>NC_141393.1:80934984-80977484 GCF_034619465.1 Leptosomus discolor
TGTGTTCGCGGGGAAGGTGAGAGCGCTGCGGGTCGGCTTGTTCGTCGTGGCGAGCGGCTGGCGCCCAGGTGTGCGGGGTGATAAAAGAGGTGAGGAAGTAAAGTTAAATGAAAAATATTCTCGGAGAAGCTGGAAAGCAGGGGTGGAAAAGCTGTTGGGGCTGGGTGAGAGAGTGGAGGTGACCCTGCAGCTGCTGCACATCTTCTGGAGGTGCTCTGGGCCGTTAAGTGTCCCGGCAGCCTTGCTGCTACCTGGGAGTGGACATTAAACAAATCTTAATGCTGTTGTTTCACCAGGGTGACGTCCAGGAGAGGTGTTTTAGTTTGAAGCTAGCAGCAAAGAAAGTATGGGCAGTCCAAGCTCCAGTTCAGCCTGGGACTACAGCAGCGAGCCTCCTTGCCAGCGCGCTGTGGGGCTTCCCAGGGCGCAGCTGGAAGGACCATCACATCCTTGGTCTAGCATGGTCTTTGACCTGGACCACGTGCCTGGGAAGGGTACCTGGGCCCGAGAGCCATCAGACTCTGATTTCTGTCTTTAGGGACAGCAGTGATACTGCTTTGCCTCAACTCATGTGTCTAGTGGTTTTGTAACTTGGTGCCACCCTGCCCACCGTCCTTGACCTGGCGATCCTTACTTAGTTGGTGCCTGTACATCTATTTTCATTTTCTAAGGCTGTGTTGGTCACCTAGAGCTTGTATCCGTCCCCTGAGCAGGGCCTGGCTCCTGCAGGAGGCAGCACCATCTGACTTTGGATGCACGCTCCCATTAGACCTGCTAGCCTGGCGTCTGGCTCCTCCAAATAGTTGGCTCTTGGATCATGGGAGACAGGCTGCCCGAGCTCACTGCAACAGCTGGTGCCAGCCAGCTCTTCCAGGAGTGGTGCCAGCAGCAGGAGGAGCGCGCCAGGGCCCGCTCGTCAAACAGACCGCCAGCCATCCCATGGCTGCCACCGAGGGACAAAGGGAAAAGCAGCAGAGCAAGTCGCTCTCAACGTGGCACCTCGTGGGAAAGGCAGGCGTGTGCCTTTCGAAAGTGGATGCAAGCTGGAGGGTGAAGAGCTGCTGCAGGTCCCGGTGACCTCGGTAAGTGGCCTTCCCTCCCTGCTCCTGTTTCCCAGCTGGTAGGAAGTGGGAAATGCTCACCTGCCTCTGGGAAGCACTCGAGACTTACGAATGGAAAACAGGTCGCAGAGGCAAAGCAGCGGTGTTTACTTTGGGGTCTGCCCTTGGCTGCTTCCTCGCTTTCTAGAAGTGATTTCTCGCGGGGATGGGGGGTGTGTGCGCACGCGAGGTGGTCCTGGTGCTCGCCTTCCCTCGCAAGGCCGAGCCCTGCTTCTCCCACAGGTTGTTAGGCTGCCTCCTATTAAGTGATGTGACCAGCATCTCTCTCATGTAATTCTCTTCCTCCCACTGGAAAAACTGTTTGTTTATGTCCTTTAAATAAATATTTAATACCTTTCATTCCTGTCTACTGTGCTGCTTGTTTTCGTTATTGAAGGTGAGGTCAGAGTTCGTTGAGTACGAAGTGGTGAGAGATAGAGTGAACCCACCATCCCACGGGGAATTTCTTCCATGTATTTCAGACTGGTTCCTAAGAAAATGCTGTTTTCTGCACAGATGTGCTTCAAACCAGTGTGAGAAATAGAGCTCTGAACGACAGCCGTTTCCCGGCTTCGCTGGTACACCCTGGGCATGGCTCCGTGGCTGTGCTGAAGGCACAGACAACATTCATGAATCTGACTTTGTATTCGATGGGAAGCCAACAGGGAGAGAGGAGAAAAGGTTTGATCTGATCACAAATCAAAATGTAAATGCAAGTGGGGATCCTACTTCAAAGCCCATACAGACGCCTCACAAGTAATTTTTATTTTTATCACAGCCGGTTAATATTTCTGGGGTACGTAGACACAGCATGCTGCAAGCAGAAGGGCGGGCTTTGACCCCATGCCTTGTTCTAATAGTTAGCACCTCCGATGCTGAAAGCATGTGTGAGAGGATTTGTGGCTCCCAGCGCTCCTCCAGCATTGTTTCCAACACTGTCTTAAAGAAAGGGGTCAGCCCTGCGCCTCCCGCTCTCCAGGTAAGTGCTGATCCATGGGATTTCACAGTGGGTAAGCAGGTGGATGCAGATGGGTTTTACGGTCCAGCGCTGCCTGCTCGGCTGGATTGAAGTCCCTGGTGACCAAGGGCAAGAGATCCTTTATGTCCTCTTGGGTGGCACTGGGGAGGCAGGAAGGGATGAAGTCTCTTCAAGCCCAACAAGGCAGGGGTTTTGCTGGGACACAGCACTAACGAAAAGATTGAGATCGATAAAGTGAACATGTCTATTGGGTTGGGCAGCAGTCTGGGCAGTGTGGCTCTCACCTTCACCCACATCACACCTTTGGTGGATCAGAGGCCCTGCAGCTGCTTTGCTGCTGTGGAGCATGCGTGTGTTTGGAGGTCACCTACGAGGATCTTGCAGCCAGAGCAAGGTTTTTGGTCCATACAGAAACCACAGTGGCCTATGGTTTTGAAGGGGGAGTCTTGGAAGAGCAGCAATCTCAAATGACCTGTAGCTAGGTTCTGTCCACGCAGGTCGTGTCCATTTGGCAGAGCAGCCCTAAGCCATCGCCAGTGCCTTTACTGCACGATAGCACCGTTTATATGTGTGCCACGTGAAACCACGTGAACACACTGCAAAATTACTTACCAAATCTGTCTGTCAGAGCCTTGGGTTTGAGATAACAATTCACATTTTCTGTCATGCAGATGTGAGAAGTTGCATAGTCATGTTTGTCACTAGGTAGTGACAATTAGTAGCCATTATCGCCGCTCAAATTAGTTGTCATACCCCATGTAATAACTGTTACCAATTGTTTTTTGACTTTTTAAAAGTTTAGCCATAAGTGGACAGCAAGGTTTTACCTAACGTTCAAAGAAGCTGGTATTCTGGAAAGAGGGGGACAATCATTTTGGAAAACTGTTCCTCCTCATTTTGTTTACTGCCTACCTAGGGGTTGCTGGTTGGCCAGTGAAGCCTCCTCTGCTTGGGGCAGCACTGGGGCTGTTGTACCAGTGATATTTAGCAAGTCCAGCGGGATGTTGCTGAGCAGGATGCAGGAAGGTAAGGTCAAGTCTTCATAACCTTGACTACAAGTAGCTTCTCTGTGGGGAAAGTGGTTCTTAACATAGAGGTTGCTGCTTTGCTTTGTTTGTCTTGGTTCTATTATTCAGGCAGTTTTTCTAGCTGTCAGATCCCTCCAAACCTGAAGAAGTAGCCAACAACCAGTTAAAAGAAATATCAAAATAAAATATTTCTGGGAGATTTCATAAAGGATGAGTTATAGCAGAAAAAAATATTTTGGATGTAAATATATTGTACTTCATTCTTCAATCCAGTAATGTATTTTTATTTATCTGAAAAGATTTAAGATGGCCCAAACTGTTTGGATGGCATGTAGAAAGCATTCCAGTTTGACAGAAGCTTGAATTGATTACTTTGCTGAGGGAGGGAAAAAAAAAAGAGTTTTATTTAAATCAACTTTAAAGCTTTGTTTTAAAGGGTGGATATTGGTAGCTGGAGAATACGCTCTGCCTTCCCCTCATATTGCAGCTGGACGGCAATAGCCAGCCTTCACTTATTTATTTATTTCCTGCACAGAGGGGAGGAAAATATAGGTCCATGAATCAATCTAGATAATGGGGAAGGCTGAATGTAATAAATAATACAGTAACAACCCTAAACTAATGAGCTGTTGCTAAGGTACATTTCACAGGCTCATCCTCTATATAAAAAGTCACTAATAATCCCTTGGTGTAATCAGATGATAAAGCTTTGCCATAAGGCAACACCTGTGCAATTAAAGCCGCGGATTCTTTTGCACGTTTCATTAATTTCAGGATTTTGTAAAGGCACAATGACTACACTAATAATCTAGTCTACTTGACTCCATGTCTACTGGAAACAGGGTGTCTAATTAGGTAAAGGTAATTAATTAGAGATAAATGGAGCTAATCAGACTCGGTTAACACTAATTCTCTGAATTAAGACATTTTGGGACACCTACTATTCCACTGGCTTTGATGTTTCCCAACAAACACTGGCTTGGAAAGGAGTCAGAAACGGCTACGTTTATTCTGTTGGAGATCGTCAGCCCGATCCTGCAGCACTGCTTGCCCCACTAATCGTGTTGGGGGTCGGTGGGACCCTCAGATTCATGCTCGCTCCTGCGGGTTTGCTGGGAGAGGCATCCCTTCCACCTGGGAGGTGTTGGGACACCCCCGGGAGCCATTTGGTGTCTTTTTACTGGCTTCTGCCAGGTTTTTGCTGGCTGTGATACTCCCCCCACAGCTTCTTTCCCTGATGTGGGCAGATTTTAAAATTCTAGGATGTGCTGGTATTTGGAAGGGCTGCCATAACCTCTGCTGTGGATAGCATTCAAGGCACAGAATGCAGTGCCTTTCCTCACAGAAGAGAGGAGGATCAAAATAAAAAATGAAACAAAACAATTTTAAAGAAATCTGGATTATTTAATGAAAGAATCAGGATTTCACAGGTGGTCTGTGTATTTGTAACTCTTTGGAAGCCGTGGGTGTGTTCTGGTGAGGAGTCAGATGCTGCTCGTCTTGCTTAGGTAACGAACTACGTTGGATTCAGGTGCCGGCATCTTCAAAAGCAGCAGGACTACTGGGCAGGGGAGAATAACAGTGAGTGGGACAAGAAGCGAGTGAGAAACCTGGTTGTTCCAACATTGTGGAGTTCCTGCGTGCCTCTGTTGCTAGCTCTGTGTTAGAGGAGTCTGGGTTTGCTTTTTTTCCTGGGTAATTGTTACTTCCTGACAGGAATTAGTGTGTGGTGTTGATGGCAGATGTGGGGCTGTTGTGGAAAAGATGGTGGAAAGATGCTGTCACTGGTACGTGCCTATACTGAAATGATAGTGTCACTTCCACCAGCTCTGTTAGCATTTGGGGATGGGACCATGCTGGGCACACAGAGCAAGCGCGTTTTAGAAGGTATCGCCTCTTGTCTCCACATGATGTTAAGCTACAAAGAAAGATGATTTCCCCTCCCCTATGGATGGGCTGCTCACTTCAGCTGTAAAGCACGGCTGATGGAGAGTTCTTCATCTGTTGCTTGAATGCTAGGAAGCATGGGATGCACTCTTCCCTCCCACAGCTAGAGAGGACCGGATTTTTTTTTTTAAAACTTGTATTTCTAAAACACCTAAGCTGATGTTGCACAGTGTGGTACATAAATAACAAGAGTGATCCAGGAACAGACCCTTGTAGGGTGAGCTATAGCCTGAGGTAAGTCTCTACCAGCTGAGCTACGCTACCCTCACTCGAGGAGATGAAATAGAAATGTCTGAATACTTTTATTACCAGATACTTTCTGGATTGACCTTTCAATAACTTGTTAAACTACAGAAAATATTTCTGTTTTCTAGATGTGAAAGACCTGCTGGGTCATATAGTCCACAAATGCACCTCTGGATATTTTTAATCACAGCTTGGTGACTTTGGGCTTTCAGGAGCAGGTGGACCTCAGGCCCCGCTGTTTAAAATAACTTGTATTTCCACGGATGGACCAATCCTGGTTAACAGTTGGAGAGAGTTGTGGCTACAAGGGAATCATTGCAGCCACAGCCTCCAGGGAAGGAAGAGGAATTGGGGTGTGTGTCCCTTGTACAGCAGGGTGGCAAACTGCCGTGGTCTCCTGGCTTGGCTGCATCTTTTTAGCATGCAGCCGGGCTAGACCCCAGAATGAGGGCAGCCGCTGCTACCCCAAGCCTTTGGTCAGGGCTGCAGAGCAGTCGTGTGAGTCCAAGCCTGGTTTGCTCACAGTAATTTACCCCCTCTTGAGGTTACCAGTCAATGCAGTCTTCCATCATGTTTATATTTTTTTTTGTATCATGGGAAATTCAAGAGTTTCGCACCCGAACACACCAGGTTTCAAGTCTAGTTGCTAGTACTGTCATCTGATGCACTTGTCCTGTTGAACACAACCCTGTCCATTGCCTAGGCTTCGTATGCTTTGAGGAGGGCCCAGCTCAACTCGTTGTGCAGGGAAGGTGGGAGATGTCCAGACGGGTCGCACAGCGGCTGAAGCCCTGCTTGGGCTGACCACCGTGCACGTGCCGTGCCGAGTGGCGGCCTGGTGGGAAGGTGAGCCGAGTCTCTGGGGTGCCTGGAAGCTCTGGGCATGGCAGAGTCGCTACGTTTTTGTAAGTTGTAGCTGCTCATTAGAGTAACTCAGGTGTTGGCAGTAAATCCAGAGGTTGAATGAACTTTTGAAATAACAGCTCGGATGGCAGCAGCTTTCTTAAGGGAAACTGGCAAACATCCCAGAAGAAGCAGCTTGTTTAAGGAATGAAATCCATCTTTCCTTTTCCTTTGCATGTCCTCCTCTTAGTGTCTCTGTGCGAAAAGGTGAAGATGGTGAAGTTACTGTTGTGCTCCCTGGATGACAGAGCTGCCAAGATTCACCATCCTCCAGTCTGACACCCCTTGTCTCTCACTGGGATGTATCAACACCCGCTGGTCTTGGATATCATTACAGAGCTACTGGATGTCCATGAACTTGAACAGACAAGTCCTTACCTAAAGGATGGGATTCCTCTCACCTGACTGTGCACAGCTCCATCCAGACTTGCTTTCTAGGCTCCCTTCGTTGGAGAGAAATGGGAGCTAGCATGGTTACTCTGACCCGTTTGGGGTTTCTCACCAAGGTCATGACTGTTCCACAAGTGCCTGTTTTTCCCACTGGTAGTTAAAGGTGCCTGGGCGACCTCAGTGTCCAGCCAGGTGACACCATCCAGGCTCTGCACTGGGCATGTTGGGGTATTGAGGTTGGTAGTGTTGGGAGAACGGTGCTGTGTGGGTGTGGAAATCGACTGAAAGTGAGAGACAAAGATGAGCCATTCTAGGAATTCGGACATCCCCGCTGTCTGCTTTGTGTTCGCTGCCGTTTGCACCGTTTCTGTTTGGTTTGGTAAGCCCAGGAATATGTGGTGGAGAGAGCAAAAACCTGTGGTGAGAGAAATGAGATGAGAAATGTTGAGCCTATGGAGAGGAGTGGGCATTGAGGAGGAGGTGGTGGCTGGGATCGCAGCAGAGCCCCTGGGCCCAGTGGCAGAGGGGTCAACTGCTCCTCCCCACCAGCTCTCACAGGGCTATCGCAGGTGTCTTGGGGGGAGAGGGCTGCCTGCCGCAGGTGCCGTGGCACCAAGACCCCTTGCCTCCTGTGACGTTTCCCTGGGGAGTCTCTAGCCCTCAGTGCTGGGGAGAGTTACCGCGCTCGGTGTCCACCATCTAGAGCGCGGTGGAGTGCTAGATGGGAAAGGGGGTTTTATAATGTGCCTGTATTCAAATTAAACAACTTGTTAATTTGAAACGTTAAACAAATATTTAAATTACTCAACTGAAAAAGGCAGAAAATTTCTTAGTAATAACCTTTGCTCACCTCTTTTCTCCTCCATTGTTCATGACATCCTTCCCTCTTGGCCTTTGATTGCTGTTTACCAGAGCTGCATCAAAGCAGGTTCCCCCCGTGGCTGTGGGCTACGGCGCAGCCCGTAATGCAGCATCTCGTCAGCCACTGGAGTTTTTAAACTCGCCTCAGTGTTTGTGCTAGGAATTGAACCACTGTTCTTAAAAGCAGCGGTCGGTTCCCCGCTCTCCTGCAGCACGCGAGGTGCCAGCAGGCCACCTTCATGTCTTAATTTCCAATTTTGTAAACATACCGCAGTGAGCTCCGAGACCTTCCTGAGCAGCTGCCGACCGGCAGTGCTTTCTATTCACACACGATGTTGGCTGTAAATGTTAGATTTTTTTTTTTTTTTTAAAGCAAATGCTGTGCTAAAGCTAAGCAATGGGTTGTGCGGTTCGTTCAATATTCGAGGCCTGTATGGAATGAGATTTGTCTAGAACATCTTATCTCATGGAGACCCCTACGTTACCTTCCTATAAAGCCATTTAAAGCGTTGTTCAGTGTGCAGTTTAACTGCACCATGGTAACGAAATGCTTAATACTTTAAAGAGGGAGTTCTAAAATTTAATAGTTCATTTTATTATTACTCTTTTGGATATAATTAACTAGGGATGCACTTCAAACTGTGTCCTCCTTGCAAGTGAAATGTGTTTTTTATGTTTCACTCCAGGGGTGGGGGAAAAGTCATCTGTCAGACCCTGGGTCTCTCCTTTGGTGCGCATTACTAGAGTCTTTTTAGAGACAAGCAAGCGATTTTGGTGTCGTTGGTCTTGTTCAAATAGAGGGTGTTTATCTATGCAGCCCTCTGGGGAAGGGTGTCAGGGAGGGATCACCAGCCAGCAGCTGACGTGGCCATGGCAGTTCATCTGACTCCGCTCCAGCGGTGCGGTTGGACGGCACTTGCTTCTGAAGCATCACCTGCCCTGACTCCAGGAAACGCTTTTGGGTCTGGTACTCGCCTGGGCATCCACGCAGGTAGGATCCGCTCACCTCCACCCTTGGTGTGTCTCAGCTGAAAGGTACCCATCACGGCCAGGCTTCTCTCCCTGTGTTGCACGGTGGCATTGAGGGGCTCGAGAGCATCCCTCTGCCTTGTGGTCATGGTTCTCTGCGATTTCGTGTTTGTCCTTGGTCCAGATAGCAGCTTAGGCATTTGCCTGGAGACTGCTACCAATGCATAAAGGAGTTAAATTACATAGTTTTTAACCCTTGCTTTAAGAAACTGATGGTAATGATGTACGGCATTATTATTCCTTTGAAACACGTTCAAACTAAGTATTAAAATGTCACTTTACTTAAGCATTAAGAATGGCACCTGGCTTTCGTGGAGCTGAGCGGCACAAATCTACTTAATTCTGAGGGGGATGGGACTGGGCTCTGGCTATAAAACCACCAATGAGATTCAATATTTTTTTTTGTTCAATTTTGTACTGCTCTTTTGGGTGATTCATTTCCCCCCTGTGTGTTAACTATCACCAGCTTTCAGATTGCTGCAGCTATTTCACAAACACCTTTGTCAGCAAGCAGCCGGCAAACTCTTTTGGGGAGTGTGGTGGGGACCACATCTGGCACAGCCTCCCCATCTGAGCGGGAGTAATCCCAGCCCACAAAAACACAAAGGCTGAAGGAGCAACACGGGCAGAGCCTGGAGGATCACCCACGCCTTTGGATCCTGTGGTCTGTACCTCTGATCGTGCGCTACCTGGCACGTGGGAGGAGCAGGGAGAGCTTGTGTTTGGGGTGAGCACGTACCCTATACTGCAACACTAATAAGGTTTAGAGTAGAGGTGCCTGTTGCTCACGGAGGGAACTTCTTGTGGTATCAGCTATACAAATCCACACATCTGTGCGTTGGCGGAGGGTGTCCAGAGTGCCGGTGCAAGCAGGAGGAGAAGCCAAGCTTTTAGGGACAACGCTGTCAATTTAGTGGAAAAAAGGAGTGAGATGATAGAACTTACACAAGCATCCAGCTCCATCAGTCTGCGGCTGCACCAAAGCAAACTCTCCCTGGTGTTGGCGGGGTCCCAGGAGGCACAGGCGGTGCCGTGCCTCTGCTTGCAGAGCCTGGCGCTTCCTGAGGAAGCGCTCGTGGCAGGGCTGGATGCAGGAGAGGCGCAGGGAGGTGCTCTGGGTGCTCAGCCTGGGCTCTGCGTGCACCAAGAGCTGCACAGACAGACCTGCCCTTTAATTCCTCACACAGGACCTGCACAACTGGGGACATTCTGAAAGAAATCTTAAGAATATACATTTTCCTGTTCAGACTGGTTGTTTGCTCTAACAAGGTACTCCTTGTGTGAAGGCTATCCTTAATTTTGGCGCCTAAGCCAATTTTGACTGAGCTCCCTATGTGTGACCTGCTCTGTCCCCGAGCGTTGCTCTGAACCTCAGTGCCAGCCCAAAGTGTCCGCAGCGTGCGTGCTTTCTAAATACTGATGATGTGATGCTGCCTGGCTGCTCCACATCACATCCCAGCTCCGTGGACTGTTGGGTGCTGCCTTCGCTTCCAGTCTCGCTGGCAAGACTCCCAAAACGCTCGGCAGCAAAACCTTTTCCTCTTGCAGTCTTCTGCCCAGAGGCTTGTTCAGGTCTTGTTGACCACAGTCCTCCTAATGTAGCCTGAGATGTGGTTTGTCTTATTTGGGATGTGAGCGTGCTGTGGGCTGGTACCCAGCCCCCAGGGTTTTGTAGGGGTCCTCTCCCATCCTGTGCTGGTGCTGGGCTCTGCTGTCTGCTTGGCCGCTTGCTCGAGCACTGCTCAGCCCAACGGAGCATGACCTGGGGAGAGCGACATATGGCAGGAGAAAGGCAATTTAGGACAGGCCTAGATATCAGAGGCAGAGTTGTTACAAGCTGGGCCTTGGGTTCACTGGCACGACATGAAAGACGGCGTCGGTGCTTGCCGGAGCCCAGCCTCCTCCGGCTCTCCTGGCGGCGGCCGGCTCCCTGCAGCACCAGTAATCCCCGCTGCAGAGGGGTTCAGGGCAAAGGATGTGAGTGGAATTAGCAAATTCCTCCATCCACAGCAAAATTCTTAGTCACAGTGGATACTGTTTTGGTCAGATCACGGGGGTGAATTTCCTAGCCTTTATTTGCTGGAAAAGTTTGAAATGAAATATTTTGCTGTTTCATTTTTAGTCTTAAGTGCAGGCAAAAGCTATGCAGTCTGGAAATGCTTTATTTGCTCACGTTTCCAATAAAAAACTTCCTGTCCTCTTTTCTTTGTTTCACTGAGAAAATTATAAATTTTTTACAAGGTGGTGGGTGTTGTGTGTGGGTTTTTTTTTTGTGTTTTGTTTTGTTTTGTTTTGTTTTTGTTTTTTTGTTGTTTGTTTGGTTTTTTTTTTCCAATCCTTGATCTGTTCATCAAAGCGCAAGGTCACCTGTCCTGACCTCTTGTTAAGATTTTTTTTTTTTTTTAGATGACCTGTATTGTGAGTGACCCCAGGTGACATGGTGGCTGTTGAGGGTGGAACAGCTACACCTGCCAGCTGGCCGTTATAACCTGGGAAATCTAAAGTGGCCAGATCGAGAGGGTGGGACAATGTTGTGGCCAACTAACCTCTTGGGAAGGCCTTTGCTAGAAGCTGTGGGACTTGTGGTCTGAGGGCAGCATCCCTTGTCTTTTTTCAACTTCCCGCATGCAAGAAAGACAAAAAAAATGTTAGGGAGAGACTCTCCCAATGCACATAATACTGTGAGTTAAAAATTTGGAATGTCAAATGCAAAGGCTTATTATAATGATCAGAATAACGCCTGAGATTTTCACCCAGATATTATCCTAGAATAAGTGATACAGAATTATGAAGTTTAAAGAAGTACATTTAAGTGCATGTCAGTGATGTGATAGTGAGAGATTTGGCTTCTTGTCTCTTCATTAAGGATGAATTCACCCCAAGGGTGTACTCTGATCTTGGCAAATAGTGTTATAATAGCAAAAGAATATTGCCTGCTGGATAGCAGAAGTTGATGATTAAATTTAAGTGTGTATTGTCCACATAAAGCAAACAATGTGCTTTTTTTTTTTTTTTGCCTTGACTGTGAACATTCATCACTGGTGCTGAAGATGGAAGATGCGTGCTTGCTAATTATTGTGTTTTTAACTGATAATATACTGTAAATTTTGTATAATACAACTGTGACCTTATACAGAATGGAAGAGATGACAGCAGGCCCATAATTACAGTATGCTGAAGAAATGCTTCTTATTATCTACTATTTTTAGGACCGGTGTGCATAGCCTCTTAATTTACATAAGCTTTAGACATTCACACATTTTCTGTCGTTGCTTATGGATGATAAATTTTGTTCAAATGAAAGATGAAGATGTCGTGTTAGGTGAGAGGTTAGCCAACTGGGAGCTTGATTACTGTGAACAACAAAAGCTTCAGTGCCAACTGAAAAAGAGTATTTATTTGAGAAAGAATTCTTTAACCCAAGATTCATAACATGAGAACTGCAGCATTCAAATGGAGTCTTAATAACTTGTGATTTGGGAACTGGTTAAATGGTTATGGGGGGCAGGGGGAGAGAAAACCAGGAAAATGATCTATTTAAAAATAATCTATCACAGGGAGAGTGGTTATTGCAGTGTGTTCTTATTGGGGATGGATGTTTTGTGCTCGTTGAGGTTTCCCTGTTGAGTGCTGAGGACACAAAGTGTGTTTCCAGGAGGTGACTCACTGGTCCGGCTGCTCACCGAGCCGCTTCCCTCTGCTCCATTGAAGGCAACAACCCTTGAGAGATGTCTTGATTTGGGGATGTCGGGGTGTGGAGCAGATGCTGTGTGACCCCAGCCAAGGCACAGCCATCAAGTGGGTGAAGGCTGCCTGCCTCTCCTGGGGGTCCCAGTCTCTCACCAGCGCCGTGCCCTCTGTGGGGCTCGGCCAGCCCAGTGTAACCAGCGGCTTTTACCTCACCAGCAGCACTGACACTGCCCCATGGGGCCTGGCTGCTGGCAGGACGCTGGCTGGCCACCAGCAGGGCCACCAGCCATGCTACACCCAGTGGCACTGCGCTGGCAGCTCTGGCACTGCCGTGGGGCACGCTGTGTGCTTCTGGGGCTACCGGCTGAGCTAGAAGAGATACTAAAGTGATGCTGAATCCTGCTTTGGCCCTGGAAGGAGCCCTTTGTGATAACGTCGGAGCAAATGTGCCCTCTCGTCTCCTTCAATTAGCTTTGCTGGCCACAGCCTGCGCGTTCCCGGGTCAGGGTGATGTACAGCCCCTTCTCTCTGATCAGGGCTACGCCTGCCCCTTGCCGGGCCGGGCAGCCAGATGAAGCAGCATAGACAAGCTGGCAGCGGTGCTTGCTGCGCTCCCTGGCTGAGCAGAGCGCTATGGTTGGTGCGGTTTCAGTCCGGCAACTCTGGTGACCCGTCGGTGCAGAGGTGGTACGCTGCTCAGCTTCCTTCTGCTTTCTGCAGTCCTCACAAGGCTGTTCCTTGCATTCAAAACCAGAGAAAGCAGAGAAATACACGGCTGAGACAGGCACAGAAGAAAACCTTCTTTGTACTCATTACGCTGGAGGATTTTTTTGAAATCGGATCATCCATCTGAAAATATGACCTCTTGTAATACTGCCAAACAAGGTCAGGGATGCCTGTGCTTCTCTGCCTCTTATGCAAGTTCGAGCTGCCTGGAAGCACCTTCCACCGCTACGCCTGAGTTTTCCAAGTTGAAGGAAAAAAAAGGAATTTGTTCACCAGGGCTTGACCTCTTGTTTTTCTCCTTTGCTTGCCTTGCTTTGGCTCTCTTTCCTTGTACTTATGTTCTCAGTTGTGTTTCAGATTTCCAGCCTGAGCGGCTGCACGCAAGAAAAGTCTGTCGTCAAAGCGGCCGAACAAGTTGCCCCGTACAGAGCTGCCATGTAACACACACACTCAATCTCCTCTTAATCTATTTGCTTCCCTGTTTTCATCTTAATTTAGGCGGACAGCGTTGCGGCCCTGTGGTCTGCAGTGCTGCAGAGCACGCAGGAAACCACGGTCAGTGCAGACTTTCATAGGCGCTGGGAATTTTTAAGGTGTAACTGGTTGAAGGCACTGGGCCCAAGCCAGCAAGCCCACCTCTGGTCTTCTCCTGGAGAAATAAGCATTCCTCATCCCTCTTCCCTAGGGAGCAGTTTTTGACACTGGATGCTAACGTAATTTGTGTCTTCGCTTTCTGCCTCTAAAGGACGCTGCAAACGAAGAAAAAATTAATACTCCATCGTACGGTGTGAAAGCGGGACTCCCGCAGAAATCTTTCATTTCTCGTGTTTGCGCTGGCATTAGGGAGCGCTAGGCAGAAGCCCTTGTTGAGTGTGTGGGCCTGATCCCACAAGCCTTTGTTCACTGAAGCAGTTTGGATAGCGTGCGTAGCATCACTGGGCTCCCTCCGGTTGCTGAAGGCTGTGGGGTTGCCTCTGCTGAGGGGATGCTCCCAGGGCTCCCTCTGAGGTCAGGCACAGTTTGCTTCAGCTGTGCCCAGCTGCTGCCTTCACTTTTCTGAAGAAACAGATTTTAGGAGCATTTTATTTTTTTCTTCTAACTGTCGTTTCTTTGCTCTGTGTTTTCCCAGTTATCGCTCATTTGCAGAGGGTTTTACTTCCCAGCTGATGTCTCTGGCAACGGCACAGGTGCCTCTGCAGAAGCTCTACCCTGCAGATCCCCTCGTGTGCCATCCAGCTCAGTCCAACACCAGCAGCAGCTCTGAGGGGTCTCAGCACTTGGGTGCAGTAAGTAGAAGAGTCCAGCACTTGTCCTCAGTTTGCATCTGTCTTCCCAGCAGCCTTGGTCCTTGAGGACTAGCACTGCCTGCGGACAGGGCGCTTTCTTTCTGACAGCCTGAACTGATAATGGTGTGGGATGTCCAGGGTGGTTTTCTCTTCTTTTGGACCTCAAGACGAATGTGTAAGTGCGTGCAAACACGGGCTAACGCGAGCAGGTCTATCAGAAAGTGGCCCATATGCATGAGGATTTAATCCAGTGGGTTTTGCTCAGGAAGAAAGCAGCGAGCTGCCCACGCAGCGTTGTGCGTCTGATGCGGTACGTGATCTAAGCTGCCAGGCTGGAGCAAAAACATGGGGCTTGGGTACAGAAATGTGTACAAAATAGCTGCGTCTCCAGCCTGCTGTTAAGCAGACCTTTTGCAGCAGCACAGGGGGGGGTTAGTAACAGGGTGGGAAAGATGACAATATGTTTGATAAAAACTTTAATTGCTAAAGGCCTTTCCCAAAGGCCGATAATAGCAAAAGGTGTAAATGGAGGAACCGTCCCAGGCTGCTCCCCGGTAGCTGCGCCTGCTGCACAGATGGGCTGCTGAAGAAACTGTGAATGGCCAAACGATAACAGACTATCCAGTCATTCCAACATCAGCTCATTAGCAATCTGTCAGATATTTTAATTTGTGTACTGGTGGACTAAGCAGATATTACAGGATTGCCCCAGCTCCCAGGCATCCCTTTAACTCCTAAGGAAACAGTGAATGAATGGACACGGCTTTCAGGGGTCCCTGTGAGGTCCAGCCAGGGCTGTTGCGTGTCCCACGAAGCCCCCAGCCTGGCAGGGGGGAAGCAGGGGTGGCTGGGGTGCTGCTGTGGGCAGGGGCTGGGTGTGTCACCCAATCCTGCTGACTCCCCTAGCCCCGCTTTCCTGGGGTGCTGCGGTGAGGAGACTGTGCCAGCCCACAGAAGGTCAGATGTCCAAATGTAATAAATTAGCTAAGCACCGGCCCTGAGATGCTGGTGGAGATTTTGGGTTTGTTTCAAATAATTCAGTGATTCATTTAACTAGCTCTTTTGCTAGAAGAGGTAACAAACCACATATGATGGGATTATTTTTTTTTTATCTCTCACCACAAAACCCACTAGACCCTCATCAGTCATATTATTCCAACCACTAGTAGCTAATTTTCAAATGAGAGTATCTGTGCTAGGTATTCCTGGTTAACTGACTTTTTCAGGTGTAATCCAAACTCCAGTTTTCCAAACTCTTTCTGGCTGAGGAGACCACCCTTTCCCAAGGAAGACAGTCTGGTCTGTAAACCACGCTCCTTAGCTGGCTGACAAGGCTGTGCACCTCGACAGCCCCACCTGCCTTTACCAGGGCGATGAGCCGAGGTGTGAGTTAGGGGGGCAGCCGGCAGCGGCCAGACCTCACGTGCGCAGGGTGGGCCATACGCCTCTGCCAGGGCTTTGTGGGTGCTGCCGCGTCAGCGATGTACAGCCGCAGGCTGAGCACGAACAGGCAGGCATTAAACGTCTGGAGGATCTCTTCATTATGCCTCGTTTTGTAATATTATCGCTGAAGCTGTTGAGAATTAAGCCGTACTTCCATACCAAGAGTGAGTATGACAGGGGTAATGTGGTCAAGTGCCAAAATGTAGTGTCCTCATAGGCGAGGAGGAGTTACCGACAGAGCCCTTCAATCACAGTGAGATCACCCTGTGCTGCCCAGCCGGCCTCCCGGGCACATCACGCCTCTGACGTTCGTAGGAAAATGCCTTTATTCCTTTAGCTTAGGCACATCAAGGATGGATGTGAACTAAGAGTGGCTGAAAATGCTGGGATTTGTCTGTCAGGCCACAATTTGGAGATGGTATTTCTTTTAATCCAGTTCAGTTTTACATATTGGCATGAAGCATTATAATTGATTGCATTAAATTACATTGGAATCTCTCAGCAGCTTGATCGAGAAATTATATCAACTCCAAGTAGGCCTGACTATATGTCGGTATTAAAAATGTTACAGGCACATAGCCTCAGCCTCATTCATTCCTAATGAGATTTTGAAGTTCACACTATAAAATGTTCTGTCAATTAAGTCAGAAATTCATAGCAACGTATTTACTTCAGTTAACAGTATGTCCTTCGAGTGCAGGGATCTCAACTATTACAGCGATGTATTCGAGCTCCAGCCTCATCAAAGTCCAATCAAATATTCTCATTGTAATACGTGTTTGTCTGTAACATGCACAGTTTTTGACTGCAAAGAACAGCTCTGTGGAATATATTCAGTGAGAAGGAAGCAGCCTAAAAGGTAGTTGCAATACAAAGGCCTGTCTTTCTGTAGTGCCCTGTAGATGGAATAAAACCAGGCAGGAAAAATCTGCTTTACCAGCAGCAGGTTTTCTCGGTGCAGGTTTTCTCAGTACAGGTTTATGCTTCCCAATGTGGCTGACTCCTGGGATACCAGCATCGGCGTGAGCAGCGCTACACCCTGCACCTTGGAGGGGGTCCCAGGGGGACTGCTTGTGCTTGTCACCAATTAACAGAGTCTGGCATGCAGACGAAGGAAAATAGTGCTTTTCTCAAGGTAGCACGAGACAAGAAAGTGCAAAGGTAATGACAAATCTTGCATCAGCTGTAACAGAGAAAGCAGCTCTCAGTTTACTTTAGAGAGCACAGAGCATCATGTGCTGCTTGATCCCAGTAAGTCCCACTTCCTTAATGTCTCTGGGAAACAATAAACTAGTAGTAGCTGAGGAAACTCAGTTTTTAAATATGAATCCCTTTTCTTCTTTCTTTTCAGGTGGCTGAAGTTGTGACGACTGCTCTGTGGAAGGAGACAGCTCTTCTCCAACTTCCCTTCCCTCCAAGCCCACCAGCAAAGGGATTTGCAAGAGGATGTTTTACAGCTTTTGAAGAAGGAATGAAGTCAGGGCGCGGAGTGGGAGCTTAAAGGTGAGTGGGGGCTTAAAGGTAACTGTCATCTTACCTGCCTCTCACGGGCAGGGGCTGTGGGACTGCAGCCTTGGGACTTAAAGACAGCCAGTGCCTGCTTCAGAGAAGTTTCTGTCACTTATGCACCTCAGCACCCTGCCCTGCTGCAGTGATGAAAATGTTAATGTTGGGGGGGGGGGGGGGGGTGGTGCTGAAAAAAGCCCCAAACTTGGTGATGAACCCCAGAGAGTTTGGGATCCCACGGCTGCTCCCCAGGCAGCTGCTGGCTGCCAGTGTAGCCCGGCTGCTGCTGCGTTTTCCCTTCTAAGCATCCCTTGGACTTGTGGAGTTCTGTGATTTCAGGGGGCAGAGCAGGAAGCCACCTCGCAGTGCCGGTGCTGCCCCTACAGCAGGCATGGCCAGCCACACGTAGGGGAGGTGGCTTTGACATATAGGCTGCGATGAGAGTAACATCATATAGTATTAACACACAAATGCTTTCCCTAGCCTTGCCCGGGACTTCTTCCCACACGCATTAGTGCTCACAGCTTCCTCAGGTTCAAGATCAGAGGCTAAAGAAAGAAATGTATCAGGTGGGTTTTTTTCTTTCTTTGCAAGTTCTGTCTGCGAACATTGGACCCATTTCAAAACAATTGAGTTTGGTGGGGAATTCCAGCGTTTTGAGCTCTGTAGAAGGGATAACTATTTGGTAGAGAAGTTGTCATGTTAAAGGCCAGGAGACTGCAGTGAATGTGTGGGGTTCTTACAGCTGCTTGGTTTCTTCTTAAGCCTGGTCTGGAAGGTTTTGTGGCATTTTTAGTAAAACATTTGGTTTAATAATGGTGCACACAAATGAATTTTTACGTAATTAGTCCAGAGATTTCAAACAAGTGCATGACTGTCACTGAGTGCTTGTGACAAGTCTCCTTTTATAAACAAGCGCTGGATTTCTTCGTGGCTTGTTGTATCAGCCCAAGACATTCGTTCACCTCTGTTCCTTCAATATTACCATCAGAGCATGAGCATGTGCACCCCAAGCAAGTCTGTGGTTCTGTAATCCTAAACACTCTGTCTCTGCCTTGTCTTTTGTTCAAACCCACTATAAATTCATACGAGCCAAACAGTCACAGAAGAGTTGGGGCTGGCAGGGATGCCTGGAGAGCATCTAGTCCAACCACCCACCGCTAAAAAGCAGGGCCAAGGAGAGCAGGATGCTCAGGCCTGTGTGCTGTTGGGCTTTGCGTATCTCCAAGGATAGTGTCTACACAAGCCCTTTGTTCTGGAGTTTGCCCGCTCTTAAAGCAAAAAAGTTTTTTCTTAAGTAGAATTTATGGGTAAGAAAACCTACCCTTTCCAAAGGAGAAGCCTGTCTGTCTGCACAGGAACTTGCTCTCTGCATAAGTTAATTTTTCTCTGTCTTTGAGATTTGATTTTGGGCTTGGTGTGAGTCTGTGTGCAGAGATCTTGTAGCTGGAGACAGATGAGAGCTGGCATTGCGCACGCGCAGGAGGTGGGAATCGCTGCTGTTATTCAATGTGATCTAAATGATTATGGGGGCAGGAGAGTGGATTCCCTGGGAAGGCTGGAGCCTGGGAGATGGGGAGGGGACTGACCACACACCCCATGTCACATACCGTTTCTCGGCAGAGGTCTTGGGGGCAGAGCCTGGAGAGGAGAATTGGTTTAATAATAGAAGCTAAACATGAACTCCCTTACCCACTGCATTTCCAAATACTGATTTGTCTTTGGTTGTCTGGAAGGGACCCTGACAGCCACCGTGTCCTACAAGCAGTATGGGTCTTGTTTCTTAGAAACTTGGGATGAATGGCTTAGCTGTGCACTTCTCATGAGAGAGCAATGCTTTGGCTTCTCAGCTATTCTCCAGAGCCCCACGTGTGCACCTGTTCTGGCAGTTAGTTGCGTGTTGTTTATTTCTTGGATTATTCGGGGAAAATGGAGGATCTTGTGCTGTACTGTACCTAACAGACCCTAGGAACCTGCTAGGGTTAATGGTAGAGCTGATTGCTTCTGAAGTGTTTTAGTCTGCTCGGATTGTTTCAGGCAGTGCTGTTCACCTAGGATCCTTAGACTTGGGTCTCTTTATCCAGTTAAAACGTTGTCCAGCATGTGAAATACCAGGCTCCTGGATCAGGTGACCTGTTAAGCCCTTACTGCTTTTGATCAACTGATGTTTGCTTCATGTCTTGGCCAAATTCCACCCTAAATGCACCCCAGCCACCTGTGCAAGCAGCGAGGCTTCCCAGGAGCTACTGCTCCTTGCTGCCAACTGCGGGAATTGCCCAGGGCAGTGCCTGGGCGTATGAGCAAGAGGCCACAAATGTCACTCGTAGGGGCTCCTTTCACATACTGTAAGTCTTTTCAGGCATTCATGGTAGGGCCTTCCTCCTCATCCGTGTGCATGTGGTACATTAACAAACCATATTACAGGCCTTGCAGAACCCACGTTGTCAAAGCATATTGTGGCACTTTAGATACAAATGCCCTTTTATTTTCACTAAAGCACCACAAACAGCCCTGTCAGCAAAGCAACAATACGTGCTGTATATGCATGGGTAATAGGTATCGCTGGCTTGAAATTTCTGCGCACATTGGGCACGGATTGTGTTTTGCCACATCACACGATACAATGACAGCAAAGAAGTTCCTTCCCCTTAGCATAAGGTAAACAACAAACAAGCAAAGCTAGTTTGGCTGTCACTGTGATGATCAGCGGCTCCATCCAGGAACACCAAGACTCAGCATCGCTTTCATTTCGTGAAGAGAAGTAATGGCAAAGCCACTTCTCTCCTTGCTATCAAAAGCTTATAAAGAGACTGTTTCATCTGAAGTTTTGTGTAGGCACATCATACAAATACTTCACCAGAATACATCAGAACTGCGGCACTGCTGCTTTCTTCACCGCTGCACAGGAACTACCAACGTAGCCACCAGTCTCTGTCAGAAGGGATTTCATTCTGTGTTTCCTTTTATACTTTTTTAAAATTCTAATACTGCCTTTCTTCTACCCACTCCCCACTGCGACTGAAGGGCAAAGCTTAGTCTAACAAGAGCTAAATGACGCACAAATACATACAGGTAACGTTACAGCTTTGAAGTCCGATCTAGGAAGAATGAAGGCTCTTGCAAGTTTGATGCTCTACTGGAGGTTATCTGGAGTTGGCGAGCTACCAGTATACAAAATGATGTCTCTTAAGGAGCATCATCATATCAGAAACTGCTGACCTGTTTGCCCAATAGAAGCGACAGAGAAGTTGCAAATTTTCCCTTCCTCTTCAGTCATAAGTGAAGGTGGATGCCTGACTCTGTGCTATCAGCTGTTTGCAGATGCTTGAGGCACCTCACTTCAGGGGCAGCCCCAAGGAGATGGATGACTGGATTTTAGGTGAGTGGCTCAGCAATCATCGCCTCTTGCCAACGCCAGGGTTTCCAGGTGGGACCTGTTCCAGGTGCTGCTGAGTGTATTCACAGCTGCCACAGCCTTAGGGAGCTGGTGGGTCCAGGGCTTGGTGGCCCCGATGTGCCCCAGGTGCTCCTCCTGTGAGGACACTGCCCATTCATGCCACGGCCACGGCATGGCTCCTGGCACAGAGGGATGGTAGGTCATGTCCACTGGAGGGGGATGCTTAAGCAAACCAGGCACCTAGTCTGTATTTTTCATGAAATGACATTGGATGAAAACAATTTCACAGCACTAGCAGCAGGACTTGAGACCAGGAGCGGACCACTGCTAGGGAGAGACCCCAGAGAAGCTCTCAGCCAAAACCTGGAAACAAAACCTGATAGAGCTAAAAGGGATCAAAGCCAAAAGGAGGTGTTTGATGCAAGACGACCCAGACATTTGAGTGTATCTGTCTCTAGAACAACAAGAAGACGGAAAGTCTACTTTCATGGAGGTTAAAAAAATAATCAAGCAAAAATGTCAGTCCAGACTGGTAGAGGAGAAAGTGGAGTTGGAACTGCTGTGGGACAAGGGAAAGTAAAGGCTTGGTCAAGCTGCAAGAGGGTGGGAAAAGAGGGGGAAAGGGCTGTGTTGTCTGAGAAATACTGGAAGAGGTCTGCTGCCATAACTGATTTTTTTTTTTTTTTTCCCATGCGATTTTTGTCTCCTCTGAGACCGGTGACCAGAATTCTACCGACTTCCTGCAGGGTTCACTTCTCTTCAGTTTCTCCAGACCAAGTCTCCAAGGGTGATGCTCTTGAACTGACCATGTCTCCTGCAATCAGTTACGGATGTGCAAGTGCCATTGCGAGATGAGAAACGCATGTGCTTTAGGAAAGGACAACTATGGCGAGGTGAGGAAACCTCAACGAGTTCCTAGTGGTCCTGGTGCCCTGCCTTTCCTCCACATCATCTGGAGCCATCCTTGCATTTTTTTTGTTCCATAAGCAAGGCAGTGTGGGAAGCAGCGTGGTCGCAAAGGGGGTGTGTGTACAGGAATGTCTGACCGTGCAGTGGGGGAGAGGAGAAGAAAGGGGAGCCCTGCTCCCAGGGCTGCTGCATGCGACCTGGCAGAGCCCCATCTCAATTATTTCCAGGCAGCGTCGTGCTCCCTTTGCAGCCCGTGGAGCCACCAGGCAGGCTGCCAGCAGAGGCAGCAGTTTGGCAGGTTTTTAAGCGCTGATTGTGCGAGTCTGCGGCAGGCCATTTGTACCATATGGCACCCAAGAGCTAATCCGGGAGAGGGTGCTGGGTGGCGAAGGGGGCCAAAGCTGAAATGCCATTTAGAAGCGAAACATCAGCCCAAGTGGCACAAGGCCATAAAGCTGAACAATGGAGGAGACCAGGGGTGGGAAGGGAGCTGGAGAGCAGAGGGTGGCCGTGCTCCTGAAACCATCCAAATTTCTTTTCCTTCCACTGTCCATATTCACTGAATGCTTAGAAACACTGTTAAGTAGAAACACATACTATAAATATTGGAATAGAGATTTCAACATATATATAACGTATCTTGCATGCATGTCTTGCTCTGCTCTGGGAAGCCTGGTAAAGAAAAAGCCAAGCCATGTGGGGAAAAAGACATTTCTGCCTCTGCCCTGGGATGGGAAGCTAATACTGATGGCTGCTATTGTCCTGATCTGTGTGTAGGGGATCTATCGATCTTAAGAGGGACCATCATCTGGCGGGATGGGAACCCTGAGCTTCAGCTAGTGTTGACCATCTTGGCCCTGGGAAGTCAAGTAGATCTGGTCCATGGTCATCTTGCCTTTGAAAGGGTGTTTTATCCCCCAAAGCTCAATGGTGAGAGTTTTCATTTACAGTCTCATTGTATTAAACAAATGACGTTGTGTAATCGTTTGCTCTCTGCTCTCTGGCTCTAATGGATAGCGCTTGTCAGTTATTGATTTTTCTTCTTTCACAGAAATCTAGTACTTCAGGAATATTGAGTTGTGCTATTATCCAGACAGGTGCCAGCCCTCTGAATGACAGACAACAGGCTGTTGTCACTGCAAACACTTGATAGCTGGCAAAAAAAAAAAAAAAAAAAAAAAGGAACAAGAGTGTCATTTATCCACTAAAATACTATAAATAAAATATAGACTTGGTAGTTCTTTCATGCCTAAGCTTATAAAGAAGATAGGATTTGTCACGCCAGAATAGACTGATTTCTTGTGTGCTCCCCTCACTGCGGTGGCTGCGACCAGACACCTCGGTGGATGGTTCCAGCAAGCCGATCCCTACCAGGAGTGGGTTATTCTCAGGTTCACGGGTTTGAGCTGAGCACAGTAGAAATGTTTGTACTGACCTGGGTGTTGGGGATGTCAGAAACTGGGGGACTCTTCTCAGCGCTCCTCTCCTCCTCGGGAGGTCTCTGCATTTATGGATCACTGCTGTGTCGCGTGGCCGTGTTGGATGAAGTTATCCAAAATGACGAGTGGCTGCAGAAATTTTAAACTCCCTTGAGGTATGTGTAATGAAACATTTCTTCTAACGGACATTACCTTGTTCGAATTTGCCACTGTGTTTTGGGGTTTTTTTTGGTTTTGTTGGGGGTTTTTTTAGGTACAAGTGAAGGGTGGTAGTTCTGCCCATCTGCCATGTGCTACACCTGGGTGTGCAGACCAACGCTGCCTCCTCCCAGCGTGATTGTGCACAGATCCTTGGGACTAGAGAAGGATGGTGCAGCCTGGCCCCATCCCAAGAAGTTTTCAATGAAAACGAGCATCTGTTTGATCAAGGTATGGAAAGATCTTCGTGCTGCTTGTCTTGGAGAAGGGAAGTTTAGAGGTAAGTCATGAACCGGTGATCTCAAATTAAAAGACTAGAAAAGGATGCCCAAAAGCCAGCACACAGCGTGTGCTTCTGCTTAGTCTTCTGCTTGTGCTTCTGCATGTCTCTGCTCTGTTTTTCCCAGAAAAACTCAAAGTGAACTTAAAAGCAGAGCGCACCCAAAGGCAGCTGCCCGGGTAGAGAGAGAAGAGCTCCAGCGTGGTGGCCCTTGCTTGTACACTTGCAGGCTGCCAAGCGATGGGACGTGTAAGACGTGGAGCTGCTTTTGCAGCGCTGCCCGCGCAGTGCCTTGGGGACCGAAGTGACGCTGTGCTTCTCCCCGCGCATCGCTGCCAGGGCTGTGTGCCCGCACACGAAGCGCTGGAGGCCATCGCACCTCCGCCACAGCTCGCCTAGCTTAATGGCTTCCTACAACATCTCCCAGTTCAAAAGAAACTTAAACCAGCTCTACTCATTTTACTTGGAGAAGCTGGTTAGTATGCACGTCATTTCTGCATCTGCACAGTGCTTGAATAGCCTGGGCCTTTTCTTATTACACCAGTGAATAGCAGGCTTACACAAGCAAGTGAAGTCAGCTTCCACATCAGGAGGGAGAGAAATCTGTAGCTGTTGGGGAAAACCTTTCAGGTATTTAGAGCTGTTAAGTTATCTGAAGGAGTCGTTGGTTATAATACCACGGTTGTCCATGACTTGCTGTTTAACAGCATGGCGTGTCAGTGCCAGCGATCCCACGCGTCGCTGGCAACGCAGGCGGTGGTGGAGAAGGCTGTGTGTGGGTGCAGCTGAACAGCAATGTCAAAAATACCTGTAGGTATTTCCACCCCATTCCAGCTGCCTCACCCCATAAAGCAGCTTTTTCCCTCCAGCTCTGGGCTCTGTGCCCTTCCAGCCATCAAGCCTCAATAGGTCCCATCTGATTTTTATACTTAAAAACATCTCTGCTGATGCTTCCTCCCATATCTCCCCCTCTACTTGTGTCTTCTCCGTGCACCTGGCTTGTTCCTTAGACTCAAACCCTAAGTTGAGTAGGTGATTTTGTCTCTTGTGAGATCCAGCTCTGCACTTTGCCAGAGCTCCCTGGGTAAGGGCGATACGCAGGGACTTGCATGCACGAAACATTTGGTTTAGGGTATAACAAGGGGTTTTTGCAAGTTCTTTCAGATGCCTGAGTGGTCAGGTTATCTTCTTCATCGCTGGATACCTGTCAAAAGAAGCAGCAGGTTTGTGTGACAGTATCTGCTGTTATAAACTGTGCTGATAATTTTTCATCCTTTAGATATTTGTCTTTTGTTAATGCTTCCTCTGCTGTCGCTGTCTCACTAGGCAGACTTCCCAAGTAGAAAGGGAGCACCCGAGTTATTTTTCCTCTTGACTAAATCCTTTACGCTTTTCCGCTTCTCTAGCAGTCCCAGAAAGAATATCTTCTAGGGAAAAAGCAGCTGTATAGCTATCTTTCAATCAGACCCCCTGTGCACCCCTGTATGCAGCCCTTGCTGGTGTGGCATCCTCGGTTATCCCTACGTTCAGCACGTTGGCCAACTGCCCTTGGAATTTTCCTTCTTTTGTTTCCCCTCCACTCCCGTACCGCATCCTCCCGTCTGCTGCTGGGAACGGTCCTTTGCCGACCCCTCCCCACGAAACGTGACGGGCACAGGGATGCAGGACAGGGCAGCTCCCTGCAGCATCTGGCCCACGGGGGTCTTGCAGCGATAACACGTGCTGCTCGATGAAACCAGTGCTGGATCCTGCGCAGTGTTTAGGTGGCTTCAGTGCCTCCCTTCTGCGAGATGTATCTGGACATGTTAAGGGACACCTTCCTTAGGAAAGCTTTGTCTACTGAGGTGGAAGATAAAACGTATTAACTGTCATTTGTTATGCTGCATATTGCCCAGAAAATAGATTTCGGAACTCCCCAAAACAATGTAAATACATTTAAAAACCCCCACTATTAAAAAAGATAGATGCTAAAGCCATTCTGGTGATTTAAATCATAAAACTTTAATCGAATTAATAAGTTCAAATCTAGATACAGGCTATTTCACTGAGCTTTAATGTATTTCCCCTTTAGAAGAGTCTCTGCAATTTATGACTGCTTAAGCAGAGGATACAATAGTTTGCATAAAAAAATGAAACTGGAGGCTCTTTCCCTGTGCTGTGGTGCTGCAACCGCGTTTACCATCTACTGTAAAATGTCTGTTTCTTTTGAATTCCCAAATTCTTTTTTACAGAACGGTGAGCTTAGGCCATGAGCCAGGATTTATACAGTTGTTTCTGGAATTGGTTGTGAAGGCATGCTACAATAAAAACTTGATTACAGGACTGCAACTGCTTGTCCTAGAGGGACCGAAACCCCTTTCGGCTTTTGTAGAGGTGCCTCACCTGAAGGTAAAGGCACCGCCTGGAATGTTTTGCAGATTGGCGTTTCTGTCTGTTGATTCCGTATTAAACAGAATAACCAAGCGTGCTGAAGGTAAAGCCCTCGTTTAATTAACCCTCTTGGTGTAGTACCATGTGATTAAATGTGACTGAGCTGCTCCTTGGGGCTTCTGCTACTGAAAATACTAACAATAATCATTTGTTTTGTTTTTATATTTAAACACATTATTGCATAGCTTGGTGCAGAGATAATTACCAATTTTATCTCCTGTGTTTTTCTAATGTTCATTAATAACAATAAAGGGTTGTAGGTTAAAAACTCATTTAATTGCCTTTATGTTAATGACATTATGAATAGCCTTAGCTACAAGATTCTAATTCTGTCCAGTATCCTGTTTCTCAGTAAAGCCCCAGGAGAGCTGCTCATTTTATCAGCATTACTGATTCAGAGTTTTTCCTTGCAGGTGGGTTTTTGTACATAATCAGAATTAATGCACAACACATTTTGCAAGGAACAGAGTAGAAGCTCTCTGAATAAGTAATTAACTAGAGTGCCCAAGGAAAAATGCCTGAGCAAATTTTTTAGCATATTCATAAAACATTAAGAACAGTCACAAACACAGTGGAAACAATTTACTGATAATATGCTTTCATGCCATTTTCTAACTCCCTTCTTTTTTTTTTTCCTCCCTCTTTTTTCCTTTTAATGAATGGAGTTTAAAAAAAAAAAAAAAGGAGATTTCAGCGCTCTCATTAAGGAGCACCTGCCCTTGGAACAGATTATGTTGCGAGTCGCACTGGACAAGGACTTATTGGAAGATAAATGGAAGTCAATACTAGGCTTTTTCAAAGTAAACAGAAAATTGCCTTTTCTCTTCCATGTACAAACAGCCTCTCTCTACACCACCTTCTTGGTCCTGAAAGACGAAAAGAGGGAGAGATTATGTGAGTTACTTCTGTGCCTAATGATATTTAAAACTAGCAGATTTCTCCCCAAAAGGTGCTGATGGAGTGCAACGTACTTGGAACATGCCAAAGTGGACCCGGATATTTCCATTGTTTGATTGAGTACAGGGTGTGGGGTCTGGTTCTTACCCGCAGGGCTATGTATCTGTCTTGCCTATAGCTCAGCCATAGGATCTGGCTGTTCCCATTCCTGGTCCTCTGTCTTAGCACAGGCAGGATCTCAGCAGTGGGTCTTCTCTGCTGGACCCGACGCTGTGGTGATTTCCGTAGCCAAATGGAAGATATTGGGCTGGGTGGCTGGAAGAGCTCCAGCAACTGGCTGCAGGAGAGAGAATGTAACATCTGGGCAGCTGTGGGCTCCTCTGTCCCCCTCCTCCAGCCACCTTCTGCAGTGTCAGTGCCTTGGTGGTCCCTGCCTGGCTTCAAATCTATCTGCTGCAGCCCCTTGTGAGGGAGCAGGCAGTGGTCCTGTTGCTCTGGCTTCCAGCACCTCTGGGCTGAGGGCTCTGCACTGCGCTGGAGAGGCACCCGAAAAGGAGGGGACCCACAGCACCACCCAGCTCAGCCCGAGTAGAAATGGGTGATACTGTAGCTGCAGGCAATGGGCAGTCAGCATTGTAGTCCTTAATCGCTGAAAGTCTGGAGTAGAGAAGTGAAATGATCTTAATGTTAAAGAAAATAAGCCCGAAATAGGTTTGTGTTCTTTTTCAAGCTCTGGCTCTTGGATTTTTGCTCATGATCGCAAGGACAAGGAAAACTCTCGCTGTTCAGAGTGGGACTGCCATTCTCAGGCAGTCAAGTGGATCTGGGGGCCAGGGCTGCTTCATGAAAATACAGAATCCTGCAGCACCTACAGCACGATGCTGCGGTTCTCCTCCCCCTCTACTCTGCTGTGGTGAGGCCGCATCTGGAGTACTGTGTCTGGTTCTGGGCTCCCCAGTTCAAGACAGACAAAGAACTAGTGGAGACAGTTCAGTTGAGGGCTATGAAGATGATGAGGAGAATGGAGCATCTCTTTTAAGAGGAAAGGCTGAGAGACCTGGGACTCTTTAGCCTGGAGAAGAGAAGGCTGAGAGGGGACCTTATCAACGCTTACAAATATCAAAAGGGTGGATGTCAAGAGGATGGAGCCAGACTCTTCCCAGTGGCCCCAGCGACAGGACAAGGGGCAATGGGCACAAACTGGATCATGGGAAGTTCCGCCTCAACATGAGGAAAATCTTCTTTACCCTGAGGGTGACAGAGCACTGGAACAGGCTGCCCAGGGAGGCTGTGGGGTCTCCTTCCCTGGAGATATTCAAAACCCACCTGGATGTGGTCCTGTGTGACCTGTTCTGGGTGAACCTGCTCTAGCAGGGGGTTGGACTAGGTGATCTCCAGAGGTCCCTTCCAGCCCCCACCATCCTGTGGTGCTGTGATGCCAGAGCTGTGGCAGCGAGCACAGCGAGTCTGCTGAGGCTCTACTCTGTACATGAAGAGGAAACACCAAGGTGGTCACAGGGCTGTACTGAAACACCACGGTGGGTGATGGCTTCACCCTCTCCTCCTGGGGTGTCAGGACTGACCTGGAGGGGTTTTCCCTTCAAAGGCAAAAGCTTTCAGACAGCTTTTCTGGGGACTGCTGGAACAGCCCATGCTGGTCTGCTGGTTGGAGCTGCCTGACAAAGGGCTGGTGGCGTGATGGGCTATCGAGGGCCGTCGCTTTGGTTCAGCACGAAAGCAGTGAGCTGGAGCAAAGGTCCTGCCCCGCCAAGCCTAGCCTGTTTGCCACCAAAATCCCCGCCAGCAACTGTTCCTTTAATGATCTTTATGACAGGCAGAGAAAGCACCATTGTTTGCTTAGTTTGCTTTAAAAATAGAGTTCTAAATTTGCAAGCGACAGTTCAGCGCGTGTCTGAAACCAGTGCCCCGGGGTGTGCAGGAGCACCAGTAGCCGCAAACGTGGCACGAGCTCATGGGGACATGGAAAGTGGCAGCGCTAGGGACGCTAATGTGATTAAATTGTGTACAACTCAATTAGTTTCCCTTTTCCTCCCATGCTAGGTGGCAGACCCGGCTGGTCGCAGGCTGGTGGACAGAGCTGTCGCATCCAAGGTCACGCTGAGCACACGGTGGCAATGAGGCCACGCGGCTGCAGTTTGACCTCAGCCACGCAGGCCACTCTTGCAGAGCTGGGAGCAGAGGACAAGCAGCCCCTCAGGCATCCATCCTGCGTTGAAAGGTAAGTCTTGGCAGGCAGCATCCTTGTGCCAAGTGAGGGCAATGCTCAAAGTGCTGGAATTTGCCTAGAAAGGGCTTTTCAAGTCGGGGCTCAGCCAGCAAGGCAACACCGAAGAGCTAAGGGGGGGGGAAATGCTTTGCCTGTGCTAGTGCGTGGATGGAGAGCGTGAATACTTGGTGCAGCTAAAGCCCTCGTGCTCTCCCATGTAAGAAAGCAGGAAAGGTGAATATGTTTTCTAGTGTTAAAGGCGTCAGAACAAAATGTTATCCCTTTAAATACCTGACTGGAGTGGCAGGAGCAGGGATTGAGACATCCATGATCTCTCTGTGCCTGTGACAGGCACCAAGTTTTCACGCAGAGGTATGGGATGAGTGTCCCAAACGCAGAAGGTAACAAGCATGTCTGTAGGGGCAGGGTGAAAGACAAAACTCGTTGTGGGGAAAGGAGATCCCAGAGAACAGAAGTTGGGGCCAGTCCCCCTCCCAGCCATGCAGCTTGGTCCCACCAAGCGGCGCTTCTCCGTGGCCAGGACAAGGTCACAAGTCCCACAGAACTGCAGGCTAAAATCAGTCTATTCCACAAAATTCTGGGGGGACCAAAAATCAGGGTGGGGGTGGAGGGACAGCTGCATGGTCATACTGATAATCTGGAGACATCCTGTTTTGTTTTGCCCCTTTTTCAATTTCCTTTTCTACCTTACATTTCAAAATGAAGGGCCATTTTTATAGGACCAAAATGGATTGCTTTCACCAGAAACATTTGTGAAAGAGCATCCTCTCACCACAGTAAGGGAAAAACTAAACCTGACACCTCCTTTCTCGAGAGCTCCCAAGAATGGATGTTTAATTCAAAAACTGCGGACTTGGTTCTCCACAGAGCCTATTTCATCCTGTGCCTTGGGTGACTGTGCTTTGTGGCTGGGTGGGACAGGGCTCACATGGTTATTTGGGAAGAAACATATGTTCCATCATACGGTAGGAGATCCTCCCGAATGGCAACCTAATTTCTGTCTACAGGTGAAATAAAACTGCGTTCTGGCAGTTGTTCCAACGTATGAAAGGAAAGCATTTTAAGAAAGTAGGCATTTTTTACCTTATTTTTAAGTAGAATTCTTTTCTGACTTAATACCTGCAGCCTAAAATGATTTTGTCAGAGCTCTGACCTTTCCTGTTTTGATGGTAAAATGTGTAACTTGTCCTTCCACACTTCCTTAATTTGTGTTTCGTGTGCATCTAGCTAACTATGCAACCCCTAGGCTTTCGGTTATATGTTACATCATTTACTATTACAACAACTTAGCCATCAGCAAAAAAATCCTCAAAATGAGCCCAAGCTACTTCTGAATATCTGCATCAGATATCCAAGTCTTGGAGCTAGCTCTGTAAAAGGCAGGGATTTAAAAATAACAAAACAAAACCCATGAAAATTATCCAATCCATGAAAAATATGCAGCCTCAGCAACACGGAATCACAGCAGATACACTCAATCGGTGCAGAAGTGATTGCAAGCCCTGTCTTGGGGTGGGCTCTAACAAAAGGGTTAATGCCTGGGAGGCACCCGCGTGCGGTAGCCCCCCGCCAAGGTCAATGGGAGCCCTGCCTGCTGAGCACAAGCAGGATCAAGCTCTGTTTTTCCATGATGTTTAACACAATCGGGTAACGCGATGGTTTCTTTGCGCTCTTTGTAGCTCCGTTTTTAGAAAGATTGCTTTTCTGCAAATGACCTGGTCTAGTTCATTATTAAATATATAATTGTGGATAAATTGCTTATGTAATCTCTTCTATCTTTCTTTTTTTTTTTTTTTTGGGGGGGGGGAGGGGAAGATAGGCAATTGCATTTGAATAATGATTTGTACTTAAAACACTAATCCGTTGTTGTGATTTTACCGTTTTCCTAAAGCTAGGCACGTGCCCTAATATTTTGCGATGGTAAGTATGTAGACCTACCGCTTATCCAGTAACAAGCAGCATATTTTGAGTAGATTGGAAAGAATAAAAACAAACTAATGTATATTTTTCAACTTCCTGGTGCTTTAACCTTTCTTAAGAAAAGACTCAGGGGACATAATTGAAGGAAAGTGTTTTTCTTTAGCAGATGGATGGTTTTGCTCGGATAATATTTTAGTTATGCCAATAAAATGAAGGGTACCCAGAAAACCATGAAACTGCCAGCAGTTGTTAGTGTACGACTATTACCAAGGCAGAAATGAGGCCAGAGCAGTGATAAATGTGCACATCTCTCCCTCCATCAGCTGAGGAATGACCTGGATACACTTTACATCTGAGCACCAAGTGGGCCAACATTTTTCACAGCAGCACTTAATAGTGGACATTAACTTAGCCCTCTCCAAAAGGGCTGACCCGGAGGCTACCCTCTGCGGTTCTCCAAACTGTAATCACTTCTGCAGTCTGTAATTTTATCAAATCGCATGCACCTTTTCCAGCCACTTATTGGCCAATTAAGTCAAGTTCTCACTGAGGGGGTCCAGCTGGCTTCAAGTTATCTTAGATGAATTGATTGAAGACATTCTGCAATCTATGAACCCAGTTTAATGATCTAGGTGATAATACTTGTAATTCTTCTCAGTCAAGGGAATTTGCTGCAGCTGTTGTCTGCAAATCCGTGTTCTGATACAGTGAAGTACCAGAAGAGCGTTAATCCGCCCTCAGAGTTTTATAGCGATGGCTGCTTTGTGAAATGGGAAATTTAACATTCACACAGCATTGCCAAGCGGAGACAATTTTTTTTTTTGTTGATGTGTTTTTTATTTTATTCTATTGTGAGTGCTAAAGAGGTTACGTGGAAGAATACGTTATTGATAATACTCAAAATGGGAGACCGTACAGCAGTATAAACCAGCCTACTAAAATATTGCATAAAATGTTTGAGCCGGAAAATGAGGTTTGCCTCAGAGCATGAACATATAATTTTTAAAATTCAGAGGTGGAGCAGAGCTCCAGAAATAAAGCCACTGGGCCAGATCAGCTCCCCAGGACATTCTGACTATCTGGAGTCGGTTTTGCTATGCCAGAGTTACGCTGGTGTAAATGAGACAATAATCCGCCTCTCGTTTTGTTTTAAAAAAAAATTTAGACCCTTTATAGAAGACATACATAAAAACAAGCAAACAGGTGCTACCTTCAGCCATGCTGGCATAAATCAGGAGTAACCCCACGCTTACGTGGTGTAAACTGGTGAAGAATCTGCCTCTGAGACTGGAGTCCTTCCCCCTCGCCAGATTCAGAGCCCTTGAAGTGCTAATGAAGGAGTGGGGCACTTTGACACAGGCCTGAAGTGTATCTCCAAGACCTGCAGTCGCCTGCACGAGGACCTGTGAAAACAAAGAAATAATCATATTTGCTTGCTTCAGTGGCATGTGCCTCTTTTCTGAGCCCCAGGAATGTTAATCCCCTCCCTATGAAACAAATAATATAACTAACGCTGGGGAATATTTTTCATGTTGAAAATTCAAAATACTTAGTAATGAAATATCCTATAGTGCATCTGTGAAGGTCCTGTTTGTGAAGAGGAATGACTGGGGTTTGATTTCCCTGCAAAAGCAGCAGCTGCCGCATTAATTTATGCTGTGCTGCAAACACCCATTCGCTTCTCAGTCGCCCGGACTTCCCCTCCTGCGCTGCGCGATTGAGCCCAGCTCTGCCGACGTCTGCTTTGCTGAGACTCTGCTGCTTGTGATGAGATTTTAATTTTTTTTTTTTTTAACTCTAGGATGCTGGGGAAAGTCACTTTTTTTTTTTAATGGGATACAATTTGAGAGAGTTCTGTGGGGTTTCCAGCCCCATCCAGCTCTCCCCGCACCTGTCGATCTCAGCGTCGGAGACGTCCCGGCTGCCGTGGCTGGAGGGCTGTGCTGGGAGAGGAAAGCCCTTCTCCCACCACAGCTTCAACCCATCCTCAGGTGAAGCCAAAGCCTGAGTTCAACGGGGCTTCTCGGTTTTGGTGGATTTGGATCAAGCTCTGTTGGCAAACCCAGGTCCGTTAGTCAACTAACGGTACATATTTCAAGCATTAATCTTTGGGGATTTACGCGCTGTTTGAAAAGTGTTGTAAAGATGATATAAAATGAAGATCTCCTCTCTTGAGGAGTTTGGCTGGCTGAGGGAGGTGGTACCGTCCCACAGACTGAGGAAATTGAGTCGCTTTACCCAGGTGTGCTGCCTCTGGCACATCCATTTTCTGTCTGCCAAGCAGAGATCATGCAGCTGACCTCTTCTGCAGAGCTGCGGGGTGCTGCGAGCTCAGGGCGTTTGGGTGCCAACGTCAGTCCAGGTTGGTTGGACTGAATCCCTGTGGACCCACATGCCACAGCTGGACGCCTGGGACCTCCATCCCTCGGGGATGCAGGCCCTTGGCGCTCGAGCAGCTCCTTGCCTGTGTCCCTCTCCTCCCAAAGGTGGCCGTGGCCCGGGTAGAGGTGGTTCCACACCACAGGCTGTGCTAGCTGGGCGCAAGGCAGAGCTTTCCAGGGGATTTAGGGGATGAGCGTAACGGGGGGAGAAAAGGGGTCAGAAATGCCCTGCCATTTATGAAATTAGTGAGACGTAAAGAGCACGCAGGAGTAGGAAACGTCTTTGATGCTAACCATAGAAAATAAGTCCGAAATTAACTGCACCAAGGGCATGCTCCTGCCTGACTGGGTTGATCTGCGCAGAGCCAAGCCTTGGTGTCGCATTGGCCACGCTTCAGCGGCCGCACATTTTACTCGCCCTGCTGTTGTTGCTCAGAAGGGAGAACGGCGCTGGGGATCTCTCCCCGTAGCGGGGCTTAGATTAAAGCATATATGACTAAGGAAGCCTGGTATGGCCACGGAGAACATCTTGTTCCCCATATTTAGCCATGGGCAATGTCAAGTACTATATGTTACACGAGTGCTTTTCTCCAGTCCTGTAGGCCTTGTTTTAGAGGTTGACTGCGTGAGTTGAAGGGCTTAGTTTTAAAATAACAGTCTCACAAAAAAAATATTCCGTTTTTCATCTTCGCCACCCAGAAGAGCAGCTCCTAAATTAGGGGGCTGCCTTGCCTCAGACGGAAAGCAAGAGACCTGCTATGGCAGCCCTGTGGCATCTCCTGCCGGGGCTGGGCGCTGCTGTGGTGGCAATGCTGGTGCAGCATTACATTTTCACCACGGATGCGCTAAAAAGAAGGGTTAATTAGCACGGCTGCCTTTGATCCTCTGCTTGTGAGGGAAGAGAGAGTTTAGTCGGTAACACTAGTCGGCTTCCAAACACTTTATGGATTTTGGCAAGAGGTGGCACAGTCATAACATTTGAATATTAGCACTTTATAGCTCTGCAACACTAACAACTGCTAATTACACAGCTTGGGCATGGCTGAGCGCTGCCTTCAACCTTGTGTAGTAATTTACACCTATGCACAGCTATAGCTCTGATGTGGGAACGCTTTACACCCAGTTCACATGTACGGAGACGATTAGCGGCGGTGAAGCCGGCTGAAAGCCTGATATTGGATTCCTCTCGCATTCCCCCTTCTCCTTCTCAGCACTTAATTTTGCTTTCCTGGAACACCCACAGGTAGAGTGTGGGAAAACCCCAGGCTGGCAGCTCATCCGTCACGGCATCTTTGGAGAACTTGCTGTGCTAACTCCCAGGATGGAATACATTTCAGCAGAGCACAACCACTTTTAACTGCCCCAGGGAATTCATCCTCTGAATAACCTCCCATAGCTTTATCAAGATCTGGAGAGGTGTTTCTTCCCAGGCTGATAGTGGGTTTTTTGGGGTTTGCGCTTGGCAATACTGAAGTTGAAATGTTTGACGCTGTGTCCTTGAGTCTTGCTTTCTCCAGTTCTCATTGCACTCTGCCTTCTGTGCATATGGACTTATAAAACCGCCAGCTGTGATTTGCACTGTTAAATCCCCACCGCCACGCACCTATTATTAATACTAAGGCAATGAGGTTCTCTGCTCCTCATACAGCCATTTGCAATTAAAACACCAGCACTCTGAATATCTTAGGCAGCTGGGTTGTCTGAGGTGTGGTAAGCAAGGAGTGAGTGTGGGTCTCTCTGCCCTCCGTGATGACTTGGGTCCCTATTGCTCTTTGAGGCTGCTGTCACTCCTGGAGTTAGCCATCAGCTGAGCCGCACATCTAGAAATCACTTACTGTTGTAATTACTCCTGGCATCCTATCTCTAATGAGCCTCATGGTTGTGGTGTCCCCGGCTGTAGACCTTCTCCTGCTGAAGGCAAGTTGATGTCTCGTGGAAGAGCTCCTGCTCATCTGCTCCTCTCCCCTGGCTTGCAGGTAAATGCCGGATTTTTGGAGCCTCCTTCCCCAGCTCTGTACCAGGCTTGTTTCTGAGCTGGTGGGAGCGGTTTCCAGGGCTGGGTTTGCTCCCTGGGGGTGGAGGTCGTTTCTCCAGGTCCCTGGGGGCCTGGATAGTGGCTGCTCCCTGGTTAGCAGGGCAAAGAAAGTGGATTCTCCCAAGTTAAACATGTACTTATTCTTTTTAAATAATACCAATTTTTCTCTCTTTTAAAAGAAAGCAGTTAGGGCATTATACAAACAGGTAGAAAATAAGGGTGAGTCTGATGGGTATTTCTCTGGGAAAAGCCCAAGATGCTTACCTCAGTATTTCCTGGACTACTCTAAAATCAAATACGTTTTTCCCTTATGATATACTGTCCTCACTGCTGGTGAGGGAATAGACCTGGGTTACCTTCGCAATCATAGCTAGGAGAGAGTGGTGGGGTTTTTGTGTTTTGTTTTTTTTTTTTTTCTTTTGCAATTTCCTAATTGTTTTTATATTTAATTACTAAGATCCTGAGCCCTGGGTACTTAATTCAGGGTGTCTACAAACAGCCACAGAACAAAGCAGGACTGTGTATTTCTGCAGGGCTTAGACTTCAGGTGCGTAGCATGGCCTGGGGATTTGGGCTTTTTCTGACAGTCCGTGTTGCAGCTCTTTAGTAAAAAGGAAAGTTAGCAATGAAAGCTTGCAATCAAATAAACAACAAAAGGGCAAAACTGTATTTCACCCTCTGTAATTTGATCTGTAAGAAATGTAAATCACTCATCCAGAAGAGAGGGATTTTCAATTAGTCCTGTTTTCTTAAACATGCAAATCCCCCAGCCATGTTTAGCAGCACAGTTTTGCCCGAACTCTGCAGAGAATTCCCAAGCAACCTTTAATAGACGGCCATGCCTTCAGGCTTGTCCACTTATGTTTTCTCTCCTGCCTGGGCACAAGATAGATTATGCATATTATTATTCATAAGTGCCACCTATTGAAAGCATAACCACAGGCACGTTTGCAAATGGTGGGCTTGCCCCAGCTGTCCCTGCTCATGCGAAACATTCCTGCTCTCCAACCGACCCCTCCGAACCGTCCCCTCGAAATCCCTGCTATTTTCTTGGCAGACACCCTGGCATGGAGAAGGACGTGCAAAATAACCCATGGATTTTAAAGGCAGCTAAAACTAAGGGGGACCTTTCCCCATATTCCTCCTGCAGAGGTACTGCCAGCTGATGCTTTTGTTGCCTCTCCCTTGCAGGCGCTGAGGAGAAGGCTCCAGCCTGGGGTGCCAGGAATCGTGGAAGGCAGCGATGCCATGTTGCTTTAATTTCATTAAAGAAATTAAAAGAAAGAACTAAAGATTTCTCTGACTTGTACAAGAAATGATAAATAGTTAGTATGGAAAAATAGAGAAGTAAATAGGTGGGAGTCTTACATGACTGGATATTATTTAATCATTCTTAGATAAAGTGTAAATATAACTGGCTTTCCTGGTGGCAATTCACGTAGAGTTTTTTTTTTTTTTTTTTTAAAAAAAAAAAGATGCTGCCTTTGCATGCTAGACCATTTTCCTATGCATTTGAGTGCGTTGGTATAAAGAACAGAGCTTTCACTTCTTCGACTGCACAGGATGCAAGTTGGTTTCAGTTTGCCATAAAATGGCTTTCAAAAAATATATAATTGTAAGTTGTGAAGTAGGAATACTATTTAAATAAATGTTTTGAATGCTGGTGGCTAGAATTAAGTATAGCCCTATGTTTCTACAAAAGGTCAATTGTGATTCTACTGACTCTTATGTAAACTAGTTCATGTTTGTACTGCACGGTTATAATTAATATATATGCCTTATTGCCAACTATATGTGCATTTTTGATCATTAGAATCTGGAGAGCCTTATTATGTCTGGACAGTCTGAATGAACACGGAAATGGATGAGAACCTCTTCGGGCTGATTTTCTGTTACACCAGTTTGGTGACGATGTAACCGCATTAGCTCCGGTGGCATCGCACGGAGATAAATCTGGGGCATCGGAGCGGGGCAGGAGATGTGTGGCTCTCAGCGATGGGAAGCACTGCGCCGGTACTGCAGGACCTGTGGCAAGGTGATGTAAGTAAGGCCTAGAAATACAGTTGCCATGTCTCCCTTAGAAAGATCTTACTGATCTCCAGGGGAAACACAGAGGCCGATAAATGCACAGAAGTCTTCTAGAGAGGTTTTTTCCTCTCTCCATGGAAAGGCATGGAGGGAAGTGTTTTCCCTGGTGGTGGATGGGGTCGAGCTGTGTCATGAGAGGTGCAGCAGCTTCCTCACGCTGCAAAGGGCTCTTGTTTTCGGCTTCCAGAGAGTAGGGAAGCCTGAAGAAACAGTTACCTAGCTGTGTGCCCGAGCACAGCCCCGGTGGGCAGTGACAGCCACAGGAGCCCCGTGGGCCAGCTGAGTCTGATCTGGGTCTGCCAGGGCATTGCCGTTCTCAGGTACCAACCAAAGAGCAGAGGCAGAATAAAAACTTTGTACCCCAACATGCTTTTTCAGCCTCCTTTCCCTTTCCTTTCCCTGTGGAGGATGCAGGGTGCTGAGCTCAGTCTCTAAGCAGGTCCCGAGCTGGGCTCTGCGCTGCTCCATCCCTGCCCCACCACCAGCACTGATCGGGATCCAGTCAGCAACTCCCAGACACCGGCTATGATGGACGTGGACTTGCACAAGGGCTCCTCACACCACCCTGGAGATCAGACAGGTACCTGCTGGAAAACCCACTGAAGGGTGTTAAAGCCTGACAGAGGTATGTTTTCACCCTGCGCTGAGGGTGGCAAGCTAGCCTGGGAGGAGCAAACCCTGGGTGATGGAAGCAGTGACAACTGAAGCACCCTTACACTAGGGAAAGCCAGGGCCGTGGAGGTGGGCTGGACTCACGCGTTGCAGTGCCGGGGGATCGCAGGTTTTTGGTGTGCCCTATGGGGAATTCCAAAAATAGATGCAATTAAAGGTAACGTGTAAGGAGACGGATGCCAGGGGTGCACCATGTGGCTTTGAACTCCCAGCTAGCTGGGCTCACCTTTGGAGGAGGCTTTGCCCATCCCCCTGGCTGCTGGAAAGGTCATGTGGAAAGCATGAGGGCACCCGTTCCCCCACGGATGTGGGGCACCCCAGCACCTGCCCTGGGTGCCTGTGCTGCTGCCCTTGGCAGAGCAGAGAAAAAGCTCGGTACCTCTGCTTGCTGCTGGGTGCTTGCACGGCGGAGGTGAGCACAGGAAAAGCAGATGGCTCCATTTCAAACACGCTTGACATGCCCCTCTGTTACCCCTGGAACCGGGGCTGCTCTGCCCTCCCTGTGCTCAGCTGACAGGGGTGAAAGGCGAGCGGTGCCGCTCTGTGCTGCGGAGCTGCTGGGGGGACCTTCCTCGTGGGAGAAAATGGGTGTTACTGCTCCTCCTTCTCCCTCACACTTTCCACTAGGCACAGGTTAAAAACTGTGGTCAGGTCTCCGGAGCTGCCTGAGGAAACCACGCTGGGCCTGCGCCTCTGCTACCTGCCTGATCAGCAGTGGGGGAGGCAGGTTTATGCAAACCTGGGGAAAACCCAAATTCTTGGGTTTTAAAACCCTCTCAGGTCCCTCTCCAGCCTGTGAGGCCAGTCCTCGCTCTCACCAGCCTTGGGCACAAGTGCCCTTGGATGCCTGGATCTGCCCTGCAACATCCTCTGGGCGCTTTCAGCACGAAAACTCCCTCTTCCCTGGCCTTGACCTTCCCAACAGCCTTGCCGTCACTCTCCACAGCAGTGATACACCGTCTCCTCTCAAATGTTGCTGGAGAGCACTACTTAACCTCTGTGTGCATCCCTTCCTCCCTTTGCCGTTATCATCCTGCGCCGGAATTGCGTTAGTGGCTGTGGGAAGTGCTGGAGCACGGCTTTCCTGGGAGGCTGCAGCCACTGTGTGGGATAACGGGCTCCAGCCCTGACCCGGGAAGACGGCGCTCGGGTGAGAGGAGTGCATGTATCTCCGCACCCGCTTGGTCCTCGGCCTCTCCGTGGAGCCTGCTGACAACAGTGCGAATTAGCGTCAGTCGCACGGGTAGCCAGTGATGGGGAGGACTGCGTGCCCAGGCCACCACCTCGCCGCCACCGTCCCGGCACAGCTGTCAGGCAGGGACAGCTCTACTGCCTCTGACCTGCACCCCTTTGGAGCTGGTGATTAAAGAGGTGAAAGACAAAATGTGTCATTACCCATCCCCTGGCATGGCACAGCCGCTGAACGGCTCCAGAGCCCACAGTTGCAGCGTGGGGACTTGGGTCCTGGGTTCGTCCCGCTGCTGGGAAACACTGGGCGGAGATGCAGTGCTCCATCACTCTCTGTGACGCTACATTACTTTACAGTGCTGTAGTTTACAATATATTTAGAAGGCTAGATCAGCCTCCATCCATCTCCTACCCTCTTAATGCGCAACGGCTCCTCGTTGCTACGACATTTGTCTTTGTGAAGGAGAAGAGGGATAACTTCGCTCGAGTAAAGATAAATATCGCAGAGAATCACTTGTCATTTGTGGGTGCATATCGTACGGTGTGTAGTGTGCACAGATGAACTCTTCCACACAGATGTTTTAGATACATGTGTGCACATGTGTGTCTGAGGTTAATGCACCCAGACACACACACAGTTGCATGTATTTAGGTAGGTATGTGCTCACTGTGTCCGCACCTCCCTGTAAAAAAAGCTGTGTTTTTATGTGTACGCTTGCATGCATACAGATTGTCAGGAGAAAATAAAAATCAAGTCACTATAGATAGCATCATGGAAAATTAAAGATGAAGCTCAGAATAGACAGCGTTAATAACCCAGGCTGTTACATCACCAGTTGAGTAAGATGCCTTACGGAGAGGAAAAGGAGCATGTGGAAATCTGTAAGTACCGTACACAAGCGTCGTAGGCTCTCGCAGCCAGGAGCACGTGCTTTTAAAAGGGTACGTGTGTGTTTGTGCGGGTGTGTTTTAGAGATCTGGGAAGGCTCCCTGAGACAACCGCACACAAAGCCAGCGCGTGTTTGTGTTAGGTTGAGACGCTGACATTAAGATGATTATATGACTCTATTAGCAGGGCGTTATGGTTCCAATTTCACTTAACATCCGAGTTGTTCACATTAAAACATGCCCGTGGCCTGACAAGGCATTATTAACTTGCGTTTAATAAAAATAAAATATTACATTTAAAAAAATTGAAAGCTGACAAATTTGATTTAAATGAATACTGAACTCCAGGCAAATGTGTTGCTTGAACTCTGCCTGCTGTACTGGAGCTGACAGGAAGCATTAAAGTAATACTGAGTGGTCAATATGTGATTAAATATCACATGTCAAGCTTAGCAAGAATGTTGCTTCCAAAGAAAATTATATTGTTAAAAATAAGTGACAAATTCTAAGCAGTTCCTTCAAATTCATAAAGACATGTGAAAGAATGGAAGTGTGCTTGTAATAAACTGGGATCTCTGCAGGAGACAGAGAATATACTGTCTCTTGCACAGAGCCATATAGAGCATCTACAGGTAATCAGATAAAAATGATTGCACATACTTGAAGCAATAAATTTCCTTTGCATTTGCCGTGGAACATAAAGAGAAGAGACACACTACATTTTCACACCCTGTTTTCATCTGAAAGCTTTTGCTGTCATGCTGTTCTGTCTAAAGGGATTATTTATTTATATAGAGACTCAAGCATCTACATGTGTGCATACATGCATCGATACACATACACACGCTAGAGCAATCATAAGCAGTATCTAGAGTGAGAAAACAAAAACTAAGTCAGATTTTAAAAGAAATAATTGCAGCACTAATAACAAATGCCTCCCTGCCATTAGATGTTTGGGAACACTAATGCTATCATCTGTTACGGATTCCAGCTGGGAGAACATGCTTAAACACGATCAACTTTCATCGTGTGTTTGCTGAAAGACAGACATAGACGTCATTGCTCCCCTCTTGCTTCAGCAGGATCAATCCAGGATTACCGGGGTGCAGTGAGGGCAGTGTCCAGCAGTCTATTTAGATTAGACGTAGCAATAAAATATCGGGACCTACAGCCTCAGACAAATGACTCGATATGCCTAGGTCAAGAGGTTACCGAAGCCAGGTGAGATCTGAGACCTATTTATCACTGCCTGAGCTCAAATTAAGTTTTAAATATTGTCAAAAATGAAAAACTGCTACCAGATGGTGTCAAGTTAATCCATCTCACTGTACTCAGAAACTGTCTTTTAGCTCCATCACGGTGCCTGCTCTCCTGCTTTAGGGGGTGCCTGTCAGAGAACCTCCTTTAGCAGAGAGGTAGGGGCTCTGCTTGGCCTTTGCTTCCTGCTTTCAGGATGGATGTGTTGCATTTCTGTGGTGTGTGGCTATAGGAGACTTTTGCTGAGCGTATGGATCTGAGACCTGGCCCTTCTTCTTACAAAGCAGCGTCTTGCAGAACGGAGGTTGGGTGGAGAGTTTTGAGGCCTCGTTAGCTCTTACTTGATTGAGAAACCTGCTGTTCTACCCACCTGGTCAAGGGAAAGGGATTTGTTGGTCTGTAGAAAGAGGCAGCTGGGGATGGAGGCTTTGACCCCAGCATGTTGGTGCAAGGGGCCGTGAAGCTCTCCCACGCAGGCACAGAGCTGGCGTAACCAGCCTGCTCTTTTCCTTCACTCCCGTTTCCATTCCAGGGCTATAAGGAGCGTGCCACCCTGCCTGTCCCCATCGTCCCCTGGGCAAAGGTTGGGTTATGTTTTAGTTCACGGTGTTCAAGGGAACACAAAATGACATCCGTCAATTTTATGCTTCCCCTCTCTCCCTCGCCCATCTGCTCTTCTTCCCGAGCCCTGCCTTCAGCTCCGGCTTCAAGCACAGCGTTTGGGCCCTCCAGCAGCAGGGAGCCTCCTGCTGAGGGTGTTCCCAGATCAGGGTTTCCTCCACTCTGATGTGCATTTGTGCTGGCTGCCTCGGTTCTCCCTGCAATCCGGGTTAAAGCCCCCTTTGGTGTGGAAAGGGGAGAGGAGGCCCCTGCAGACGAAGGTCCTGCTGGTGGGGAGAACAGCGGCAACCAGCAGCACAGGAGGCTTCTATGCCAAGCCCCTCCCCAGCAAACCTGGCCTCCTGGTGCTAGGATGCCTGAAAACTGTTTTCTGTGGTTACCACGTACTGCTCTGTGGGTTTTGGTGTGTGGCAGAGAGTTGGGCCTGAGTAAAGGCATTGTATGTTTGGAGTGATCACTCACCACCAGATTTCCTCACTCCTTAAATCCCTGTCTCCAACTCTCTTTTTTCTGGTTGT
>NC_141393.1:80982484-81089984 GCF_034619465.1 Leptosomus discolor
CCTACAACTGCCTGTCAGCTGCAAAGCCAATCGCAGTAATAACCGCTGGATCATTTTAAATGTGGCTAAACCTACGTTGGACAAAATCAATCTGCCATTTGTTGGCTCGGAAGGAAATCACTTGCACAGTTTGACGAATTGCTTGCAATACCCTTCAGCAATTCTCAATCGCACCGCTGTGCCCCTTCCTCGCAGCCCTCCTCCTCTCTGCTCTCTGGGTTCGGCTTTTTTTTTTTTTTTTTTTTTTTTCCCCTTTCGCTTGGACTTCAGGTAATCTGAAATGGCACTGACCCTTCTCATCCTTCCGATTACCTTTCTGAAGCATGAACTTGGTATAAAATCACACATCAGAAAATTCACTATAATTATTTTGCAATGCCATCAGCACAGATCCATCAAGGAGGAAACCCAGTAGTGGAATGCTCCTCGCAGCCACATGAGCGGCCAGTCCCGTCCCGCCTGAGTGACAGCTTTGGTAATTAAGTGATTGTAGAGACCTCCCCAACTGTTCTAACAACCTTGTCAGGGCCTGTCTGCGGACAGAACAAGCTGAAATCAATGTGCTTTCTGCTCCCTGAGCATTTCTGATCATGTCCTCAGCCTGCATCGGGGGAAACATTTGACAAAAGAAAAACAGTAGCACTAAACGTTGAGATTAATTTTTTGGAGCAGAAAGTTAACTTTCTTCGCCTGATTTTTTTTTTCTTTCCTTTTTTTATTATTTTTTTTTTCCCCTGAATGAGGGAAAGGCGGAGGGCAGCGGAGAGCCGCCGCCCGGGCGCGGCGGGGCTGGCCGGGGACTAGCGGGCCGTGGCAGCGCTCGTTCCGCGCCTGGCTCCGCGCTGCTCCGCGCCGTTTTGTTCCCGCTGGGAAACGTTCTGTAGCGTCTCCTGCAACGGCCCCAATTACTCCGAGGTACAATCTATCTTCGCCTGGATTAGACGGCGAGTCTGTTGGCACAGTGTAAATGTCAAGCAGCAGCTTTTAATAAAGGGATGTTCAGACTGTTAAATTTCACAGTACAACGGGCTCGGCCCCTCCCGGCCCCCTCCGACCCCCCCCCCCCCTCCCTCCGAGCTGCGAGGCTGCCACGGAGCCAATACGGCTGCGCACCAAAATCCGGGTGGGGAGAAACGCATCGCGGGGTCGGGATGCTGCGCCCTGCCAGCCCCGAGCTGGTCTGCGGAGAGACCCCTGGGAGCCCCTCACCCCGCTCCTAGGGGTCCCCCACGGTGGGGTGGGGGCTTCCCGTCGGGGGGCGAGGCGGCAGCGGCAGCTCCGCACCAGCCCCTTCCCGGCTCCCCGGGGCCGGACCCCGCTCCCCGTGGTGCCTCGGCCGGGGTCGCGCCGCCCCCCCCGCCCCGGCCAGGGACCGGCTGGCGAGCCGGCATCCCCCGGCCCCGCACATGATACCCCTTCCCTGCCGCTCGCTGCCCCCCAGCCTCCATCGGGCATTGATTAGCGCTCTAATTAGCTGCCTGCTAATTAACAAGCGGAGCCCCGTCCGGCTCCTCTGAGTGGCACCTTCGCTCATCGCTTTGATTCGGCTATTGCTGATTTATTGGGGCGGGGGGGGGAAGCTCCGTGGCTTTGCCCGCAGTCAGACGGGTGGGATGAGATGGGAAAGGAGGGGGGTGGGGGTGGGGGTGTCACCCAGCCAGGGGCTGCGGGGGACGCGGGGCTGCAGCTCTCCCGCATCCACTCCCGGCCTCAACAAGTGCAAGGGGAGCCCCGCTGCCTTCCGCGCCCGCGTAAGGTGTCGGTAAGAGGTGGAAGGCCTTTTGCGTGCGATGCCCACGAGTGGGGTTGATCTGGGAAGCCGACCCCGGCCGCGGTGCCCACCGGAGGAGCAGGAGAAGCCGAGGCTGCCGGAGCTCCGGGCTGCTGCGGGACCCGGCCGGGAGCGGAGCGGCTGCCCCCGGAGGGCCTCGCCGCCGCTTTTCCCCAGAATATTTCTGCACAATAGAGTCGAGGATTAAAAAAAAAACAGAAGGAAGGAAATGAAAGGTGTTCACTCTTCGGGAACATGACTTTAAGCCCTAAATCCCGATTCCGGGACGGGGAAGTGTATTGTGAGTTAAAGGATTATGCTAGTGTAACATATTACCCCGGATCCCGCATTCCCCTAGGGATAATTAGGACATACTTTTGGTAAATTGCAAACCAAGACAGCAGGATAAATACAGCTGCCGCGGGCTGCTTCCCTGCCGCAGGAAACCTGTCAGTGCATTTACAGATATTTTTTTTCCCCCTCTTTCTCCCGATCTTTCATTTTGCCCCTCAGTTTTCCGCCTTCTTTTTCTTCTGTCCCTTTTCCTATCCTACTTCCTTCGGTCCGTAGGGACGTGCTGGCAGGAGGTCACCCTGCCGTGCCGCCAACCCCGCTGGCACCGGGGCGGCGGCTCCCGCGCTGCCTCCGGGCCCGTCCGCGCCGGGCGCCCGTCGGGGACAACGGGGGCGGCCGCCACCGCCGCCCAGCGGACACGGGCGGCCCTGCGCCTCCTCTGGGCCCGCCGCCTCCTCTCCCTCACCGGCCTCCGGGCGCAGCACTGGCGCCTAAAGCCCCGGGGCAAACCGTACGCCTCGCTGCGCCCCTCTGGCTGCCCGCGGGGGGCAGCGGTGCGGAGGCCGTCGGGGCGGAGCCGGGGGGACGCTCGGCTGCCCGCGGGCAGGGTTTCCTGCCGTCGAAAAACTTTTTCTCCGAAGTGTGGGAGTGGCGGCGGGACCTGGCCCGCCGCGGAGCTCTGCGAGGGCCGGTGCGCTTGGGGTGAGACACTGGTGACCGGTGAACGCCAGGGTAGAGCCGGCGGTTTTTAGCAGCGAGGACCCAGAATCTCCTCGGCTCCCCCTCCCCACGAGGGAAGGCCAGCCCCAGGCCGTCGGAAGCGGAGCCAAAGGCGGCGGCTCTCTCCGCACCGGTACCTCTCCCGTCGGGGCGCGACCCCTCATCCCGCACCGCTGCCCCGGGGCTGCGGCGTCTCACGTCGGACCCGCCCGCCCGCAACGAGTTTCTCGTTCGCCGCGTCTCCCCGCATCCCCTGTGCACCCCCACGCGCTCCCCGCGCCCCTCCGTAGCTCTGTGCGGGACGGCTTCCGCGGGAAACGAACAGCGGTGGGGGCGCACCCGCGCAGCTCTGCGCAGGACCCGGTATGGGGGGGGGGGTAGGCAGGTACGGGGGGCAGGCCGGTACGGGGGGCAGGCAGGCCGAGGAAGGGGTTAGAAGGGACCCTCGTGTCCTCGCTCTCCCGCTGCTCGCCCCAGGCCGGCGGCGGGCTCCCACCACCGGGGCAGCCGTAGTGCGCGGGGCGGGGGTGCCAGCGCCCCCACAACTCAGGCATCACCTTGTACCTTCGCCAGCACCCGAAAAAAATCTCCCTTGAGCTCCTCTTGCCCTGCGCCCCCCATCGCTCTGCCCCGTCCCCCTGAGCCCCCGAGGTTTGGGGCAGCGGCTGCTGTTGTGGGGGTTGCCGGAGGCCGGGAGGGGAGACGTCGGGGTTCTTGGAAATGGGAATCGGTACTAAAAGTATAACTCGGAGAACTCTAAATCGTTCATTACCACCTTTATAATTACTCTGCTAATTAGACTGACGCGCCACTTCATCGGGATTAATACGATGGCTTGTCACCGGCACTTCCCATTGCTCTGACATTCAACCAGGGAACCGGCTCGGCAACACCGGGTGATGCTCTCCGGGGGTTCGGACCCGACGGGGCGGCGGCGGCGGGGACGGGCGCGGGAGGGAGAGGGGGGGGCGCGCCGAGGCGCGCCCCCCCCCTCCCTCCCGCGCCCGTCCCCGCCGCCGCCGCCCCTGATTGGCTGCCTCCCGCGCTGCGTCAGCCCCCGCTCGGCCTTCCGCCAATGGGGGCGGGCAGCGGCGGCGGCAAAAGCCCGGGTTTATAATAAACGGCGCGAGAGGGGGGGGACGGGGGACGGGGGACGCGGCGGCCGTGACGTCACGGGGGGAGTCGCCGCCGCCGAGAGGAGCTCGGTGGGCACGGACGGGCGCGCCGCAGTGGCCGGTGTCCGCCCCGCTCCGCGCCCGGCAACTTCCCGCAACAAAGTTGGGGAGCGGCGTAACCGGCCCGGCGGCGATGCGGTTCTCGGCGGAGATCCCGCGTTAGTGCCGCCCGCGCAGCCGGTCCGCGGGTTGGGGTAACCCGCTTCCTTCCCCCCCATCCCCCCCCCCCAAAACCCCCACCCCGCCCCCCTTTTCCCTTCCACCCCCGGTGCGACCCCCGCGGGGATGCGGGCGCGGCGCTAAGCGGTCCGCCATGGAGGGGCCGAGCGGGTCCAGCTTCGGGATAGACACGATCCTGTCGGGCGGCAGCACCGGCAGCCCCGGAGTCATGAACGGAGACTTTCGCCCCCACGGTGACGGCCGGCCGGCGGATTTTAGGAGCCAGGCCACGCCGTCCCCCTGCTCGGAGATCGACACGGTGGGGACGGCGCCCTCGTCGCCCATCTCGGTGAGCATGGAGCACCCCGAGCCGCACCTGGGGGTGGCGGAGAGCCTCCCGCCGCCGCCGCACCACCTCCACCTCGGCCCGCACCCGCCGCCGCCGCCTCCGAGTTTGCAGCCGTCGCCCCCGCAGCCGCCGCCGCCGCCGCCCCAGTTGGGCTCGGCCAGCTCCGGCCCCAGGACTTCCACCTCTTCTTTTTTAATTAAGGACATTTTGGGCGACAGCAAACCGCTGGCGGCGTGTGCACCTTACAGTACCAGCGTCCCCTCTCCCCATCACACCCCCAAGCAGGAGGGCAGCGCGGCCCCGGAGAGCTTCAGGCCCAAACTCGAGCAGGAGGACGGCAAAGCCAAGCTCGACAAACGCGACGACACGCAGGGCGACATCAAATGCCACGGTGAGTACGGCCCGGCCCGGCCCCGCACCGCCTCGGCCGCCGTTTAAACCGGGGCCGCGGCGCTCGGCCGCATCGGTGAAACGAAAACCGGGGGGAAATCTGTGGTAGGAGAGCTCCGCTCTGCCGGGGCTTGTCGGTGATCCTCGCTACCGCGGGTTTAAGATCGGTAGGAAATTAAATCGCCTTTTTTTTTTTTTTTTTTTTTTTTTTTTCCCTCCCCCCTCTCTGTCGGCCTTTCCTCCTCTTTTTTATTCAACTTCCCTGGTTTTAAGGAAATAGCCGGAGCAGTGGGATCGCGTTGGAAACCAAAATGTATTTATTTTTAATGCAAATGCGCATCAATGATTTTCCGGCTTTCTAAGAACCGGCGGCTCAGCTGCACTTACTGCCTTTAGCCTTTTCATTTTTGCTCATTCGATCTAAAATAAAAATAAGGAAAAAAAAAATTCGCACTTGCCCAACAGCCAATACCAGAAAAACTTTTAATTAAAAATAAAATAATAAAACCCCCATAACCGGCCCGCGATAGGCAGCGGAAGGTTGGAGGGCTTTGTGCGTTTTGCAAAACACCAGGGTTTTCCCCGCGCCGGGATAGGAACGTTTATTTCTCCATATTTTATTTTATTTTATTTTATTTTATTTTTAATCACAAATTCCGTGATTGGGGAAGCCCCCGCCGTGCGGGGCTCGTAAATGAAAATAGCGATATGTGCAGGGGAAAAAGAAGGGGAAGGAAGGGGAAAGAGTGAGCAAAGGCGAGGCAGGGGCTATTTTCCCCGCGGTGCCGGTGGAGCTGCCCTCCCTCGCAGGCAGCTCGGTTCAGCCGAGAGGCGACAGGACACGTTTTTCTGTATTTCGCCCCATTGAGATATTTTTGCCAGAGCAGCGAGACGCCCGGGTGTGCCGCTCGTTTTGCTCTTTTTAGCATTAGCATAAGAGTGCCCAAACCAGCTGTACAGTCTGGTCTGGCCATTTTTGTGTGCACCAACCTCCCCAGTGGGTCAATTAGGGAGATTATTGTTCTTCCTGCGGGGAAGATCAAGGAGCGCCACAAACCCGGGCCCGAGCGGAGCCGGATTGACATATCGATTTCCCGGCATTTCGGGCCGGGGGGAGAGGGCGAGAAAAATAACGAAAGCGCCGTAGTTGGCAAGCGGAGAGCGGAAATCCCGCCGTTCCCCGGACGGGCTCGCCGCCGCCTCCCCCCGCCGTGGCTCCGTTCCCCGCCATGCCCCGGAGGAGGCCCCCGGGGGAGGAGGCGGCGGGGCCCGGTAAGCTCGGCGGGGCGGGATAGGGGCCGAACCGGTGTCCCGCCGGCCCTCACCGCGCCTCGGCTCGCTCGTAGGGACAAAGGAAGAGGGCGACCGGGAGATCAGCAGCAGCCGGGACAGCCCGCCGGTGCGGGCCAAGAAGCCGCGGAAGGCGCGGACCGCCTTCTCCGACCACCAGCTCAACCAGCTGGAGCGCAGCTTCGAGCGGCAGAAGTACCTGAGCGTGCAGGACCGCATGGACCTGGCCGCCGCCCTCAACCTCACCGACACGCAGGTGAAAACCTGGTACCAGAACCGGAGGTAAGGCGGGCCGGGGGCTCCCCGGAGAACGTGGGGTGCGGTGGGATGGGCGCCGCCGTGTTCCCGCCCGCGGAAGCCCGGGGCGATGCGGGGAGCGCCCGGCGGCTGCCCCGCGCCCTCCCCGGCGGCGGGCTGGGGGGTCCGGCCCCTGTCACCGCTGCCGTAATTTTCTGTCTCATTACATACGGTTGCAGCCACCCTAATTCTGTCGCAAAACATTAGTGTCAGTGCGCTGCGATCTAACCGTGTGCCGTGGTTATTAATTTGGCCGCCGTGTGCATGTGTCGGGAGGGGGGGGGTGTGCGGGAGGGGGGGGGGTGGTGGTGTTGGAGGGGGAGCCGGGCACGGCCGGAGGCGGGGGGGGGGGAAGGTCGCGCCGTGTGCGGGCCCGCAGGGCCGGGGCACCGGTGGTGCGGGGCTGTGCCGGGGAGGGGGCTCTTCGCCCGCGGAACTGGGCCGGGTGCCCCGTCGCGGCTCCCGCCCTGCAGCCGCCTCTCGTTCCCCCCGGCAGGACGAAGTGGAAGCGGCAGACGGCGGTGGGCCTGGAGCTGCTGGCCGAGGCCGGGAACTACTCGGCCCTGCAGAGGATGTTCCCCTCGCCCTATTTCTACCACCCCAGCCTGCTGGGCAGCATGGACAGCACGACGGCGGCCGCGGCGGCCGCGGCCATGTACAGCAGCATGTACCGGACTCCCCCCGCGCCGCACCCCCAGCTCCAGCGGCCGCTGGTGCCGCGGGTGCTGATCCACGGGCTGGGACCCGGCGGGCAACCGGCCCTCAACCCCTTGGCCAACCCCATGCCCGGCACCCCGCACCCCCGGTGAAGCGGCACCGCGGTCCCCGCAACGAGCCCCTTCCCCCTCCCCGTCCCCCAAACAAGCCCCAGCACCGCAGAGGAGGAAGCGAGGGGAAGCCGAGGGGCAGGAGCTTCTGCAGGCAGCCACCGGCCACCGAGGGAGGCGATCAGTCAGAGCAGGGACTCTTGAACCGTGAACCCAGAGCCGAGCCCGTAAGTGAAACGACCACACGCGGGGGAAGGCGGGCAGAGCCGCGGGGCGACCCGCCGACCTCGGCTCCTGCGATGCAGGACTTGGAGCTCGGAGAGAGAGAGGGACGGAGGGGGAGGAGGAGGAGGAGGAGGAGGAGGAGGAGGAGAGGGAGAGGGAGCCCGAGCCCGCCGGAGAGACTAACGGCTGCGGAGGACGGAGGGAATGAGAGCGCCTCGACCCCCGCCCGGCGGAGAAGACCGGGGGAACGGAGAACTTTGCACTGATTTTTCTCATGACTTTTTTTCTTTTCTTTTTTTTTTTTTTCTTATTGAAAAGTGGCATGCTCCCTAATGCGAACAGAATTGTACAGACCGAGTGCTGAGTGCTATATCATATTTATTATATGTCGTCCAAAAAAAAAAAACCGAAAAAAAAAATTCACTTCTATACGTTAGTTTAAAACGAAAGAACGTGATTCTCCCCTCTTCCTTTTCATGTCTTTTTGGATTCAGTAAAATAAATGCTTAGATGACAAAATATAGATTTTTTTTGTGACTGAAAAATTACAGGAAAAAAAGAAAAAAAAAAAACAAATAAACTTTATCTTTTTTTAACAAACGTGGAAATTCAAGGTAGCTAATTTTCCCCGTGACGAGAACGCAAGAAATTCGGAGTAGAAAAGGCAAATGCCACTTTTTTTTTTTTTTTTAAAAAAAATTTAATTTTAGCCTCGTGGTCTCATAACCGGCGCTATTTTTCCCTATCTGTATTTTAAAGGAAAAACAAATCCCCGCGCAGGGGTCGTGTCCCTCGCCGTTATTTTAAGCACCCGGGCAAGGCAGCGGCGGGTTTCCCGGGAAGGTGGAGGGGAGAAGGTGCGGCGCAGCGGGCGGCCCGGGCCGGCTCCGGTCGTGGCTCCGGCCCCTGGGGGTGGTCGCGGCGGTGGCCCCGGCTCGGGAGCTGTCTCCGCGTCGAGCTGGGACAGCCAGCGAGCACCGGCGGTCGGGGTGAGTAGCGAGGGGAACCAGGCAAGGAGGGCAGGGGGTTCCCAGTGGACACGGAGCCCCCGAGCCCCGCCAGTCTTTGATCTTTGTTGCTGTCCCCCCCTCCCTTCCCCTGGCAGGCAGCTTCCCTCCCAAGCGTCTCTCTTCCCCAAGCCGGCCCGGGCCGCCCGGCCGCCGGTCCCGCGGGGGTAGAGGGGGCGCGGGTCGGGGTTGGGGGCTGTGACCCTCCCCCGGGCTCCGGGGACAGCTCTGGCCCCAGTCTTTGGAGGTGAACACCCCCCTGCGAAATTAGAAAGTTATACAGCAATTACCTATAAAACATTCATAAAGCCCAATATTATCTTCTCCTCTGAGGGTTTGGCTTGCTTTTTTTTTTTTTTTTTTTTTCTTTCTATTTTTGCTTGTGGGTTCCCTTTCTTTTGAGATAGAAGGAAAAAAAAAAAAAAAAAACAACCCGAAAAAAGAAAGAGAGAAGCCTCCGGGCACGTTTATTTGGGCTTTGCTAATTAGCGAACGGCTTGCTGATTTCTCTGCTAATAAATTCGCGTTAAAACCATATTGACCTCTGCCTTGATCTAACAAAAGGGGAGCGGGTCGGGAACGCCCACCTTGTTTTCTGCCTGTGTTGCGGCGGCCGCTGACTATTCCCCCGCGCCTCTGCCGTGGCCCCCAAATTACCCCCGGCGGGAACGACCCGGGAGCGGGGCTCCCAGTAGCCAGAGCAGCCGGCCCGCACCGCCTCGCCGGTGGGGTTTTCCTAGGAAAATGCATCCTATCCGGGCTGGGGAAGGAGGTAGGAAATTTGGGCTCGGTTAGGGCCCTTTCCTGAGTCTAAACAACGATTTCTGGGCTGATTTTTCCCGAAAGGAGGCTGGGACAGGTGGTCCCAGTTCGTTGTTCACCTCGATGGCTGAATCGGGGCTCGGTTTTGACTGCACAAACTCACTGCAAAGTAGTGAGAATAAGGAAGGAAAGTTCATACAAAATAGAAAGGTGGCCCTCAACTCCCTCCTCCCGAGCGCCTGGGCAGGGGCAGGGGGCTCCCGGTGCTTTGGGAACGGCGGCGGGCAGCGGTTCGCAGGCAGGGCAGCGCGGCCGGGCTGGGGGGCTGCTGAGGCCGTGTCGGACGGGGTCTAAAGCAGGGTCTGCCGGGGGAGGGGGGCGAAGAACCGCGACCTCCCCTGAAACGTATTTCCAGACCTAACCGGAAAGTTTGTGGGAGCGGGAGGAGGTTTGGAGCAAGAATCGCTCTCTTTCACTCCCTCTTTCCCCATTTGGGAAGCGGGGCTGGAAATGCAAGCCCTCCTTCATTTGTCTTGCTCGCCGTTTGCACCGGGAAGGAGCCGAAGCGGGGACAAGCTGACCCGTCGTCTCGCCCTTGCAGGAAAGGGCTCCGTTGCTTGTTGCTTGTTTAAAAAACACGGGCACGCATTTCAGTGCGCTGTAGCGGGACAAAAGAGCCGGGCGACGGGCCGGGCTGCGCGAGGTCGCCTCCCCGGTGCAGGACCGGGCATCACTCGCGGTTTGGCTCCGTGGGCGGCCGTGCCTTTCCAGCCGCGCCGTTCGGGTTTTGTCCCCTTTCCTCCCCAGACTTTGGTGCCGAACTGCCGAATTCCTGCAGACCCCCGTCCTTCTTCAGCCTCCCCCCGCGCCGCCTCCCAGGCCAGGACCTGCTCTCGGCTCTGGATGCGAACAAATAAACCAACCCATCTGTTGCAGGAAGAACGGGCTCTCTTAGCCCTAAACCGCGGGAAATACCGGCACCCGCCGCGAAAGACCTGGCTGTCGGTGGCGGAAACAAACCGTGAGGTTGTAGCAGAGCGGTGTGTGAACCGAGGGGACCCCGCGGGGCAGCGCTCTCTCTCTCCGCACCAGAAAATGGCCCCGCAAAGGAGCGGGGAGGCTCCGGTGCCTCCAGCCCAGGGGGGACGCGGCAGCCGGGCCCGGTGACGGCGGCGGCCCTGCCCGCCCTCAGCACCACGGACAGCTCCGGGCGGCGCCGGCGGGCCCGGCACCCCCCGCTGCACCGGGCGGCCCCCCCCCCCCGCCCCCCCCCCCCCCCCCCCCCGCCAGCGTCCCGCCCCCGGGGCTCCGGGAGGCTCGGCCGGGTGGCCTGCCGTCCGCGGCCTCCTTCCCCGGTGCTTTGCCGGTGGTGAAGATGGAGGAGGCTGAGACTGGCTCCCGCCGCCGCCGCACCGCTTCTCCGCCACACACCGCCCAGGAGAAAGTCTCTGTCCTGAGCCGGGCCCGGCCCTTCGAACACGGAGCCGGGGGAGCTGCGTCCCCACGTCTTTGTCCAGGGTGTTGCCAGCGGGGAGGAAAGAGGGACGGGGCTGCTCCGCTCCCTCTCGTGTCTCTCCGGATTGATGCGGTGGGATGCGGGGCGACCCTTCCTTTTGGTCGCCCTATTCCCCTCGTTCCCCTTCGGTTTCTTTCTGCTGGGTCGTGGCTATGTGTTTTGCAGGTGGGCACGACACGGGAGGCTCCTTCGGGAAATTCTTGCTACGCCCAGGCAGGTTTTGGCGACTCCTTGCAGCCTCCGGCTCCTAGCTGAGCCCTCCCGGCAGCAGAGCCGCGGGTAGGATGCTCCCCTGCTCTGGGCTGAAGGACTGTTTTGCGGGATGCAGCAGCAGGACCATGTTTAATTACTCATCCCACCCCGGGGAATTAGCATGGCCATCATTAGAGCAGAAAGTGAGGAGGAGGACTTCTCTGGGACGCAGGAATAAGCATTGTCTTGGCCGCTCCGAGGGTGCTTGCCCTGGCGTCGGGTTAGCAGCTGGGTGCTCCGAGAGCTGAATCCGCTCTCCCAGTCGGGCTCAGCCGCTGGGAACCAGTGAGCAGCACGGAGTGGAGTTCCCTGCCGTGCCGGTTCTCCCTGGTTGCGTTTACACGGACCAGCGCAGCCTCCGTGTAATGCCGTATTAGCATTCCGGCGCTGCCTATCGCTCCTGCAGCTTTTAGTGTTTCTTATGCGGGTGGCCTTTTAACTTCTGTTATTTTCTCCCTTTCCAGAGTTTGTCTTCCTCCAAACTCACACGACGCTTCTGTGCGAATGCACGCTGTAAGTCCTCATTGCAACCCACTCGAAAAACTCGGCTCCAGCCTTAGGCGTGGCGTGAGTGCAGCCAGGCTGAGCTCACCTGTGGAAAGGGTAAACCCCTTCACAATGTTAGAAATATCGCCAGCCCAGGGGTGACGGGGATGGGTGGCTAATAACCGTTGCAGGTTGGAATTACACGGCTTTTTCACCCTCTCTGTTCCGTCCTGCAGCTAAGCCCACGTCCTCCCGCCGGTGGCACCACCGGGTTTCTTCCCCAGTAGCCGCTTTAACGTGGAGCCCCCTTTGCGAGGAAAGGGGGGGGGGGGGGGGGGGGGCACAGCAAACCCGACCTGCCGGGACGGTCCCGCGGGAGGAGCCCCCTGCACTATTTCGGGCACAGCATCGAAATGACCCCCGCGGTCCCTGGCAGGGGACAGGTGATGGGACCGGAGACCCCCCTGGACCTGCATGGGGTGAGGGGGGTGGGCAGCCCCCGAAGGTGCCGCTTCCCGATGCCCCCGTTTCGCGAACTAGCCCCTGAACTTCGTTCCTCCCTCGGGCTGCTCCCGCTTTCGAAGGGGCCGTGGGGCAGCCGGAGCCAGTGCCTGTCTCTGCGTATTTCCAGCCGGAGAGCAGGTCCAGCGCAGCGCCCGTCACATTAAAACTCCGTTTCCATATTCATATGCCCTATTTTTCACAAGCCGCTTCTATTAATGGAAGCGCACAAAACGCCGGTCCTCAAAATTAACGGATTTCAAAGGCGCCCAAGTGAGGCGCTTTGCGGCGCCAGCGATGGATGCGGGGCGCGCCGGGACCCCCGGGGCTCTGCCGCCGCGCCCGCCCCGGCGGGGAGCCGCGCTCTGCCGGGGGCGCAGCCGCGGGGCCCCGTCGCGGCGGCTCCCGGTCTCCCCGGGCCGTGCCCCCGGGACCGGCGCTCCGGCGGTGGGGGAGGGCGGCAGCCCCGCTCCCCTCCCTCCCTCCTGGCCCGGGCACGCAAAACTTGTCCGAGGCTGTCGTGTTCCCTTGTCTCTGGGAGCCCATGTAGGGCGCTTTAATTGCCACATTTTCAAACCGAGGTAATGGTGGGGATGTCTTAGTAATTACCTTAATGAGATAACACCTTTCCTTCCCTGAACCTACTCATTATCACGCTTCTTGTTCAAATTCCAACTACAAAGAGCTCTACTTGCCAAAAAAAAAAAAAAAAAAAAAAAAAGGAGGGCGGGGGGGGAAAGCTCTGAAATTTGTTGGAGGTCTCGTCCCCTTAAAGCAAGCACCTTACATGGATCTTTAGCGTACGAAGAGAGAACTGTACCCGGTTCCGGGAAAGATTGGCTGGAAGTAAACTAAACATCTGGGGTACCCCTTAATTATTCTTGGTTGGCTTCTTTAGCCTGACCTGTAGGGATGCGAGGGTGTCAAAGTGATGAATTTTAAGATGTTGGGCTGTGAAGACGTGCAGCTGCAAGACTGATGGATTTAGGAAGGGAATGGTAACAAGGTTAGCTGCATGTGAAGTGTGAATTGAGATTTTTGCAAAGAGACTGTGATTGCAGATGGGCATAATGTTGTACCCTTGCATGAAATCTTGCTATTATTGTATAATGGTCGGACAGAGTGTGAAATGACTTATTACTTTACTTTTATTCTTTAATGAAGTTGGGTAGGGAAGGAGAACTACCAGGAAATCGATAGTGGTGGTGCACAGAAACTATATGACAGGTGCTGATACATTAAATATTTATTTAGCTTTTTGTCACCGTCCGTGTGTCGTCCGTCCCGTGTCCCCGTCGTGTCCCCCCCCCCCCCCCCCCCCCCGAGTTTTCTGCTATTTCAGAATGCAAACCAACATACAACTAGTGGGTGTAGACAGTGAGGAAGATGTGTACGGTGAGAGCGATATTTTCTTTGCCATCCTCGCTTTCTGCAGTACACGTGAAGTGGGCGTCTCTGTGTGGCAGCGCAGCGTATACATCTCCTATATAAAATGTTAGACAGAGACATCTAGATCCAGGCGGTGTGCACACGGTTTCTAGGTAGGTTTTCAGCTGTTCAACGTTTATCCCTCTTCTAGACCTTGATGCAGGCACGCAGTGGTTTGTGCACTCTTACGACCCCGTGTAAATTCAAGTGGCCTTTTCTCCAGCTTGGCTTGCGCGTGCAAATACCTCTTGCTTCCTTCCATACCAACCACAGGTGTCCACATGGGCAGTATCGTTCTGAAAACATGCAGGACAACATCTGTCTCTGACTTTTGCACAGCAGTCTGTGGGTATGTCCAGGCATGTAGGATGGGTGGGCAGCTTAGCCGACATCTTATCACTTGTTTCGCACGGGGTCAGAGTAAAACACCTATTACCAGATTTTATGATTCAGTTGTGCAGCTGCACTGGTCTTTATGAATATGCAGTGAGGAAAAGGAACTGGAGCTTCTCCCTCAGGATACTGTCCTAAAAAAGAGGATTCCCCAGGTGACTAACCTCAGGATGCCATTGCTGAGAACAGTTTGGACTTACTGAGTTATCTTTCTCTCAGAGATCAGCTTCATCTCTCTGTTTGAACACACAGGGTAAAAGCGCAGCTTCTCGTACACTTTCCCCTCTGGAAGGACACAGCCCACGGCTCGAAGAGCTTCCTGAGCCGGCACCTCTCCTTTAGTGTCCTTCCCAGACCTTGTCCCCAGAGCCAGCACAACCCTTTGCTAAGAGTCCATCTGTGAAGTTTTGCCCTATATTTTCAGTGGAGTCTAGCATTGTTACGTTTTAATCTGAGGTCAAGAACAACACGTAAAATGAAGTGAGCTCGGAAATAATCGCCTACCTCTTCTGCGTTAGCTTTGTGGGTAATAATGGTGGCAGGATTGTGTAAATCAGGTAACGCATCTGAGGCCTCATCGTTGTCCTTACAACAGTCTTTCAGATATCCTTTCATATTCTTGCCTCAACGTCTGAACAAGTACAGCGTTTTGGGCTTGAACCCTTTTCCACTGAGTAGCACCCTGTTGTGGGGTTGTCTTTCCTTCTGGGGCATGAAAAGGCCTCTGCGATACGCACGGATTTGTTTATAGCAGGATACCGACCTGATGCAACGCTGCCCACGTAAGTGACAAAAATGCACCGAGGGGCACAAGAGGTCCCCCATGACACAAAAGGGCATGGAGTAACTCCCTGTCAGATTTGTAGCCCGATAGACTAGCAGGCATGTTGTAGCTTTAAATACTTGGTTTTCATTGTGTGAAGATCTAACAAGAAGAATTCCTGAAAGTTTTAAAGGCAGCCCAGTAAAAGTGAGGATTCAGTGCTTGAGGGCGTAGGAAGATGGGATGCCACAGCAGACACCCTACTACCCCAGCACTGCAAAAGAAACGGGCAGCTTCCCTCAAACCGGAGCTCTAAGGCAGGACAGAGCAATTTGGGAAACGAAGGCTGTCAAAAAAGCCTGTTTAGGGGATTTGCCACTAGTAATGTGGCTGGATCTTGTGGGTTCAAGTACCATTACTGTCCCTGTATCAAAACAATGTAGTTTTTCTGCTTTAGAAGTTGTGAAATGAGGCTGGATTAATATTTCATCAGAAGCGTAGAGGGGTCTATGGGAAAAAGCAGCAAAGCATGTGTCTGCAACAGAGCCCCAGTGTAGGCACTGACAGCTCCAACCTATATTGCTTCACATAAGCTTAAGATCGGTGAGGTTTTCTGCCTAAAACAGAGGGATGCAAGGTAAGCACTCTGGCAACTTTTTATTTATTTCACTCTCTAGCAGTCTTGTTTTTCCTTCTTCTTCCTTTTCTGCCTTTCTTCTTTCCCTCTTCCCTTTCCTTCTCTCTTCCCCTCACTCTGTTTTGCCCAGCGCTCCGCAGCATGCCCTGGGAAGACTGCTCACCTTTCCTGGTGGCTGGTGGTGGCCACGGGCAACCTGCCTTAACCAGCAAGCTGGTGTGTGGCTGGGGCAATGCAGCACCAAGTGTGCGCAGCAAAGCTGTGCCTCTTCCATGGAGACTAAGCTCATTACAGTACAGTATTCTAAAACACGCTTAACCTCTCCAGTCTTGGGTGTTGTATCCCAAATCGACTGCAGAGCATGGACACCCCAATTAGCACTTACAATGCACTGTTGACATTTCTCTGGGCCAGCCCAACAGGAATAATTAGATGTGATATCTAACACAAAGTCATTTTTTTTTTCCCAGCAGAGGGTACACTGCAAAATGAAAGCAACATCTCCCGCAACAGCACTTGGCCAGATTTGGCTCTCACATATAGCCTTGTGTCTGCGGTGTAACTCAGCTGGCTTCTCCGGGCATAGGCTGACTGTGGTAGAGTCTGACCTGCCGGGATCAGTGCTGGGGCTAAAGCTCTGGGCTGGGCTGGATGAGAAAGCTGTCTTACACCGCACAGACCCAGGAAAGGTACAGTAGGAACCCTTCTGTTAGGAGACGCAGCGTGCGTGGAAACACTTGCACAGCATAAGATCTTCTCACGTTTGAAACGTTGGCTGGTGACCAGCGAGGCCGGTTTCACCGTAGCTTCACACCCCCGTCCCGCCGCCCACCGGCGGAAAGCCGAGCAGGCTGGGTGAAGGACTGGGCAAAGCCTCGCTGAGGGACCATCGTTCCCAGCAGTGGTTTGCAGGGTAGGAGCGTGTTATCACGAACCCCACGCCGACAAGGCAAAAAGCCTATGGAAAAATATATGTGACAGTAAATAGGCAAGAGCTCTCTGCTGCAATGCAGCAGGCTGTCCTCTGACACCGCTAATTACAGCACCGCGTTGGAGATGTAAGTGTATGCCGTGGTGTTCCTAGTTGGTTTTGGTATCGTTTCTTGCCTACTTTCATCCATTGCAAACTGGAACTTGGAAAGAGCTTGGCAGAGTGAAGAGGATATAAAAATGATAATTTTTCATGTAATAGAGATCACATAGAGATTTCCTTTGTAGTTCACAGCATTTCCATTCCGAGATGCTCAGAGAATTAAAGCATACAAATAGAGAAAATCTGCGAAGTGTTGTCAGGTATTATTTATGTATTATTATTTTTGTTGGAAAAGACATGTAAATATAAAGAATTAGAAAACGGAGCTACTAAAATAAATTATAATGGAACCCACAATAAATCTAACATGAGAATAAAAGTATAATGAGAACACATTTTCTTCAGCATAAATACAAATCCTGTCTGCATGCTAAAGCCCTATTAATTGGATACTTACTACAGGAATAAATCTTTAAATGTGTAAAAAAATCTTTCTGCTCTGTGATGAAATATAAATATCACCAGATTTATTAAAGAAAAAATTCTGCTAAACGACTACTTCTCTTACATACTAATTTATGCTTATGCTACATCTGAAAGAACTCACCCTGACGTGAATACCAGCTAAACGAAGGAAGCTGCAAAAGGAAAAGATTTAATGTGCATCACGAGATGTTGCTTATATCAGGCGCGGCAGGTTTCAATGAAGTTTTATATTATAAAATAGAGGAAAGGTGATAGTCTCTTAAGAGACATAATACTTATCCCATGAGTGATATAATAGTTCATAATTCACCAGAGAACAAGGCTCAAGTGAGTCATATATATTTTATGGCACAATTGGGATTAATAACCGTACTTCAGAGAGGCATGCATAACCTATTCTATTTATATGGAGAGATGGTTTAAAATTCACCCTCTTCCTGCACCCTCTTCTCCTACCCTTTGGCATCAACCTACAAGAGAGGGACTCGAAAAAAACAAGTGAGGACATCAGGTGAAAACCAGACAAGGTATTGAGGTACCTCTACAGCATCGCCGTTTGCCAGGAGTTGCCCTGGTGCTGGCACAGCAATTAAAAATGCCGAGTTTTCTAACGCCAGCTGCCCAGAGCCCCAGAGGAAGAGGCTAGTCCTGAGTGGGTGCACAGCAGGATTTTTGTATTGGCTGAATTTGGTGTTTTGGTGGGAACGCAGGAGGTGCCGACTTCGGTCTCTGCTTGCAGCCACCGCGGTGGAATTCTGTTGCCCCAAATCCCTTCTGCGACGTCGCTGTGTTGCCACCGTCCTTAGCAGGATGCGTCTGTCAGGATGTGGTGCAGGGAGAGGCAGACATCTCAGGTGGGTGCTCGCCTTGCTCTTGCCTGTCACGAAATATGACATCTGCTCCTTTTCTATACCCCACAAGAGGGGCGTTTAAAGAAAATAGATGTGGTGTTAAAGCCTTGTCTCGGTTAAATCCCATGTTTCACTCTAGTGAAGGCTTATTGTTTTCTTTTGGATGGTTTCCTGAAATGTGGCATAGAGCAGAAATTTAAAAGGTGAACTTGTTCCCTTCCTAAGGAAAAGTGTCTCCTAAATTGTGTCTAAAGAGCGGAGACAGCTTAATTCCCCTCATCAGCAAAACCACTGGGAAAAACAAAAGCTACTCAAGGTCTGGAGGCAGCGTGCAGCAGTTTGGGGAATTTCCTTGTGTGGGCTGGGGGATGCTGGTGGAGGCCAAGGTGTCACTGGGAACCGACCTGCCTGTGCTGCTGAGAACTCCTAGCGTTTCCAACAAGACCTCACTCGTGCTTCTCCCACGTCAAGGGCCATCGCTGGTCAGTAATCTCACCCATCAGCTGTTGAGATAAACCAGCCTGGGTTTTTTGGACAAAACTAATTTTGTCCTCCTTGTTCATGAAGAGGTGCTTTTGGGGCAGAGGGGGAGGTAAGATGACGGGATGGAGCACTTAAGTGCTGGAAGGAAGGATGTCATCTGGGGCAGCTTTGCAGAGATGTGTAGGGAGGTTTGACCGGAGAAGGGTTTGCTCTTAGCAGCCTCCCAACACCAAGGAGCCCTCATCTATCTTGGAAACCAAATGAGCTGGAACTGAGAACCCCTCCACCTCCAGGGACCCATCACCCCCATACAGAAAGCCGAGGCTCCTTCTGTTGGGCTTCATGTTTGGTTTTGTCTAGGTCTGTGTGTGTCCTGTGGATTTAAGCTACTTGTTGGCCGTACCGACCAGTCTCCCCATCACAACGATGGCATGTACAAGCATGTCTGAGGCAGCTCGGGAGCTCATGCCCTTCCTGGGACCAGTGCTGAGGCTGGGCCTGGCAGTAGGGATGGCTGGAAAGCAGCAGCAGCAGCACCTCTGGGGCACAGGAGAGCTGGCTGAGGGCTGGCTGAGGGGATCTGAGCCTCCTCCGCTGCCTTCTCTTTGTTTTTTTTTTTCCCTTCTTCATGTAATAAAGGGCTTGAGATTGAGCCCAGGCTGCCCAGGACTGCAGTTTTTAATTCTTTTGTTCTTTGAAGCTACAGCAGAAGGTGTAACACCTGGGTGGAAAGTGTTGCCTGCCTTGTCACAAAGACCTCAGTGAAGGAGTGGCTCCTGGTTCCTACCGCCTCCAGGGAGGAGCGTGGGCACCCAAAAAGTTGGGCTCACCCTCGCCACCGCAAGCCTTCCGTTGCTCTTGAGTCAGGCATCTTGCACAGACGCAGAGGTTGGAAAGATCGATAGTTAAATCTACAGCTTTTTGATGGGGGCTCAAAAGGTCTCATTTCTCTTTTATTGCTCTCAGTTTTACATAAAATAACTGACTCATCCATATAAGTATTGGCGTCTTTCAGGATTCTCGCTCTTTGCTATCTCTCTTGGCAAAGTGCAGGGTGTTTGTGAGCTTTTTTAAACTAGCCTGGAGGGGCTGATTCACGAGAATTTGAATCTCTGCTGAAAAGCTCGCAGTAGCTCTTAAGGAGAATTTAAAAAAGATTTCCTTCATGATCCTGCACACAAATACTTGTAAATATTTTGAAGGGCTATCTTTGTTTGAGCTACCAGTATTGGAGAGGTATCTTTTGTGGTAAATAACTACTGTATGTATAATAATGATATGCTTAGATGATACATAACTACCATTTTCCAAGTACTCTTAGCAGAAAGCATTTTATACCACATGGTTGTTTTATTGTGCACATTACTTGTGATTGTTACAAACCCTCGCCAATGAATGACAAATTTACATACACATCATGTCAGCCGGCAATATTTTGCAGCCTTAATTGCTTTAGCTTCAGGCATTCTGTGTCAAAATAGAGTGTTTTACGTCCTGCAAGTTGCTCTGTTTCTTTGCAACAGTTAAATTATTCTGTAATTTGCCTGTTTTCCTTCTAATGCATTGTCCATTAAGTCATTTAATAATTCATGGTATAAAATGTATGATGCAACCTTAAACAGCGTTTAAAACTATCTCGAGGTATTCCAGTCGTTATGGCAGAAAGGACAAAAATCCTAAAATGCACTTGTTTAAAACATTTTCCTAATAGCTTTTTGCCTGCCGTAAGGACTTTGTCTGTATTTATTTGGCCGACTTTGGCTAGTGAAGTCCAAGGCTGCGGTTCCTGAGCAGAGCAGCCGGCGTGGAGAGGAGGCGCAGGGGGACGAGCTGTCAGCAGACCCTACCGGGGCCGGAGCCCACTTTGGAGCCCACGCCACAAATGCTTCCGTACACTCACCACCCCTCACTTGCATCTACACCCTTTAATTGTGGAACAGCCCCATGTGACAGCAGCGTGTGAGTAAAGTCTGTAGGATGGGGTTTTCATGTATTGCAGAAGGCCTTTCATGTTTGCCACCGAGCTCCCAGTGAGAACTGGGAAATGTAATTACACCCGGCACGACCAAGCACCCGCTATCCATCCACTTCTACCCTTTCACTGCTCTGATCTTCTGTGTGTTGTTGTGCAATCTCCAAAGGCTTCATGCCAGAACAAAAATTAACGTCCAAACCACGTGGCCAACCAAAAATAACATGAATGTGGAGTGTTCTTCTAGACAAAACTCTGGTCTGGAGGTGGTTGCCCTGCTTGGCGCCTGGGTTGACATTGATCTCCTTTTGGTTAGTGCTTTCCAGAGAAGCTCTCAGGACAGACAGCGTTGAGGAGTTGCCATGTTTCTCCTTGTGTGGGAGACGGGGGAGCTGGAAGTGATTTCCAGGTGTGTAGCTAGGAAAGCTTGCAGACTGAAGGCAGTTTAACTAAAAAGGAAATTTTCTTGCAGAAAAGGAAAGTCTTGGACACAGAGAGGATGAGGACGTCCAGTGCCCAAACGCTGAGGAAAGCTAATCAGGCCTTATTTAGCATATTTGCATACGCAATGAGCGGTGCAGATACATCTCCTTCTCTTGGGTTGAGGAATAGTTATGATCTCTTTTACCATGAACTCTGGGGGGGAAATCACTCCGACAGAGAAGGTTTTTAGCTACCTAAAGGTCCCTGGCAGAGTTCCTTGCTGTGCTGCTGCAAATATGGCTTAAAAGCCTCAAGAGCTCCAAGGCTTTGTTACAGCCTTGCTTGTACTGGCGCTCACTAGCAGCGTGTCTCTGTTTCTTTCACTGTTTTCTCTTCTAAGTCTGTCTGTCCCAGGATCCTTCTCTCCTGATACATCAATTTCCTTAAGCAAAACCAAACATAGAATCACAGAATCATTTTAGTTGGAAAAGACTTTTAAGATCATCAAGCCCAACTGTTAATCTAACACTTCCAAGCCCACCATTAAACCATGTCCCTAAGCACCACATCCGTAGGTCTTTCACATCTTGTAATCGAAAGGGTGTGGGACATACGATACGTGCATAGACAGAAGAACTACTCGCCCATGATTCGTGTGTGCTCGGTTCTTTGGGTACAACACAACATTTGCCAGGAACAGTGGGTGGAAGCGGCTGGGGAGGGGCCCTCCCCTGGGCTGTGCGTGGCCCCTCCAGTCTGCGGGTGAGGACAGCCGCCCAGGTGATTTCTCACCCGTGACCTGGGGGGTGGCTGCATTTGATACACGTGTTCAAAAGCAAAGATAGTGACGGGGAAGAGAAGAAGCAGAGCTGCTGCCTTCCATTAGCTACCGCACTTCTGAGTCACGCCTCCGTCTCTGCTTCAGCGGTCGTTGTCCTGTTGGGAAGCGGATTCACCCCTTGTGAGAAATTATGAGTGTTGATTGCCAGAAAATGATCAACAGGTAAAGAAATACGGCCTGCTGTGTTCAGGGCTGGCTTTTCTGGATTGACTTACAACTCAGGGCTGACAGCGCGATCTAAGCAGGAGCCCAGACCTGTTCCATGGCAAGCATTTGAGATGCCTGGTTTGCCTCCATGTGTTGGATGGGAGACAGAGAAACGTTACACCTTTACCTGGCCATTGTGCGGTATTTCTAGAGGCTTTGTACTCTCCTTGACTCAGACAGAGGTTGTTTATAATGGATTCTTCTGGTTTCTGTGATCTGCGATGCTGAAATAGTGTCTCTGAACAAGAGGCGCTGGTGACTGGCTGGCTGGTGCTCTTTTCCCAGTCTTCAGACCGTGCCTCTTCTGAGAGTGTTCGTCTCTGGGCTCAGACAGATGTCTCTGCTTCTGCCCATTCCATCCCCATGAGAGCTAAACCCTGATTTGGTAGTTTATTCAACTTACAAACTTCCCAAGGCCAGGAAACCATGGAACCACATAGGTATAAACTTGGCTTAATATATTCCTAATGAGAAATCCCTGACAGGCAGGGTTTCTGAGAAAGCACTTTGCACAATTAGGGCTGCACACCCCGTTTGCTAAGAGAGTGGAAGGAGAAATTTGCTGATTTGCCGATGAGGCTCTCGGTTCCCGTTTTCACGTTTAGGTTTCTGTCTTTCACACCCCTGAAGTTCCCAATGTGGCTTGAATACATTTTGAATTATAACAAAAATCCTGATACTCACGCCCCATGAATGAGGGCAGAAGGCAGGGGGCAACTCCTGGCTATGTTCCTGTACTGAATTTAATTTTTCATTGATAATTAGACTCTCAAAGCCACCTGATATTTTTGACCAGCGGGAAACAAAGGCCCACTGATTGACTCCAGGGATAGATGCAAGCAGCCCCCACTGTGCTCACGCAGCAGCTTCACAAAGACTCAAAACAAGAGCTGTGGCAAATTGGCTCATCCTGCAAGTTTTGACTGGCCCATTGTGTACAAGTAGTAAATTGAGAGCTGATATTTCTGAGAATTATTTATTAGCAAAGCCCGGTGTCTCACTCCCCTTGTAGTTATCCTTTGCAAACAGCTTTTTACCAGTTTGGATGAGCAATCTACAGCACTTCATTATTTTTCTTTTATTCGGGTAATTATTAAAAGACAGCCGAGGTCTGTTCAGGCTGGCAGCAGACTGCATCTGTACCCAGCTGGGCTGATACCTTAACAGTTAGGGATTATGTGTTTAATTGTATAAAAAAGATAATGGGGTGCATTTGCAGGAATTTATTGCAATGCAAACAATAAAAGATTATTATTTGGAGATTCATTTCTGGTGCTTTTTGTGTTGTTAAAATTCTAAATGAAGGTGTCATGGTGACAGTTTCTAGTGGAGTGACCAGTTGTAAGCATTTAGTACAAAAAAGGTGTGAAAATACTGGGCTGAGACCAGTTAGCAGAAATCAGAGTTATACATGCTGAGACCTGCAGTGTTAAACCAAATCCGAGTAAGTCGTGGAGGGGGATTGATAACTTATTGTCTGTTTTCTTTCCTTTCGCTTTTTTAATAAAACCAGCAGGATGATGTACAGGAAGATAAAATGATGGCTGTTTCATTAGCTATATTTTCCCCAGCAGCACCTTTCTTAGGTAAGTTGAAAACAGATTGCTGCTGCCCAGGTCACATGAAATAGGAAAAAAAGGCTCCTTGCCCACGTTGTGGCAATTCTTTGTGAAGAGTAAAATGACTATTAATCTTTTGCAATAAGGTTGCCTGAACAGCAAATAATGGCTGTGTTGGTGAGGCTGTGCATTGCTGGAAACAAGGTCATTTTTGGGTTTGGGGTGAGAACTCGCTTGTCCTGTACATTCTGCACACACTCATAGAGTTGAGAAGGCCATTGGTACCGATGAATGTCTTGCAGAACATGGTCGCTTCCTTCCCCAGGGGGAATCTTAGCTGTGGAGTACTGAGGTACTTGGAGGGAGGGTCTTCTCCGGGCAAGAGACATTGAATGAGCTTTTCCTCTTGTGTTTATTTGAGCTGGGTGTGGGGGACAGGGCTAGCTCAGGAAGCAGAAGACCTGCAAAGCCTTCTCTTACTCATCCCAGGAGAAGGTAGGCAACAAGTAACTGTGCAGTCCAGACAGAGAGAGGCTGTGGAAGAAATGTCCACCCAAGGGTGGTGCTCCTGGCCTTGTGCCATCAATGCATTTGGAAGTCAAGCAGGAATAACTTCTCCAGGGTCCTCGGGGTGTGGAGGTCCCATTTGGAGAGAACAAAGAAGCCCATGCTGGCCACCTTTCCAGGTGCCAGCCTATGCAGAGTCCTGCTGATGTAAGAGGCAGAGCCAGGGCACCGCCGGCATGTCCCACAGCCTGCTGTTGTGCAGACACCCCTGCCCTTACCCCCATCCTGGAGCTCAGTGCACACCTCCTGCACACAATGTGTTGGAGAGACTTGGAGAGTTGGAGTGGCACCCTCACTTGGTTGAAAATTGGTAGCTCCTGTTGAAAAGCACCTCCAAATTGGAGTCCATGGCTTCAATTTGTGGAAATATTTATCTTATTGTTTAGGCTGCCATATTAGCAACAGTTCGCCTAGAGTTTTCTCCTGGAATTTCATAAGGGAGCTGAGATAAACACTTAGTAGGTGACTCCAGAGCTGCTGAGAGGTGCAGAGTGGTCAATACCAGCTCCTGAGGTGAGGGTGAACAAACCAGGGACCATCTAATAGCTTGTGTCCTTTAGGGTGATGGGAACAAAAGCTCCCCACAGGTGTTTTGCCACACTTCTGCAGCCAAAATGTCAATTTAGGCTATCTTTATGGGGCCTTGTGCAGTGCTCGTGCCGAGACGGCTGCGTGACACATGATAGTGAGACCACACAGGTACTGCGACTGCTGTCCCCCAGCAGCATTGTTTTATCCTTTCAGCCTTGGACAAAACAACACAATTATGGGAACTAAAGCTGCTGTCTTTGATGATGAGAAATTCTTTTGCAGCCTTGATTTTGAATACATTTGAACATGTTGCCTACAAGATGTAGACAGAAATGAGCTGTGCATTTAACTGGAGCAGTTGTGTATTCTGTTGGTGTCACTCAAGTAAAGTGAAGCTCGGTGAGATATAAATGCATCTATTTAATAGTGAAGAAGAAGTACCTCATCATGATAGAGTTTTTCCAGTCCTGTGATTTGCTTGCACTGAGGTTAAACCAGACCCTGGGCAAGCTGGGGCATTCTCAGCCCTCTAAGGGGCTCAGCTCTCTGCTAAGGGAAGCCATCCTGTGGTACAAGGAGAGCCCGGTTTGTTTTTCCCTGGCAAATCCCGCACGGGGCTTCCTGCGACATCCCATCGGTGCCCGTCTCCTGCAGGCAGCACTTGGGGAACCCACACTCAGCAAAGCCTTTCTGCAACCGTGGGGCCCGACGAGCCCTTGGGCACTTGGTCTTGTACTCACAATTTGTGTTTTGAATGCAATCAGCCACCCATTTGTTGGTTCTGTAAACATAACGGCCAAATTGTTCCCACCAACTGAATTCTCATGGGATGGATTTGTCCCCACACCTGGGATGTGCCTGGATTTAGCCTGTGCTGGGCACTGCTGTGGTACTTCTCCAGTATAAGGAAATGTGGATCCGTAGTTTTGTTCCTAGACTGGTCTGTGTTTTTGGTAAAGACAGGAGTCAGGTCTACACAGGGCTTAAGACCAGCTCAAAGCAACGGTGCAGAGATTAATACTTTGAGGACAATTAATGGCAAAATATACAGGGCATATGGGCCATGACTATGTCATTTGCTGAATATATTCAGCCTCCTCAAAGTAGGAGACTGCCCTGATTTGACAGTGTAAAGAAATAACATAAAAATGGAAGGACAGTTGTGGTCCAGTTGTCAGAGAGACTCGAAATTAATGTTGAACGTTTGAATCGGAGTGAGGCGAAGTATCTCAGACACATAATCTGCTCATTAAAAATGCCACTTTGTGATGGTTGAGACTGAAATCTTCAAATGGTTTCAGATAGACAAAACCAGACAAAATGAAATGATAAAACAGCTTTTGGCTTTCTTTTAAAGTTAAAAATTCTGCTTTTTTAAATCTAAGGGTCATGTTTTGACACCAAATGTGTCTAAACAGAACTAAACCAGTCACGAGCACAAAATATTATTTATTTTTTCTTGTTATGAAAACCAAATACCCTTTTCCCTTGTCAGCTCAAAATGAAAGGTTATTTTTCCAGTTTAGCCACCGAACTGAGGATTCAATTATTTGCATACCTCTGGTTGTAAGACATTCTAATATTTATCTTCCCGCCGCTGCTGCTGGAGACACAAGAATTATCTGCTGCTCTGGTAGGGAAACAAAATTAAAAAAACCTGAACATGTAGGTCCGTTATTTCCATTTCACAATAATTATGCAGCGTGTTAAACAATGTATACTTCCATCTAATGCAAAGCCCGCTACCTGGAAATACACAATTACCATAATACCTCGCTGGTTAGACATACGGTGAGACTATGATTATGCAGAGTTTGGGGAGAACTTTATGTATAAAATTATTCTCGAGAAGAAGAAGGGAAAAAAAACCCAACAACAACCCCGAAGTAAAAAGCTAAGCCAGCACATTATCTAATTCTCAATGTAAAATAATGCAGAAGTGCGGAAGATGAACATCTGATTTGTCACATCTGATACGCTAATGTTTTATCCAAAAGGAAGAACACATTGTAACATGCTCATTCATCTGCATAAACACCACCTGGCCCTTTACAGGCACCTACTCAAGTAACAAAAGTTAATGGCAGCCCATTTGTAGCCATTTCACTGGTAGAGATGGAAAGGGTTGGGTTTGTGTTTTTTTTTTTTTTCTTTTTAAAGTAACATATTTACACGAGTGTCTGTTGAGGAAAGCTTCCCTCTCCATGCTTGCTTCCGAAACCTCATTCTCAGTCAATGTAAATTAAAGTAATTGTAAAGAAATGTTAGAAAATAGTATTTAAAGCCTGTACTGAGCGTGCTCACACACACACATACACACACACACACACACACACACACGCACATAATGCACATCCAAACACATGCAGTTTTTAATCCCTGGCCATCCACTGCTATGGGGACACATCAGAAGACTATAATGCAATTCTATATTTACCCAAAAGTGCTGCTCTGGTCATGATCTAAATAGCAGCTAGATATGGTTTCTAATGTATGGCTGGGGATGAAACAGATTTGTTGCTTGTTATTTTTTTTTAACTGGAGCGTCATGGTGGCATGCTTCAGTAAACATGCCTTTGTGCTACATTACACATATGTGTATATCATCACTTTGCTTTCAGACTAAAATAAAACCTGGGCACCCAATTCACTAAAACGCTGTGTACCAGCTCTGCTGCCTTCACAGCAAATTTAGGCAGGAAGGTGTGAAAGCCAAAATAAATAGGTGAATTATGCAGCTATGAAAAGTTGTTTTTGTTTTGGGTTTTTTTTCCACATGAAGTGCCTAGGTCTGGCTGGGCTTCAGTGGCAGCAGGATTAGGAGAAGTCCTGCAGGAGGCATAGCAGGACCTGGGCTGGTCCTGGTCTGGGTGGGGTGGGATTGGGCCAGATGATCTCCAGCGGCACTTTCCAGCCCAAATTGTCCTCCGGCTCTGTACACAGCCTCCTTGCAGGCCTCTTGTCTGAAAGAGCCTCTTCTCCAGCTCCAGGGTGTTGCTGGAGCTCTTGGATGGTGGTGGTTGTTTGCAGATGTGCAGTGGGGTGACCCAGTGGGGGGGGCCTGGCTGCACCTCCTGGCCACGGTGGACAGGGTGGCCTGAGATGGCAGCTCAAGGAGGAGGAAGGCTGGAGCTCCTTGCAACCACCAACTCATTCTTGACCGGGGACTTCGGGTGTCTGGAGAAAGGCCCTGGCTGGTGCATTTGTGTGGGTTCATGTGCTGGAGGCTTTGGAGAAGACTGGGAAAGAGACTTGGAGAGCTGGACCTCCACACCCCTCGCTGGAAGGGCCAGTGAGCTGTCAAGTGTAGGACCCTTAAACCAAGGCAGGCTCACGTCAAGGCCCTGGGGGCATCAACAGGCCTTAGTGTCCCTGACCAGCCCACCTGGGGTTCCCACCCACACCCTGCCACTAGCCCAGGAGCCCCATTTCAGATCTTCTCGTGGGAAAGGTGCAACGCAGAGCTCCCTGCTCTCACCCAGGCAACCCATTGCCTCACAGCCCTGCTGCTGGAGCAGAGGGTCTGATGGGAAGCTGCAAGGGTTAAACAGTAAGGTTGTCCCAGGGTGCCTTGGGTGAGCCAGGTGGGAGCTGTTGGCAATTAAAGAAGATAAATGGGCTTGATCAGAGGCAATCTTAAATGCTCCCGAATCAACCTGCTGCTTTTCCTTGCCACCTCAGGGATCGTGATGCCTGTAATGGGTGCAGGACAGCAATGCACCGTCGTGCAATTTGCCTTCTAGGTATTGTGATACAGTCTCCCTCTGTGGACGACCTCAGAAAGGTGTGAAGAGCTGGTAGCTCTTGATGATCATTCTCTGGGTGGAATTTCTAAGGTAAGGGCTCTCTGGCACCTCCCTTGCGTTTGTTGCAGAAGCCGTCTACCACTCCCCTGGCTCAGTCCAGCATTAACAGCAATCTTTTATGTTCTGCTGGTACTGCCTCAAACAGTGCTTATAGTGAAAAGACCTTTTTTTTGTTAGCACATGTACATCTAAAAATACTCCATGAGAATCAGTGCATGTTTTCCATACGACTATGGGGTCTACACACAGCAAGAGAGAAGTAGAAGGAAAGAAGAGAGGGGCCTTGACTCCACTGGCTACAGAACTGCCAAGTACAACTGTCCTCCCTTTTCCCATATGAAAAAGTGAAGATCTCTGTCTCTTACACACCCTCTCACACCTTCTTTCTCTTTTCCCGGTGCTCTCAGAGACACCCATCTTTAGTCAGTCATCACTGCTGTAAGTTTCTTTAAGTTGTAGGTGGACAATCCTCTCAAGAATGCAGTGCCCTTTTGTCAGAGGAGCTCCTTGGGATACAGTCTCTGTTGGATGAAATTGGGAGTTGCTAAATTAACAAAAGATTGACTAAAGATATGTCTTTTGGTTTGTAGTAGACATCCTGTTTTACCAGCAACTGTTTTTAAAGAACCCTATAACAAAACACGTAAGTCTGTACATTCATGTTCCTGTATTTTCTTTTCTGTCAAATAAGATTCTGAATTTAAGAATGTTGTGATCTCTGTGTTTGTGTGTGTCTCACTGGCAATTTGGACCTTAGCCTACATCCTTGCTGCCCTCAACCCTAGAAATTGCAAAAGAGTAGATGCCATTTGAACTAATTCCCCAAAATCAGTTCCACTTTTGCACTCCCTCTGAGTGCACACAGGCTCTTGCTCACATGCAGAGGCCCTGTGAGCAGCAAACAGGACACTGCCATTGTCATTCTCCCTGCATACCTTGATAGAAAGAAAGGCTATTGCTCAAAGTGCCATCGTACATGTGCAGAGGGGTTAAGCTGAGTCCAGAGTACATCACAGCTACATGTATATTTGAAATAAAAATCTCCCTGTTAGCCCAGTCTGCTGAAGAAAGTAGAATGTCAAGAGAATACTTATCTTTTTTGCCTGCGAGGGAAAACAGATCTGAGATCAATGAGAGTCCTCAAAGGGAAGTTGAGAGGGTCCCTTTAAGAGTAATCAATGTTCTGGGTTTTTTTACAAGGGGAAAATACTTTTCTGTTTGCTTTTTTCTTTTTTTTTTTCTTTCTTTTTTTTTTTTTTTTTAAATTTTTCCCCCAAAGAAATGCTGTTAGCTCTTTCATTGCTTCATTGTCAATGTTATATTCTGTCAGTAATTATTATTCCTATTGTAACAAAGTGTCCGCAGCACTTTACAAAGGAGCCACATATCTCCTGCCCCAGAAAGTCACCTTATCTATCCTGGGAGGGAGGGAAGAGGCTGCTGTGCTCGCGAAGCAGAGGGCAGGGATGCCAGGGGCTTTTCCAGGTGGAGCAGGGCAGGAAGAATGGCTGTGTAACGAGGATTATTCCTTCCTCTTGAGGAAGGAGAGGGATTCTGGCGTTATGGTAACACCTTTGGGCACTGGCAGACAGAAGCAATTTGCCACAAAGATCTACCAAGCAGAGAGCCAACCAAGCATGGGAGAAAGAAGGTGGCCTCATATCACGGAGGTGAGAGGGCTCTCATCCATTGTTCCTTCCCCTGGCTTTGCCTCCATCAAGGTTTTAAAATAAATGCATCTTTAAGTGCCAGGTACTTGGGGTCTTCAAAGCACGTCAGGGATTCTGTGTCCTCGTGCACCCACGTACCTCTTGAAATCTCCCTGCTGATGCTGGCACTGAAACCACGTGAGAATTGAACCCACGTCTCCTAAGAGCCTCAAATGAAACCTTTAGTGAGGCACAGCCCCTTCCTGGTGAGCGTGGCACCACTGGTGACATGCTTCCCCTCTGCCTGCAGACGCCAGGCTGTGTGCCACTGACACCCTTCTTTCTCTCCTGTCCGTGTTGTCCCCATACAGCTCAGCACGTCAGGCTGGGACCTAAAACTGCTTCCCAGCTTTGTAGCTGTAGTCTTGGACCCGTGGCTGCTGCTTGCACATGCAGTCGGAGCAAAGCACTCGCAAAGCACTCGCAAAGCTCAGCTCGTAACCAGAGTCATGCAGAGAGCGCGGTGGCCTGAGCAGGAACAGGGTGCCTGGCACAGCCGGAGCAGTGGTTGAACGAACTTTGAGCCTCACCTAGAAACAAGCAGCTTCATTTGTGCACGTTCATGCATGCAGATACGGGTGCACGCTTGCACACTGGAGTTTACAGAAAATCTAAGATTACTACTCTTTGTTAATGAGTAGACTATGTCTGAAAAGTATGTAATTCCATTCTGCAGGAGTGCTGCCGAAGTTAGCAGCTAAGCATGAGAGGTGATTGCTTTCTCAAAGCTGGTAGTGTTTTTAACAGTTATCTGCTGCAAGTGAGAGTGTGGTTATTGCAATTGTTTATGTCCCTCGCACATCTGTAAAATTGAAATAATCCAGTCTGTGGCATTAGATCAGAATCCAGCCCACCTCTTCCCTCATCAGAATTTACTTGGCAAGGAATATGAAATGTCATACATGGATGCAAAACACAGAACTGAGTGCTTTCCCCATCTTGCTCCTTAGAGATGAAACAGAAGGAATCACAAACAGCTCTACAGTCCGCTAGTGAAAATAGACTATTATGCACAGCCAGTCATACATGCTTCTCTTCTGGGTTTAAGTGGATTAAACAAGGTGTTATTTACAAGGAAATAATGTTTTTGAAATTATTGGAACGTAGAGAAAGCTCTTTCTTTGCAGCCCTGCGTACAAGCTTTCCATCAAGCAACGCTGATGGCTTGTTATGTTTCAGCTGGTATAACTGCTGGCTTTTTGGAACAAAGGAGCAATTAGAAATCATTTGTTATAAAAGCCTCTTTCCTTCTGCTATAAGAGCCTTTGTCTTTTGCTGACCCTTTTGAAAGTTGCAGTTTTGCAAAAAAACCTTGAGAGAAGGAGGCTTTCTTGTCTTTAATCTAAGAGCAAAGTAAGAGCCTAAGTAACTGTCTATGGTCCCACTTTAATCAAGTTAATGCAGCCTGCTAGACTACAGGCTTTGCTTAGTACAAAGAGACACTCAGATGTAAGCTCATGAGTGGATACTTTCACAGGGCATTCGACTAAAAACCAGCTCTATGAGATAAGAGATCAGGTCCAAGAGGAGTCAATGACATGGCACATAGGAGATTGATAGGGGCTGGGAAGGATGGTGGGGTGTTGTGGAGGAGAGGTGTAGTGGCAAAAGCCAGCTGGGCCCTCTCTCTCTGGCATAATTTCCTTTATAAGGTGCTTGTGAAAAAGAAGTGCACCGTGATGGACCTTTGTTTAGTTCAAAGGTTTTTACCTCTTTATTCTAAAGCCCCATTGTGAATTCACAGGGCTTAAAATATGTATCACTGTCCCTTTCATTTTATCCTTCTGAAAGAAATCAAAGGCAAATAAAAAAAAAAGTTTTTTTCCAATGAGCCTAGTCCGTTTGAAATTGTGTGCTGTTTGTACATATGGTCTCTCCATATTGTCTGTTCGGGAGATTCTTTTTGAATTTTGTACACAAGTTGGGTAGATGTTATACTTTAAAAAAAAAAAAGGCGGGGGGGGAAGGAATAAAAAGAGTTCCAGGTAACTTCTAGGTAAGTAGAGTGCTGTTTCTCCCCAAAGAGAAACTTTAAAGCAGGTATTTAAAGAAATATCACCAAAACTTTCCCCTCTCTTTCCTTTTTTTTTTTTTTCTTTCTTTTTTTTTTTCCCTGTACTACAAAATTTGTGGACATTCATTTGACATTTCTGTAATTACTGAGATCCTTCGCCTTCATTTTTATCAGCTCTTATTGTATAAAACACCACCATTTAAACGTAAATACATCTTTCTGCTTTCCAGAATCTTAGCCTAGGCAGAAGAAACAACAAATAAGACTGAATGCATAATAAAATCCACAGGCTCTATTTCTGTTTCTTTCTACAAATGACAAATAGACTAGCGCGGCTGCATTACTTCACATCATATGCACAAGAATTTTGTCACAAACGTTACTAATTGTTTGAGGATACCTGGTTTGCTGCTGAGGGCATATTTTTCATTTAGAAGGAGGAGAGAATTGCTTGCTTTCTCTATTTGCAGGGCACTCGGTGCTCTCTGCTGACATATGATATGTAGTTTAAATTCTATCTTTCATCTGCTCAATACATTTAAAGCATAATCTCAGTGATTGACAGTTTTCATGAAAAAAATGAAATCATCTGGTTTTACTGTGAAGACAGAATAATCTGTTAACAGAGCAAAAATATTGGTGACACTACAGTGTTTCCAAAGGAAATATTTTGTGCATCATCCTGGGATGTGAATCAAAACAATCATGACAGGTGAATGAAAAGAAGAAAATTAAGATATAGCTACAAACAAAAGCAGCATTAATAATTCAGGTAAATAAACTTCAGTATACAGAAAGGAAGCATGCTGTCAAGGTGATAGAGAATGTTTCCTGAAGTACAGCACATCTAGGCAGCAGAAAAATATATAGTGGTTTAATGTTTCACATTTCCACAAGGGCTTTTTATATCCCTAATTTCACTCCCCTTGTTATGTTTTCCCAGGTAATATTATTTAGTGTGATCCGTAAGCTAAACCCAGTTAAATGAGTTTGGGTTTTAGCATGGTGAACTTCATTACAAATTTAAGGTACGGAGGATGTGGCTGGGGTGCAAGTGGGATGGGTGTCTCTTTTCCTCTTTGATATACTGCAATTTATTGATATTCAGCTTTAATTGGCATGCAACACTGCCTTCTCCGTCTAGCTAGCTCCACTCTTCTGGCTCTGGGAGGGACTTGGGTTGTCTATGGGGATCTTTCAGCAACATTTTAATATTCATGGCAATTTATTTTTAATTAGCCATGCAGTTGGGCTCAAGCTCCGCCCAGATGCAGGCAGGCTTGCCAGCAGTGCTGGTGAGCTGCAGGGCACCGTCTTGGGTTGCTCCTACCACTGTCCTGCACCGCCTGGCCTTGGGGGATCCTTCTCCACCTCTAGCGGAGACCCCCGTGACCCGCGGGATTTCCAGTTCCTCCCTAACTGGAGGGAACAGGGCAGTGGAGCTGCCCAGCCACAGCTTCCCCTGCTCCACGGAGGCCAGTGGGGACCACCTGCCTCCATCCTCCTCCCAGGGAGAAGGCTTTAGCCGGCGGGAGGTGCCTCTGGTGGGGTTTAGCATGTGGATATCTTGCTTGTGTCTGCCATGAGCAACTTCTGGGCTCGGGAGAGAGAGAATAGGGAGGGGGAGATATTAATGGAGTTTTTGGACTCTTGTCCACCTTTCAGTCACAGCTCGCATCAGGTCTTGCCATTGCTGTTGCCTCCTGAAGCACATGCTCTTGGAAACCAAACCTGGGGTAACTGAATAATAACAGCTAGGCCTCTAGTTGTAGTCAGTGTTTTCTCTTTATATTCTCATTTAAGGCAGCAAGTAGTAAAGGCCCAGGTTTCTCCAAGATTTTAAATGACTGCATATAGTCTTATGAAATGCATTAAATATTACTCCAGTAAGGAAAAAAAAAAAGAAAAAAGCCAAACCCACAATCTGCAGGAGAAAAACAATTTGTACATATGACTCCAGTGCAAACTCGACTGTTTCAGTGTTTATAAATATTCCTCTGTGGAGAGAGGCGTGTGTATTATAATAATTATGCATTAGTGCCTCATTAGTAGGGGGTAACATCCACGCTGTTTCTTTTTCCTCTAGTGTATTTTTGATAAGTTAACATTTTAAAAATTCTTATTTAGCGTAACCAGGAGAATGCGCATACTCGTGTCTGGGCGTGTGAGCATCCCCCACAGGCAGGGGAACGGCACCGCGTCCCGCTCGTGATCTGTCGTGGAGGGAGATGCCGGGGCTGGGTGATGAATCCAGGGGCCTGTACCACCTCGGAACTGCTGTCGCCGTGGGTCGCTTTGGCCATCTGGATTTGGGGAGGGGGGAGAAGTGAGGGCTGCCTTCTAGCCCACAGCGCTAGCACCCGCGGGTCCGCGTGGGGCAGCGGTGGCCCTGGGGCTTGTGGCCGCTCGTGCTTTGGCCGGCGGAGCGTGGCCATGGCCTGGGTGGCCTTCGTGTGCGCCCACGCGATAGTCTTGGTCTCTGGCGTGACTAATCAACCCGCTGCGCTGTCCCAGCGCTGTTGAATGATTTGATGGATGAAGTGATCGTATTTTTCTGGATGATGATTTTTAATAGTGTTTGAGATAGCAAGTGTTTGTGAAGGGAAGGCAGTGGTGCTGTATATCTTTTTAATCCATCACAGCAACTTTCACTAACGACCAGGGAAGGATACCTTGACATGCCATTTCATCTTTTTTCACTTTCCTAAATAATAAAAGCTGATTAAGTGTCTTTTCAGCTTTGTTTGTGACAGAGGCTTGTGTCTGCATATAGACCATATTAATCCTGGAGAGAGAGAGAGATCCAAGATAATGAAGGAATGAAACACTTTTGAGACTTTCCTTACTGTCACTCCTGCTACCAGAGTTATAATTACATTATGGAAAGGAAATTAGTGCTAACCTGAGAGGAGCAATTGCACTGTAAATTCTACCCCATCATTAATTTCCTTTTTGCACTCCAAGTCAAGGTTGCAGTTTATAGAACTGCAGAGCAAGATGCTGCTTAACTAACCCTTGCTGTTTACAGAAAGCAAATTGACTTTGGAGCAAATCGCCTTCTCATTGTTTAGAAAGACAAAATAGTACATCAAGGAAAAATATACTAATTGATGGCTTTCTAAATAAAGCATGAGCATAGAGTTATACCAAATTGGTTGTCTTCTGCTTCAAATTAATCTCTTCATTATATGGCACTAGGCTGAGTATTTTGTGTTTCAATCCATCTTTTAGAGCAGCATTTGATTAATCAACTTAATGATGACAGTTTTTAGCTAGTGACAAATGATACATTTATGCAGGCAATGTTTCAGATGATCCATGCTATTGTAAGCAAAAAGAAAAGAAACATCAATTTAGAAGATTAGATTATTATGCCATGCTTTATACTCTCTGTAGTTTCTCTAATGAAAAAAGTGAGGTTTAGATTCTAAGTAGACTGCTGCCACCTGGAACTAATAATATTAAATAAAACTTATATATACAGTACCTGCCTTCCACCAGTAAATATTCTGCTTATGAAATAATGTTAACTGTATATTGAGTCAAAAGGGAACTTAATCAAAATAGAAATCATTGCAGTTGACAATAGGATCACAAGTGACTTTGTTTTAGAAAGTTAAAGCATTGTTAGCAATACATCCATGTGCTGCACTAGACATAAATTAACTCTTCTTCATACGTAAATAGAAACTGTTTCTACTTTGTAAGGCGAGAAATCAGGCAGTGAAACTGGAGCTGTACCAAACAAGGGGTGCCAGCCTCCACCTCAGAGCCCATGCTGGGAGATGGGAATCACAGCCTCAGAGGTCACCGGTACAGAAAGACTCCTAAACCATAACTGGCTCCTTTCACCTGAGCGTAACGTGGAGGAACCCGACTGCTTCAGGGGAGGAGATTTATGGGACTGAACTTTTAATTTTTATTCTTGATCCACAATGCAGAATTGTAGGCATGTATATGCAACAGTCCCATCACCAGTACGGGCAAAAGCAAGTATTTTATTACAAGCATTTCCTCGCTGTTCCAGAAAGTTGTTATTTTTTTTCTTACACGGTTTGAGTTGTCTGCCACGCTGAATATACTTGGTAAGTGATGTTTAATGTTTCACTAATTTCCTCCCCTGTATTTTACTAGCTAGATATGAAATGGTAACCTCAGAAACTTCCAAAAAGTGCACAAGCTTCAAATTCAGTCCATTAGTCTTTAGCCAAATACATTTTTCCGAGTGGGAAAAATTATACACATTTGTGACAGCAAAAATATTGGGTTTGAAGTTATTACAGCTCAGACCTCCGATGAATCATCTTTTTAGTTAACAGCCTGCTGCTGTTTGAACTCTGCAAGTTTCATGACTGGCAAAAGGGCTGCTCATAAAAGTGTCTAAATATTTAATAGAGATCAGCAGACCAGTGAAGAACAAGATATCCACAGGTGGGTCAGAAGTGATGCTAGTAAGAGAAGGACAACTGCTCCAAGGGCATTGCCAGCTCCCTCCCCTTGCCCTGCATGGGCCAGGGCTGTAGGTCACCGGCAGGCTGCAGAGCTGGTGTGGGTAAAGAAAATGAAGCACTTAAGAAAAATTTATTGCAGTCCTGACTGGCCACAAAAGCAGCATGTTGTGTCGCTGTTTCCTCCTTCGCTTTGGAGACAAACCCTACCTGGGTTCCATCCCCTTCTGAGGTTTCCTATTCGCTGTAGCGGTTTAGGAGGGGAATAAATGACACTGGCTCCTCTTCGGTGCCGTACTGCCACCCATCCGCCCCTTTCTTCTCTCCTTCATGCACCCCAAGTCAGTTTGCCTCGTGTGGGGAAGGCTGGGGCTGCTTGGGGCAGCCCTGTGGGGATGAGCTCAGCCCAGGCTCTCGCTGGGCATGGCACTACTGGTACACCTGAACTGGCAGAGGGCTCTGGGGCTGCAGCCCATGTGTATGTGGTTGGCAGGAGAAGGTGTGGGTGAAGACGCAAGCTCCAGTGGAATTAAATAAATTAACATTTCTTTTTCTTAAAAAAAAAAAAAAAAAAATCTAGACTAAAAGATTTGAAATAACTCTGGTGCCGGAGTTTTGACAGGGTTTACAATAGGCTGTTTAAAAATATATATATAAAGTAATAACAATGATGAGAGGATAAAGTTAGGTGGTGGGAGCACAGGCCAAGTGCAGCTGGCTGGTGTGCAGTGCGGTGGGTGCTGCTGCATCCGGAGGGACCCCCATGGATCTGGGGGTGAACGTGGATCCCCTCCATAGGGATCAGGCCCTGGCTGTGAGCAGCACCGAGGAGGGGGTGCTGCAGCATAGAGGGGTCCCTGGGGTGGTGCATAAGCCAGAGGAGCAGCTTCTGTCCCACACACTCGTGCAGAGCGAGCCCTGTATGGCAGTGTCCCGCTCTGCAGGTGCCGGAGGGAGGGGGCTGCTGTAGCCGGTGTGGGGCCAGCTCTCCCCTCCTGCTGGCTGTGGCGCTGGGGGCTGCTGTGGTGGGGACACTGCCCATCTGGTCATGCCTGCTGGCCCCTACCCCATGCACCACTGTCGGTTCGGATGCGAGTACCTCGGGCGACTGCACGGGTTTCTTGCCGTGTTTCATAGCGATGCAGGTCTGGTTTGGGTTTGGTTTGACTCCTGATGGTCTCAGATCAGGTTCAGAGTTCGTCAGCTTGAATAAGACATCATTTGGTCATCATCATCTGCAGGTAGAGGTTCATGTAACCCATATATCTTGTCAATATACAGGTAGCTAAACAAAATTGTGCAGTGAAAGTAGGTAGAGTGCAGGACTGTTATCGCGGTGCGATGCTGTGCTGGCTCCCTGCTTCTCTGCGCTGGTGTGTTGTAAGAATTTCATTAATGTAATTCCTAAGAAAGCAAAATGCAGTGATGTTGATTAACTGGATTATATTTTCCTTAGATAAGAGCTTATAAAAAAAAATGCTAATAAAGTAATATGGCACAATGTCATGGGTTGTGCCTCTGTGAGAAATGAGAGTAGCATCGCTTTGTGAGAAATATAATATCATGCTTCATCCTTTCAAATATGCAGGGACTTACATGGACCTGTAGTCAATGCTACTGGAGTGCAGCAGAAGTAATTCCTTGGTAAATAGTTAACAATGTACATGTATAAAAATATGTTTGGGTATTACGAATGAGAATTTTTTTTTTTTTTTTTAAAAAAAAAAGAAAAGCTGAAGTCCACGTAAAAATCTCGGTTTAGTCCCGCCACCATTGAGTCAAGAACTCAAAGAGGTGGGAATTGTAGGGCTGAGAGTGCTTCATTGCTTATGCCTGAAGTACAGCAGGAAAATTTCCCATAAATCATGAAAAAAGAAAGTCAGGACAATCTGTTAAAGCCCAGCATGCTCTAGTACACAATGCTGCATTCAGTACAAAACCAGAAACGGGTTCTTCTATTTCAGTAATAGTCATCTGCTCTGCAGCTAGACGTTTTTTCAAGATATGCTGCACCTCTCTGTGTGATGTTGATATTTGAGAATGCCGCATAACTGTTTTAGGGTTTTTAGAAACAGCCCCAAGAGTTTTGGGTTTTAGCGGAATTGATAAGAGGAAAGCCAGCATAAGAGCTCTTGCTTTGATGCGTATTATAATAGCAGGCAAAAAACACCCTGGTTAGCCTTGAGAGCAGACCACTACACTGAGTAGTACTCAGTTCTTTGGGGCTGATTATGGCCTATTGAGGCAGAAAACTTGTTCGAGTTCAAACTCTTTGAATTCCTTGTTCACTCAATAGAGTGTCAAAAAAGAGCATTCAATGGTTCATGTAGCAAAATCACCGCTGGCCTAAATTGTTCCTATTTCTCTTTTGCATATGGTGTGCAAGAAAATTTTTAACACTCTTCCGTAGCACCATAATGCTTTGATATGGGTAACATTGCCATAACAGCCTGCATTAGGGAACTTATATTTTATTCTTCTTTTCAGTGTACATAAAAATCCCAGCTTAGTCCTTTTTTGTCTTTTGGATCCTTTGAACTCTTTCAGGCTATTTTTCAAGACTTTCTGTGCTTTGACTGGGCTGTGCATTCACTGTAAAAGCAGTCAATGCCGCAATGAGACCACAAGCAAAACTGTGAGTGTCTTAAGCAGGGACCACACAACTCTCGTGAGTATTTGCATATTTTAGCAACTCAGTCCAGTGTGAACCTAAAAAGTAAAGAAAGGCCCCCGCTTTCTTCATTAATGGCTTTAATTAAACATCCCCCCTCTGGCTTTGCAACGCTGCCCTACCTGTTCCAAGCTCTTGGCTTCTGGTGTTTTTAAGTCCTGCCTAGACATTATCATTAGAGAATATGTTTACACTGCCGAGCGAGATTCCAGAATAAAGTGCTGATTCCAACACAAAAGTAGACACCCTGAAGTAGCCAACCTCGGGCTCAAAGAGAGCAAGTCCAAAGCTGGACTGCTCAGTTCATTTTCCAGCTCAGTAGTTGTAGTAATCCAGCCTAGCCAGCTGCTAACAAGATTGGGTCTGAAGTTTACCTCCACAATGAGATAATCAGATTACCAGCCACAAAGATCAAATAATGACCCAGCTTTAGAGCAAGTTCAGCAGGCCCTTGATAGCACTGTGTGGTCCTTGAGACTTGATTAAAAAATTAAATGGCTAAACTTTGCCTCAATATTTCGTATTGGGATTTTGAGTGACTTGATGATTCTTTTCATACAACACTTTCCTTTTCTTTCCTTGATTTAAAATTAAGAGGTAGCAGAATAGGAGGCGGCCCCTGCTGAGCAGTTGTTCTTGAGCTGGGCTTTAAATGAAGCATGCAGAATTTTTAATTTGGGAAGATGATAGAGAGTAAGCTTGAAATAATTCCTGAGAGAGGAGGTGGGTTATAGTGGAAAACACGACAACAAACAAACAAAATCTTCCCAAGCCCCTCCAGCCACCCACCTCCGTGCGCTGCGGTGCCAGTCCCTGTCCCGCCCTGTACCGCTGGAGCAGGACGACTTTGGTGTCTGTTCCAGGCAATAACGTTTGAAAGTTTCGGGTTTGGCTACTATATGATCGCAGTTTCAGTAGTAAAGGGATTATTCTGAGAGGCATACAAATGTGATTGTCTCCCAGCAGATGGTGCGCACTGCTTCACCTTTGAGAAAAGTTAATTAAGCCAAGCATATTGTGCCCATAGAGAGGAAAATGTAGATGAATATTGAGCAATCAAACTCAGTGTCTCCTTTTTTCATGCCTTTGCAATGGGACACAGAATCCCATTGAAAAAGAATTATGTACAGAATCAAATTAATTCACGTCCAACTTTACTCTCTTCCCACGTTTTAACAGGGGTGCACACCAGGCCCTTCAGAAGTTTTGTCCACAATCAATGGGCCACACTGCTGTGTCCACTAAATTAAATGAATCAGTGCAGAAAAATCTCTTGTGAGATATTAAAAGGGTGAAAGACTGTTTAATTCAAATCCTTCCGTAGTCTTTTCACAGCCCCTTTTACATAGTACAGTATAAATTATTAACTAACTCCTTTTATCTCAGATCAAATTACAAAACAGAAACAATTACCCCCTTGTTAACGAAAGCGAACGCTTCTAATAATTATGAAAGTTGGGCTGGGCTTTGTTTGGGTTGGTTCAGGTTGGTTTGCCTCAAATTCCTTGTTTACAGTCTGTTTGGAGAACAGCAATTAATCTATGTGATTTCTGGCGAGCTGTGAAAGGAAAAGCACTTGGTTTTTAAAATGCAGGTAAATACAACTCTTGGCGAATATAGGGTTTGAGACACAGATCTCTCACTCCCCTCCCTTCCCCCTCTTACATCTCCCCCATTCCTTGCTGGCGCTCCCTGTTTATGCATTAACAACATGTTGGGAAACAGGGTCATCCTGCTGGGATCGGGTAGGACACTTTATTCATCTCCTCTCCCTGCAAGACAGGCAATTTTAGCTGGAGTAATTGGGGAGGGTTGTTACAGGCAGACCAAAGGGCACTCCAGTTTGGCCGCTTTCCTTAAGTGGTGGCTGAGCACGAGGAGGTGTCCCTGATTTTAACTGCACGGCGGCTCTGAGAGAAAGTTAGCAAGGCAGCAGAGGAGAAGAAGTTTCAAAAGCGCTCTTTTTGTTTTGAGCTCATAAACTCACCGCTGGGTAACGTCGGTGGCATGAAACCGTTGTGAGAAAATTGCCAAAATCCGTGAAAGAAAGAAGCGGCAAGAGGTAGGGCTGGCAGCTGTCTGCCTTACCCTGCCCAGCAGCCTTGCCAGGGCCCGGCAGCCATCCAGCCTGGTCAAGAGCTTGGCTGCTTGGGGATGGTAGAGGACAGGGGAGCCCTCTTTTATTGGCTATGATATCAACGTTTTTTTTTCTCCAGTAACACCATGGAGTGTTGCTGGAGTATAACCAGCCGGAGCTTCCTCGGCCGCCGGGTTTGCTTTTGGGAAACGCAGCAGCTGGGACGCAGTAGGGCCAGGGAAATTTTAAAAAAAGCCTCTAGCTCCATCCTGAAATGCTGACCCAAAAGCTTGTGTGGAGGAGAGGCCATGCAAAGAGAGATGGGGCGAGCGGGAGCGGGGTCCCCGCACTTGCAGGCTGTGAGGATGTGCTGGGACGTGGGACAGGCCACCGGCTGCTCCAGTGGGCTAAGCAGGGAGTTGAAGTGAAACACCTTCTGAGCTTTGCTTGCCTGTTTTTCAGCTGGGGAGTTGCCTTAGAGACTGAGGATATACAGAACTAGAAGAAATGGAAACAGGAGGAAGGGGTAGTAAAATAATGGCTGCATCTGGAAGAAAGATCTTGGCTTCTTTCAGCTGCGTTACAGGTGGGATAAACAGTAACTTCAATTTGATTTTTTTTTTTTTTTTTTTTAGACAATTTTTTACTCTGGAAATGCTGGAACCAAGTTTTTGCAAATGCCTTCTTAGATCCAGGGTGGACTTTCAGGTGGAAAGTCTGAAATAGATCCCTGGACTCACCAGGCAGGTCACAAGGGTGTTTAGATGTCAAGACCTGGGATGCAGGAACTTGAATCTGAGTTTTCTGATATCAGGAGAAAGGCAGAGAAGCAAATATTTCAGTCAAGTAATACTGTGTAGAAGTGTGAGAATATCTTAGTCTATCCTGGAAATAAAATGTGCTACTGAAAATGGGATCAAATGGCAAGAGTGTGCAGGTATGATATTGCTGGCCGTATTTTAGAGAGGGAGAGAGAGAAAGAGAGAGGGAGGGAAAGAGCATCCTTCTCAGAGGATATCATGTAAATAAATCCTGCTGTGAGCAGTACAATCCTCTGTGTCAAGTTGATCGCAAATCCTGGTATTCATCTTCAGGGGAGGAGATGATGTATGTGACTGAACACCTGCAACCACAGAGCTTTTATTGTGGAAATTCTGCTGGCTGACCCTCTTCCACTTAGGAGCTGAATTTAACGTGTGTTGTATTCCTGAAAGCAGTAGATCAAAGGAGCACTTACTTACTCTGCAGACCCGTTTCCTGTATTCCAGCCCTATTTGCTTACTTTAATAGCAGAGTTAAGGTTTTAATAATATTTATTCCTGCTACAGAACCAATACAAATACATGAGACTAGTCAGGGTTTTATTCTGGTAATCAGGGTATTGTTAGTATGAATAGGAAATAAGTTTCAATCGCAAATCTAGTGATGATCCTTGGTTTTCCTCCTGTATTTCTGGCTGGTTTAAACAGCGTGCAGGTAGAGGGGAGGCCAACAACTGGACCGTTAACTTTTATTACGGGTGCTGAAGCACAAGGCAGGAGGAGCTCAGCCTGATTTGCAGGTTCTAAGCTGAGTTTGCAATGGCTACAACAGAATGTTTTTCAAAGGCTTATAAACAGATCTTATTTTATTTGTAAACCACCGCAACTCAATAAACATGGGGCTGCGCTGTACTGGGTTACGATGCCGCTTTTTAGAGCTGATCCACAATTTAAGCAGAATACTATCTTCAATCTCCAATTTATGTTTTAAAATGACAGGAAATTGCTGCTTTAAAACCCCGGACCCCAATGTCTCTGCTGCTGAAACCTGGTGCCACACAGGGCCAATGCAGTGCTGGGGAGCTCGGTGGGCTCGGATGGCCACCGGGGTGCCTGTGCTGCGCCGAGCTCTCAGGCTGCTCTCCTCACCGGTGCCTCCCAGAGCACATTCCCTAGCAACAAATACCTACAAATTCAAAGGTATTTAAAGTACTTGGAGTGCTTCGTGTGACCAAGGTGGGAATAGTTCCATCCGCAGCAATATCATAGCTATATCAAAGATGGTGTTATCTCCAAAAAGATTATCTCCCTCTCAAACCAAAGCTGGAGGAAATACAGCAGAGTTAACCTGACCATTAATGTGGTGAGGTGTCCTCACCTGGAGGAAAGTTGGATGCTTTCTTTTTCCTTCTGTTCACTGAAGAGGAATTTGATCCACTACAAAAGCCGAAGAAGGTAGAACCAAAGAGGAATACCCCTGGGGGGCCATTTTAACACGAATCTCAACTAGAACTGAAATGCACGTGCCCTTTGCAGACCATACCTAAACTATGTTATGGAAGGAGATGTTGCTTTGTATCTTTCCTTGACTTTCAACCTCTCTGTGGAATAAAATGCACTCAGGTGCTTAGCAGCCATTTACCTCCAACGTGTTGTCAAATTTCAAGTCTTTCCTGATGGTTTGCAATGCTTAAGTATACCTATAACAGACCTTTATTTCACAGTCATTAAATAATGATGATACTCTGTGCTGGCTTTGTGCTGGCTATTTTTAGCAAAAGTCAGAGGAATTTTCTGGTAGAGCAACATTTAAGGTGCAGTGCAGTATCAATAGCAGCTCCAGAGGTAGGTGGGGATTTTTTAGTGATGTCACAGCTTGTTTCCTTTCCAGAAAAAAATATGGCAAGAGGGGACCACAAAGCTCCACTGGTCTTCTGGTACTGCAGTTCCTCCCTGTGCATGGGCAAGAGATGATTGTATTATTTTGTTACACTAATACAAAGGTATTTGATGACTTAGAATAACGGTTTTAATTCTGAAATCCCAGTGAGCAGCTTAGTGCTGTGACTGCAATAGGCAAATAAACCTTCTATTGTCAGGAGGAAATTTGTCTTGCTCTTGTTTAGTCCCTGTTTCTCAGTGATGCTCGCAGACAAGGATACAGCCCACACACCACACTCCGTGGTGACAGGAGCATGCAAGGCTAGGGAGGACGGGCAGCATCCAGTGGCCTGCTCAGGAAGGAAGGAGCGGTGAGCCACGTACAACTTTTAGCAGAACAAGAATCAAGAAGCCGGAAAGAAGAGTTCAGTAAAGATTACTTCAGAAAGTAGTGGCATACGATCTAAGGTCACAACACATTTACCTTTTTCACTTCAGTTTTCTTCTAAAACCATCTTGTACTTGTCTTTTCTTCACATCTGTGTAATGACGTACAGCTACAGGGCTAACTCATTCACATTTTGCTATCTTATTGTCTTTGGCGAATATGTCTGAAGGGGCTGCAGGGCTGAAAAGGACTCCTCAGCGAAAGTCGTTGTGACAAAGTAACATAAACGAGAAGAATCTTGCATATGTGAATGTACTTGGAAGATGCATTGCTTTGGCAAGCTGTAACGCGGTTTCAGCTGCGTGAGCTGACTCGGGAAGCTTTCCACGTCCTTTTGTATCCTGTATTTTCCTTTTTCTTCGAGTCGCCCATGTTTATTCTCACTTCTGATTTCAGAATGATTCAGAGGCACCACGGAGCAGCTCCAGCTAATTCCTGAGCTTCCAGTCAGTGAGAGAGAAATTGTGCTTCTGGTGTGAATGGAGATTGCTCTCTGCAAGGTGCTCTCCCACTTGCATCGCTGTGCTTTAGATCTAAGGCACAGTGGAGGGTGCTCCATTGTAGTCTTCTAAACTTCCTGTCATAGTCTATATTTTGCTTAATAGGTTTTTGAGGGAGTGTATTGATTTTTACTATAGAATGACAGTGGCCTTTACATGCTGCTGTACGTTATGTCACATTGTGATAACCCCACTGAGTCCCCACAGCCCTGACCCCACATCCAGCTTGTGAATCAAGAGCTGCACATTTTAAAACCCTGCATGTTTCCTCCTGGTGGGTTGGAGGGCTGGAAGGGAGGCTTCAGATATCTAAATGTTCAGCAGCCTTCTACCATTTGCCTGAAGGTTCAGTATTGCAAGCAGAGATCCACCTCTGACTTTTCCCTGGGTCTTGTGCAAGCAGGATGCAGCTGTGGAGCCCTGCAAGGAGGCGTGAGAGGCACTGGAGCCATGCTGGTTTCAGGCTGCAGTCACAGGACCAAGGTGTCTGTCCCCAGATGGCCCACATGAGGTTCTTGCTCTGCCCTTGTGTGATTTATCACTGCTCAGGGTGAGGAGAAGTCAGCTCCTGCACTCTGGTGCTGGTTTTGGGATTTTTCTCATCCTTTCTTTTGTCTATTCCACCTTCAGGGCTGCTATTACCCAAACATCAGCAAAGAGGATGTCACTAATGATGGAGAAACTTGTTCTTGAGCTGTAACTGTTCATGAATGAAGGTATCACCCCTGGATGTTGAAGGAATGGAGGAGGTAGCATGTACCCCTGCAACAGACCGTCATCAAGGGCATACACTTTTCCAGTTTGCTCATTGAAGAGTGTCAAAGGGCAGGCTTTTCATCTTACCATGTTATGTTTGGTGATTTGTAGCACTAGAAGCAGGGGGCCTTTGTTTCAGAGACAGGAGATAAATCCATCAGAACCATCTTGGTTTTCAGACTCTACTGGACACCAGAGTGTGCTCAGAAACCTGGTCACAGCAATTCATTCCTGTCTGAAACCAGCATCATCTTCTTTTTGGGATGGCCTCAGAGGTAGATAGGTAAAAACCCCAAAATGGTGACTTTCACATGTTCTTCTTGTTACACGTTATGGAATAACACAACAAGCACCCTGAAGGCTATTGCATATGGATTTATTGGTTTTAGTATGACTACCGGTGTGAAGATGGATTGTCAGCTCTACATACACGTGAAGGAAGCTTAGTAAAAATCGAGGACTTTTGATTTGAAACAGCACCCTGCAGAGTTTCAAGAGAACCCAGAGACAGTTTCCTCCCCCTCCCCTCTATCAGCTAATAAATCTATATCTATATACACATGTAGATACCTATACTAAACTCAATGGGAAAGAAATGGAGAACATATTGAACAAACATATCAACTGTGACAGAGAGCCCATATTCATGGCATTAGCTCTGCAACACCAGCTCATCAGCAGGTATTTTGAAAATATTTCTTTTTCCCAGAAATTAAGCAACAAGGAGAGAAAATCCATCTTAATTTACTGCGAGTCACTGAGGATTAAAAGTTTGGAACTGTCTTGGAGGTCAGAAATGTTGACCTGTGGCTGATAGATACCGAGTACGTTAAGGGTTTGGTATGGAAAAGACTTGGGCATTCAGTCAGTCAGTTAACAGGTATATTAACTAATTTGATTATTATTAAAAAAAGACAGCATTAATACAAAAATAGGTGCAAGTACTTTTCAAGTAACAAAGTTCACGATTTTTCTCTCCATTGTGCCTCTGCCTAGACATATCTTTTTCCCAGTTTTTATGGGTTAGAATTAGTTACTGTTCCTTTCCTTAACTGACTGTAAGTCCATCTATTTGGTATCACCATAGTCCAAGCTAGTAAGTTAGTTAGTTATTTATGTTGATTCCTCTATGGTATAAAATACATTTTCTTAGAGTTAGTGGGATTATATTTAAAATCCTACAACTGAGGTAGGCTCTTACCCTACCAATTTTGAAAGTAGTTTAGCAGAAGTGAAATGCAGCATGGGACAGTGTTTCTTCTTCTGCTCTGAGCTTAGTGAAAATGACCTGGGAATATCAAGGGCTGAACAACTGCTGACAAAATGACTGGATCTTCTGTTGAAGAGGAACTGGCAAAGTCTGGCATTTCTCAAGGCCAGTTTTGTTACCTGACATTCTGCCAAAAAGGAGCTGCGAGTGACGAGGTTAAGGGCTCATTCAATGGCTGTGAAATCAGCATCAAACAAACAGCCACAGGGAGTGCCAGGCCATGTTCAATCCTTTGCCTGGAGTCTCCTAATATTAGGATTACTCTTGACAGACAGAGCAAAGGCTTCCACTGGCCTAGAACAAGCAGGATGAGCAACACAAAACAGCTCACTACAAAGCACGGGGATAGTGACGCAGTGGCAGAAGCTGCTGGTGAGCCTTAGCTACCTTTAAAGCCTCTATGTCTTAATTTTCTTTTGTCCGAATCCTTCTTTCTCTCATGAAGAAAAACCAATGAAGACATAGTCAAAAGCCTTCTCTGAATCATGGACAAAACAGCAGAGTCAGCTAATTTAATCTGGCATATAGTTATTAAAGATCTGACAACCATATAAAGAGAACAAAATTTTCCAACTGCCTATTGGCTTTGTGACTTATGGGCTATGGTAAAAAAGAATTGCAATGACTTTAGCCAAAACAGTGATTATATCAATTTAAAAAGGTGACCATTTTTCCTGACGGCCAGGTTAGTTTGATCACACTTGTTAATTTGAAACGAATTCCGTAAGAGGACAATTACAAGGCTTCCATAGTTGTGAGGATTCTAAGTATGCAACTAACACTCCATTCACAATTTATTCAACGAAGCCACCTTCAGGTGATGAGTTGTGTCTTCAACAGCACATTCATGGTTGCTCTAAGAGTGCTTGTACTCTTTCCAGAAAGACGAGTCTTCGCACACCTTCAGCTGCCTGTATCCCAGGTGGACCAAGCGACATTGTCAAGGATGCTGAGTTACAAGCACACTGGATCCCAAGGCAAGTAACACCCTGTAGAGCAGCAGAATGCGTTAGTTATCCAAATGGCTGGGCTGTTATAAGAAGGCAAAGGCTGGATTGGCATTTGACTGTACAAACATAGCACCCATGACTCAGCAATGTAGAAAAAGTTGGATTTAAGTCCTTATCTGCGCTGCACAAGTGAGACACAATAGCCACACGTGTAGATGTGCCTGGACTAGTTTTTACCTGTGAAGGAGCTGTAACAAGAAGCTCAGGGCTTGGTATTTGCTCTGTAGTAGAGGGTTATGTGGTCACGGCTTGCTCGGTGTGGGTCAGTGGACAAAAGCGCTCTCAGGAGAACCTGCAGGCTGATGTTGCAACATGAACACCACACGAATTGGCAGGTGGGTTTTATCTACTTGGTGTAGTGCAGTTATCTCCGTAGGTCTGATGTGTGGCTGGGATGAGCTGCAGTGGTTACTGGTAGTGGTTTCATAGCAGTGACTGGCAACGCTAGTTTTTCTGTATAGGTGTGTGTAACTGTTCAAACTATTCTGATTATTGTTTGACAGAGACAGGGTGTGCTGTTTTCTTGTCTGTCCAGTTCCCTTCATGGTGATCTCTTTATTGGAACAAGTAGGCAAAGCATGTGCTTACACACACGCTGGCTGTCACAAAATTGACACCTAAAAAGGTCAGGTCAAGGTATAGGTACAAACATACATACAATCAAATATACAGAAGAATTCCTTGCAGGCTATAGCAAGCAGGATGTAATAGTCCTACTCCAGTCCATTTGTCCTCTAGAAGCCAAAATTAAAAAGACTTGAATATCAAGTAAAGAGTCATGAGGTGATGTGGTTTCCTCGGTCCACTAAAGCAAAAAGGAGCTTGTGTTTTCAAGGAGAAAAGAGCAAGCAAAGAGTGAGGCAACTTTGGGGTGATAATTTGGTCTTTTTCCATTAGCTGAATCTCACTCTGGCTTATGCAGTCGTAACATTCAGAATTTTACTTGAACTCTGTGCGCACAAAAGAATCTGCTAAGGACAGTGGGAAATAACATATGGACTGAGACAAGTAATAAATAAAGTATAATGTGTTTATTCTGGATCCATCCATTCCACCTACTCACATACCTAAAGCACATATCACTGCAGTAGCTTAGCATCATGTCTTATCCCTGGCATGTTCATGTTTATGTATTTCTGTTCTGTGAAACAATGAGGAAAATTACAGTGTTTCTTTACATTCCACATATGTTGTATGTTATTTATTCATCCTTCTTTCGCTCTTACCTCTAAGAAGTATTTCAAATCATCTTGACATCTCATCTATACACAAAGCTAGGAAATTTTGCATTTCCACCAGTTTTACAACCCAGTGAAAACCATTTGTTTATTTTTTATTTTTTATTTTTGGTCAGTGCATCATTGCAAATTTCTGTCATGAAATGAAGTATTTTTGCCCATGCAAGCTGAGTTTTTGCTTCACGAAACCAGGAGCTGCTCATATCCCTGTGGAGGCAACTGCGTAGGGTCAAAGGTTAAATTTAGATTTTTCTGTGACTGATGCCATTATAAAGTTAATTTGTAGAATGATATTACCCAGCCTAGCAAGGAGGCTGGCCAAAGGGGCAGCAGGAGGACTGGCTGAGAGACAGGGACTAGTTCTGAAGTCTATCTAAGTGGGCTGAATAAAGGCTTTGGTTCAGGGCAGAGGAGCAAGTGGACAGACCACTGCCTGCGAGGTTCAGGTGCCACCTCCTTCAGCCTCGGTGCAGAACTGAGGTGGGTCTGAGTGTTGCCACATATGGTTTTTTATGATGCAGGGAAAGAGGGAAGATGGTTTTAGAGCCCCTGAAAGAGGCACAGTCAATGTCTAAGCAACCCTTCCAGTCCCTAACACATGCTTAGGAGACTTCAGCACTGTGTTTCTGAGACCACACAAAATATGCGAGGGCTGCCTTTCTCCCACATGCCTCCAAGTTTCACCATCTGCCCAAAGAATGTGATTGAAAGCCTGATTTCCTTTCAATGCCTTATTTTGGGGACGATCAACGCTTTGTGGCTCGATTTAGTGTTCCATCCTGCCTTGCCCTGCCTGGCATGCAGAGCAAACCGAATGTCTCCAGCACCAGTTTTATAAAAGTGTGATGGTTTGGGGGATTTAGATCAAATTAAGCATCCAACAGATTTCTTGAGTACCCAGTGCCCGGAGCAGGGTCTTGGTGCACTCTGTCGCACTCATTCTGGCTGCTTGCCCCACAAGATTGATTAAAGACCACTGAAGTCTGTGGGCAGTTTCAGGATGCTTTTGGATACGCTGTCAAGCCCTTGGAGAGCAGAGCTGTGGCCTTGTCCAGCCTGCTTCAGGTTAGGTTCCGGGTTGTCTGATGGAGAGAGAAACATCCCTGACCTGAGATGTGAGGAGAGGGGGAGGATGTGAAAGCAATGCTAATTCCTACTTCTGCCTCTTGTCAGGCAGGTGAGAAATGAAATTGAAAGGAGCTGCACAAGGGGCTGGAGAGCTTGTAGTTAAAAATATTAGGGAAAAAAAAAAAGTGAGTGAGCAACAGATTCAAGCTCTGGGTGAGATGGAGTTTTGGGGAGCTGAAATTTCGTAAGGCAGCTCATCATTTCAATGGCAAATTGCAGGACCTGATTTTTTCGAGAGGAGGAAGGAGGCAGGCTGCTCGGCACTGCAGGAAAGCTAGTGCCTTGTCTGATGTCTCACAGTAAGACACAAGAAAGAGAAGTCTGTGGAGGCTTCTTTTTCAGCTGATCACCGGTGAGCAGACAGGTCATTTCTAATTAGAACTTGTCAAATTAAACCAAGTTAACCTGGCCAAGGTGGGAGGTATTATATCAGAAACTGGTCTGTCATTCAGGGCTTTAATTTTCTGGGCCAACAATAAGGCTGCCCTGTGTTCTGGTGTCCTTACCAGAATCTTAAATGCTTTACAAGAAAATGTGACTTTGCATTCAAGTGCATAGAAATGCCCTGACTCTGTGGCCCTCCTCCCTCTGAGGGCAACCCTGCCCAGGATGGGCTTCCTGGCCCAACGCTTGGCATGGGCAGGTCCTGCTCTGTAAGTCCCTTTGCGGTGTTGTGCCCCCTGTTTGTGCGTACTGAGAAGTGAGAGGGAAAAGACAATCCTTTATTTATTCTGTAGTTGTAGGAAGGGTAATTTTTTTTACTTTGACTCTTCTGCTGTGTTCGGTGGAAGTGACAGGAGTCAGTAGCTGAGATCACTGCATTTCAGAAGTGAGACTGAGAGATGCTGTGTATCCTCATTGTACCATATTTCATATTTTTTAAGTGTTTAATGTTGTGTAAAATTTCACTGCTAGAAACTCTTGATAAGGTATCAAAAAAAACCAACCCTGAAGTAATATTAGCAATTTGCACCTTTTAAAAAATGAACAGTACTCTTGTTGTTTTGATCTCCAGCTCCATTACCAATTTGCATCTTTAAAGAGGTGTAACCTTTCTCCAATAACTTCTTCTGCTCTCCTTTAGTTCGCTGAAGAGACTCAGTTTTACTTTGCCTGTATTGCACTTTCCTATGCACGGTTAAAGCAAGCCAGTAGCAAAAACAGGTTTTTTGTTTTTTTTTGTTTTTTTTTTTTTTTTAAAGAACTGGAGTGTGATTTGGCTTATTGTAGCCTAGGCTATCAGAGTTGACTGGTAATCTTGCTGAAGAGTAGCCCTGCAGGTTATTAAAGAAAAAAAAAATTAGTTTCTGAGAATATATCAACAAAAATTTCTTCATGCTTGAACAGTCACATACCCATAACCTTCTTATTTATCAAACTGGCTCCAGGGAATAGTACAACCTTCAGCCTGCTATCGTACAATGAACTGTGCCTGTTGGCAGAGCAATCTTGACTGATAATTCCCATCTTCCAGCCTGCCTTACCCTATCTGTTCAAATTGACTTACCCCAGTTATAGCACCCAAGGAGGCACCTTCTACTACAAGGCCCAGCTGTCAGAGGTCGGTCCATTTAGACTGTTATCCAGCACCCTGGCATGTCTGGGAGGCCTCAGATTTATGGACTCTACACAAATTTGCAATGTAAATATCATAAACAGGGCCATGTGCAAAGAATTCCTTTAGCTGGAAGATGCTTGAAACCTTTTTACAGCAATGATTTTATTCTTAACTGTGAAACTCAGATCTTATCTTTAGTTTCTTCCCATTTCATCCCATCATAAATATTTAGAGTAAACTTATCAGACCAAAAACTAGCTATGGTCTGACATAATTTTTATTGTTTTTTTCTTCCCCTCAATTAGTAACAATTAACATGCGGATGGTGAGGCTTGTAAATTAGCTCAACTCTGTCTGGGCTTTCATACAGGCTAACTGAAGCGTGGTGCAGGCCCTGTGGTAAGCCTTGCTTGCCCATCTCTCAAGGAGGAGCTGTTCTCTGGCATTAGGGGAAGACAACGACCCTGAAGATGACAGTCTGGCTGCTTGCAGTTTAAGTCAAGGTTATAGAGAATAATTCTTGATAAGTCTGTTCCAGACCTTGCTGAAATCATAGGGATTTCAATGGCCTTTAGGCCTCATTAGTAAAGTTATTCTTCAGTTTTTAAAGATGACTTGCCTCTCTGAGTGGTTACCAAAAGGTGTATGAAGTTTGGCTTCTGTGGGTGGCTGAAATGGGAAGCCAAAGAAAAGAAAGAAGTATTAAGCTATTGATCATTGATACTTCAGCTTGAGGATTTTATAAGTTTAATATCCATCTGCCCAATTCGTACATGGAAGTCATACGAAGTAATCATTCAGTAAGAGATACTCAGTTGTCTTCTGCTGAATGCATGCAATTTAAGTGTCAAACAACTGGACTTTTGCTCCTTTAAATGTAAAACCCTTAATGCAAACTGAACTACAGAATGGTTGCTGAGTTCTTGTCAAATCTGTTAGCAATTGATTACATGTGGAAAAACAGCACATCATCTATCAGCTCTCTGCATGGGGGAATGATTTGATGCTTTTGATCATTGATAGAGGTACATTAGGTCTCAAAATGAATCCACTCCTCCAGCTTTTAAAGAAGAGAACAGTCATTCCTGACTGAACATTGGTATGTACAGGAAGACCATCAATGTGAAACACAGGGCTGCAGCACAAAAATATTTGAAAAAACAAAATCTTGGTCTTAGTCTCAGCTTGATTTATCTTTGTGCTGCAGGCAGGAGAGCTGTCCCCAGTGGCAATGTTCTTTAGTGGCTTACACGGCCTCTGCACTGGTGAAAGTGTTGTCCTTGAAATCACCAAGGAATATCTTTATTTCAATTTCAGCTTGAGGTTATCATTATAGTACATTTTAAAGATACATTTAATTCCCAGTTCAGACATGGAAGTCATACAAATTATTGATTTTTTAGCCCAGATCATTAAGAATTTTAACACAGGCTGTGGCTACTCAGATAAAAGAGGTTCTATTAAGAGCTTAACAAAGGTTAATTTTGGCATATAATTAACTCATCAGCTAATGAGCTAAAGACAACTTTATCATTTAATTGCTACATCTGGTAAAAAGTTCAAAGAGGAAAAACAACAGCTTTCAACATCTAAGTGCTTAGACTAGTAGCTGTGCTTATTCCCTCACCCCAAGGAAGGTTAAAATCCAGCCCCTCTTACAAATCCCTTTTCTTTGTGTTTCTCATTTCTTTCTTCAGTCTGCTTGTGGGAACAATCCCTTCACCCTTGGCTTTCTGTATCCATTCTCACATGTTGCAGGGTAGATTTAAGATGAAGATGAGTGGTGAATTGTAAGCAAATTTCTGAAAGTATTCAAATCAAAGGGGTAGGTAACAGTCTGGTGGAAGATGACGCTACCCACTTGCTCCCTCCCCGTGTCAACACTTCAGTCCACAGGCTTGTTCAGTAGCTGCTGGAGGAGCTTAGTAGAGGAAGAAGGAAGTGGTGTTTCAGTCAGACAAGAGGAATATCATAGAATCATAGCATGGTTTGTGTTGGAAGGATCATCTAGATGATCTAAAAGATCTAGATGATCTTAAGGATCATCTAGTTCGACCCCTTCTGCCACAAGGGTACTGAACACAGCACTGCAGGTGAGGTCTCACCAGAGTGGAGTAGAGGGGGAGAATCATCTCCCTCGACCTGCTGGCCACACTTCTTATGATGCAGCCCGGGATGTGATTGCCTTTCTGGCCTGCAAGCACAGATTGCTGGCTCATATTCAGATTTTTATCCACCAGCACACCCAAGTCCTTCTCTGCAGGGCTGCTCTCAATCCACTCATCGCCTGGACTGCATCTGTGCTTGGGATTGCCCCGACCAGGCTACAGGACCTTGTACTTAGCCTTGTTGAACTTCATGAGGTTTGCCCAGGCCCACATCTCCAGCCTGTCAAGGTCCTTCTGGATGGCCTCCCTTCCCTCCAGCATGTCGACTGCACCACACACCTTGCTGCTGTTGGCAAACTTGCTGAGGGTGCACTTGATCCTACTATCCGTGTCACTGTCAAAGATGTAAACCAGCACCAGTCCCAATATTGACCCTTGAGGAACACCACTCATCACTGGTCTCCAACTGGATGTTGAGCCATTGAGTATGACCCTTTGAATGCAACCATCCAGCCAGTTCTTTATCCACCGAATGGTCCATCTGTCAAATCCATGTCTCTCCAATTTAGAGACAAGGATGTCGTGTGGGACAGTGTCAGATGCTTTGCACAGGTCCAGGTAGGTGACATCAGTTGTTCTTCCCTTATCCACCAATGCTGTAACCCCGCTGTAGAGGGCCACCAAATTTGTCAATAGAGTAGTCGCATTCCTGATTGCTGTTAGGAAGTAATATGTTGTATGACAGTCTTACTCTTGCACAACATGTCTAGAGACTGAGACGTGAGACTAAGAATTAAATCTAGACGTTTAATTAATCTTTGAAGTTAATGGAAAAATATTTATCGGGACAGATGCTCAGCTGTTGCAACTTGTGCAATTTGTCACCTGAGAATCTCCCTCGTTGACTATGGTGGGACCTTTTTCTGGGCCTTGGGCTCCTATTGAGCAGAAGCGTCTCTCAGTGACAGCTACAGGCTGTCGTCATCTTTTGGAAGCTCTGGGGTTTGAGTCACTTCTTCCCATGCGTCCTTTACATGGCTCATAAGGACTGAACCTGGAGTTGCCTGTGGTGCTGAATGGGGCAGAACAAAGAATTTGATGGTGCTTTGGGGGGAGGTGAGATTAGATAAAGCTCAGCAAGGAAGGCAAAACTGGGCATGAGTGAAGTGGAAAGCACCAAAGCATGAGAAACAGAGCAGTTGTGGGGCTGAGAGGGTTGGGAAGAGGCAGCTGAGGTCTGTCTGTCCTCATGGAAAGGTGAATATTTAAAGGCTGAATGTCCAGACCACAGTTTGTGGTGGGGTTTGAAATTCAGCAGATCTTCTAATCTTATTCCTTACATCTCCTTCACATGACGAGAAACTTTCCTGCAAACAGGCACCCCGACAATGACAAACCGAATCCTCATTAAAACAAAGAAAGGTTAAGGGGAAAAAATAACCTATTTAAAATGAGGTAACTCACCAGTCTTTGAGCTGTAAATTGACAATAGGATTTATATAAATCCATAATTGTATCTCTTTTACCTGCGGTTAGGCTAGTTAATGATGAAAAAAGTATACAGCCTATCGTGAGGTTTTAATGAGGATTCTTTTTGCAGAGTTAAAAAAATCCACCAAATTAAATTCTGCCAATTTACTCCGTTGCAAATTGAGCGCCACCCTGTGCGCAAAAAAATCATCAAGTAGCTTAAATCAGTTACAGCTAAATGTGTAAGTCAGCGTGTGCTTTAGCCTTTAGTCATGAAGAATATATTAGATTTTAAAAATAAATGGCTTTCTGCTGAGTCTTCATTGCAATGGCTTTCTGACTTTTAATTAAATTTTCAGTACTTGTGGGTGCTTCTTCATGTACTTTGTCCACAGAATTCACAGCATCTCTATCATTATGTGCGGTGGAAAACCAGATTGGAGATTATTAAGCTTGTTCATTCCTTTGTTAGTCACTAGTACAATACCTAGAGAATTTATTTTTTTTCTCTTGTAAGATAAGAGCAAAACACTTATTCTACAATAATACTCTATAAGAATGAAGCAAGAATGCATAAACCGAACATGATTAGCAATAGCTGGTAGCTCGTTACATTTTGCTCATTAGACACTTCTGGTCTCTTTCATTGGTGTTAAATGGACTTAATGTAAATTAGTTAAGTACAGGTTTGCACCATGTGGAAGAAGCTTGTAAGGAAAAGGGGAAACAGCGGGTGTTGCTGGCCTCAGCGAGGAGTGCCGGTGCCTGCGGCTGTCGGAGGGAGAGGCTGCTCCTCAAGTGGGACAGCAGGAGATGAAAAACTTCACTTGAGAGAAGTCAGGATGTGTAATTTTGAAAAGGGTGGCGGTGCAGGGGAGCAGCCTTCTCCCATTGATTGCCAGGCTGGGATTTAATCCACCATGTCCTCTCACAGGTATGGGTGAGGGCAGGCTGGGGCTACCTTCACTCTTCTCCCCCTGCCCCCAGAGCTCCCCACCAGCTGGAAACTGGGGACACCTCTCTGCCCTGTCTTAAGCCCCCGTCCCACTCGCTGTGGTGGGCTGCTGCAAGCGGCACGTGGTGCTAGGGGGTGAGGGCACAGCCGTGGGCAGGCTGAGCACCGTCACCTTCTGCTGAGGTTTGTGGGAACAAGAGCAGGGCCCGTGCCACGAGCTCTGCCTGCAGCCACATGCCCACAGCAGAGCTGCCTGGGGGTGGGTGACAGCCTGCATAGGACAACTGTCTGTGTGCCTATGAGAGAGATACAGAGTCATGGAAACGTGACAGGAGGATGCAAAGGTTTAAGAAATATTCCTATCCCCCCCCCTGCCCGTCGGTGCTCATTGCATGTAACAAAAATGAATGTGGCCAGGCAGTGGTGGACCTATCGTGCACCTAATTTCAAGTGTCTCATCACCAATTATCCCCACACATATCTGTTCTCTTTACCTGATGGACTAAGATTGACTCTCAGAGCTGGGCTCTCTTCTCTCTCAGCATCGCTTCCAGCATGTCATTTTTCTGTTTGTCTGCAGCTGCCACTTTAAAGGCTACAGCCTGGATCTCTTACTGACTGTGTGGCTGTTTTATCTGCAGCCGAGTGTCAGTCCTGGAGGCTAGCACCACCCCGGCCCCCCAGTTTGTGTTATTACGGGGGAGCTAAGAGCCTCTTCCTGGAATTTGATGTAAACCAATTTCACAGGGAGCTAGGCCTGAGCTAGAGAAGACTCTAAAGGGGTCTTCAGGGGGGTGTTGGGGGTGGAGAGAGTAACGGACACTTTCCTTTTTAAGTGTAGGAAAATTATAAATTGGTGCTGTCCTTGAAGAGTGTTTCACGTTAACTTCTTACAACATGTGCTGCAGTTGGCTGGAAAGCAGGAATTGTGGTGTGGGTGGGAGAGAGGAAATTTGGGAAGTTGGTTTGTTTTTGTTTTGTGTTGAAATAAACAGTGCGGTTTTTTTTTGAGGGGGAAAAAAGGAGACATCCAGAACCAGTCCTTCCTCCCTTCTCTCTCCCTCCTGTTGCTGTAGGTACTCATTCTGGATGCGGCTGAGCCCTCTTTAAATCCCTTCCTGGCCTCTTTCAGAGCAAGTCTTGGGCCAGGGAGGAGCAGCAGCAGGGTGGCTGGCAGGGGTTTTGGGGTGGCTCTGGATGGACAAGGCTGTGCCAGGGTGGGCGGGGTTTTGCCCCTCTCCCCACTGGCAGGACACAGGCCAGTCGCAGGCCATGTAGGCATGATAACGTAGCTGCCCTGGGGCCCTATCTGCACCCATCTGTGCTGACATCAGTAGGTCTTTATCTCTCCTCTTGCAGGTGTTCTGCAAAATGGGCTTCAGAGCATGTTTTCTACAAAAAACTTTCCCTTTTGACTCTATTTTCTGATGAAAGGTGGTTTTTAGTAAGAGATCTCGGCCCAGTTCTATCCAGAGGTTGCTGCTCTAAGCCATGAGCTATTAAGCACTTCAAACATGGGGAAACTGCCATTTCTTATGGTTATTGTGGCACTTCATTGATACGTGGTTGAGTATCATTCTGAGGAGGTGTTCAAGGAAGGTAAAAGTAGAGGGGGACAAAGACCCAGCCTTATTTTTTCCTCCCTGTAGGACAGTTTGTGTGGAATGTATCATTATTTTGTTCAAGTGCTGCGAGCAAAGTTGCTAGACACCTTAAACATTCTCCAGCAGATCCATGTGAGTTTCTCATTTGTACAAATTTGGGTAAAACAAGTTTTCTGACCTAAATCAGCGTCAGCCCAGCACTAAGGAGCTGGGTTCTTTATTCGGTAAGGTATCCTTCTTGTCAAAGTGCATTTACATAGAGCCCTGCAGCCTCTGCACTAATAGCACCTCCCCCTGCTTCTGCCTCCTAGTGGGCTGTCTGAAGGAGGCTATACATATGTATTAAGTTATTAAGCAGTGGTGTGGGTTCTCACAAGTTCAAACGCAGAGCATGCTGTGCCTATGCTCAAACGTCTCCAGGAGGGCCTGGATTAATAGAAATGCAAATGGAGCATCTGCACAAGGCCATATGATTAGAGCCTTCCCCCTCACACCTCAAAGTCAAAAGCAGAAAAACACTGCATGTGAAATACAACCAAAAAAACCTGGTGATATAATATGCAAAGTCTGTTACCAATTTCAACAACAGTCAGCAAAACATTGAGCCTCACCCCACTTTAAGCACCGTTGGCCCTACCTTCTCAAAGGTAAGTGATTTAATCAGCTTTGAATTGCTTGGGTCTTAGAGTCCATAGCATTGCTTGCCTTTGCCTAGGATTACAGGGAACTTTGGCTCAGCCCTGTCCAGCAGGAACGCTGCTAACCTGAGCAGAAAAGCTTCTATTTTGTGCCAAGTTACGCAGAGTTCTTTCTGCACTGATGGGAGGTTTGAATATGGCACATGCTAGTAAAATCAGTCATTAGTAAAATCAGCTAGGGCAGATACACTCAGTCAAATTCTGCTTTCAGGAGCTAATATTGATGTGAGTCCATATTTAATCACTCTGAGTCTATTTCCTTCTACTGGACAACAGAATTTGACTAGCTTGAGGCATACATCCTGCTGTGCCGAGGTTTTACATCCTTCTAGAGACACCCGTTCAGCCGTGGTGCGGGCTGGTGCGGCCTTATCGGATGCTGGTTCCTGTTGCCACAAATGTGGCACAACCAGGAGGCAGTGAAGCTCTCATTTTGTGCCCTTGGTCCCAGCCAGATCCATGAGCTGTAATGGGAGGGGGCTAAGCGATGGAAAAGCTTTTGATGTTTTCCCTCGTGCAGTGGTACCAGGCTCCTTAGAGACAGTGAACACGAATGACTCCTCTGTGGCAAATACAGACCTGTACCTGTTCAATACCCATACAATCGTCTTGTTTTGTCACTTCCTAGTGGTCTGTCTTCTCTGGAGGTAAATTGTCACAGGTTACTGTGAAGGTCTCCTCTGAAGAGACTCTCCTTCCACCAAGAATTTTGATGGCTAGAGCCTGTAGGGACGGACGCTCGCCATTCTTTGCTTGCTTGCCAAGTTGATTTCAGCCTTGCAGGGGCATGGCAAAAAGAGAGGTGCTCTTGGGGAAGCAGCTTACTTTTATCTTCTACATATGAGACCTACATCCCATTGGATGTGGATTCGCAATCGACACATTTCAGGAACAAGTATGTGCAACAAATCTCTCTTAGCGTCAAGCCTTGCTCTTGCAGATCTGTACCATGGATGTATCTATGCAACCAAACATAGTCCTTTACATTTTTGTAAGACTAGATACTGCAAAACTTTCTTTTTCTTCTATGCAGTTGTCATATCCACTTGACTAAGAAGCCATCTTGGCTTTGGAAAGGTTTCTTGGAATAGCATTTAGAGTCGTGATTCAAAATTTAAGCCACTATTAGTGAATCTGTCAGAATAAGAAATCAGACTGATCTTTCACACTTTCTGGAGGCTTTATTTAGTTTATCCTTGACAATGACTCTCCTGATGGTATAGGATATTCACAGATGCTGATATACTTACTGTCTCTGTGAATGAGGGAGCAAACTCTTGAGCTCTTCCATGCCCTAGAATAAGGCTCATGAGCAGCTGTTGTTGCCTGTACAGTGGGTCTATTTAATATGTAAAGGGTAAAAACACATCTAGCACTCTGCCTACGATTTTCTGTATGGAAGTGGTGAAACCAACCCGAACATAATATAACTTGGGTTGTGAAGGATGGTCCCATCTATCTGATTCAAACACCTCTCGCTTATATGAACCCTACAGAGCAGGTGGTGATCATGCTTACTGCTTTGCTTGACTTTAACAGCTGAAATATGAATATTGCCCTACAGACACTGCGGTTATTTCTTCAGAAGCAATTGCCATGTTCTCTGGCTTTTTCTGTGCTGCTTGTTATTGTAGTCCACGCTTTGGCCACCTGCCTTGCATTCTGAGAACTTTCATGCACTGTTACAGCAAAGACGCTCTTCCAGCTTTCATTAGAAAAGTTGAAGAATTTATTCTTATTCCCTATCTTAGGCTTGTGAGCTGGAAAGCAAGCCAGAAAACAGCCACCCGTAGAACAATATGTTCTACTTTTGTCAAACAGCATAGGAAAAGCTGCAGCTTTTTTTGCAGGCAACTAAAAAGGGACTCTGTTTGTAAGGGAAGTAAAATTTTGTGTATGTCCTTACATAGTATACCTGGAAATGTTGAACCTCGTCTTCCTCTTTGTCTTTAACATTCACAGGGCAGACAAAACCTTCGGCTAGAATGGGAATAGGGAGTGATTCTTCTGTTCAGTGTCAGAATAAGGTGACTCTGAGCCGAGCTCACCTTACTGGTTTGATAGGTCCTGGCATCCTGCTTCACAGTCTTCCAGTAGAATGGCAGCATGCCTGTATGTAGGCCTTGACTCTTCAAAGACATCACTGAATTTATTTGCATGGTAGTTAATCAACTTTCTTATCTGGCCTCAAACCTCAGAACCAATGGTATGTAAATTCCTAAATAACTGCATGTACCAGGCCTGCACAGACTGAGATAGAGGAAGAATTAATAAAACATACATATGAGTCTCTGCTGATTTCTCTACACATTAAAGGCTAGTGATTGCCCAGCAGTGAGCACATTTGTATACATACTTCTCACATACCATTAACAGAGCTGACCTCTTTCAACAGCATACACAAACCCAAACTACAGCTACAGGAACCTTTTTATTTCTTTTAGTCAGAATATATTATTGTGGTGTTTGCAGTTTGGTGAGGAAGTGAATAAAGGAAACAGTCCCCCCAGGTTAGATGAGAATCTGACTTCCAGTATATTACGGACAGGATGAGCATAATATGTAACGGGAGAAGATGGCCATTCCTGCCTAACCGGTTGCTGCAGGTCCACAGTAAAAACAGCAATATATTTCTGGAAACCTGGTTGCAACCTTGGTTGCAATTTCCATGGTTGATTCAAGTAGAAGAGGAATGGAGAAAAAAGAATAATTTGAGATATAACACAAATGTGAAGTAATGAGAAAAGTTATTGATTATAACCTTTACAAGGTATTTTTATTTGTTCAAGATGTGATTCTGTTCTGAAAAAGAGCACACTAGTTTAGTGTGGATGAGTCCGCTTTGATATCTAAAGCAGAAGTTTGCTATGTATAATTAATTTTGATTTAAGTAATAACAAGTAGCTGCCTAGGGGAAACTCTGGCTATCCTGTCACATATATGACCTACAGTAAAAAGCTAAAATAGTAAAACAAAAATAATATTTCAAACAGGACCTCTGCCTTTCAGCTATCTAGAAAAATTGCATTTTACTCCTACCAAGGTGGCAGAGCAGGGTACTTAGAGGTGCAGGTATGACTGGGTAGCGTAAAAACCTACACCTTCTGGTTCGCTACTGCCCCTCAGCTGGAGATTAATACAGCCTGCAGATCAGATGTCAGACAAATCCTGTGTGTGCTCCTGGCCTTTTTCAGGGCAACCGCAGCCAGGTAAATTTAAATCACATTAAAACAGTTTAGTTCACACACAGGCACTTGCAGCACCACGGCAGCAACCCGAGCTGAAGCAAACAGCTGGGTTGGTAACTCTTAAGCCATTTCAGCTCGGTCATTAGAGGAGGTCTTGGTTACACCTTAACCTGACCCTTTCTGTATCTTGTGCCAGAAGATAGTTCCCCCGAATGCTCAGCTCCTGCTAGCTGCAGTGGTTGAGCTCTGGCACTTCAGAGGATGTTGCAGATCCCAGTGAGGCACTTGCTTAAGGGGAGATTGCTGAGGGGATCCTTAGGGCCAGATCTTCCACTGCTGTAAAGCATCTGAGCCCCAGTGAGGCTGTCAGTCAGTACACGGTGCTGCAGATGCATCATTGTCGGCAATGCTGTGAAGTAAAGGGAGAGCCTGCCTGACGGTCAGATCTCACCTTGAGTCTTCAGGATGAAAGCTAGATATCTCGCATCCTTTGTGGTGTTTTCCAGCTACATTTAATTAGGAATGTAGTAAGCCTCTCTGAACGTGGAGCCCTTTGTTGCTGTTTTCGTAGCGTCACTTCTCAGAACAGCACAACACAGTAAATGTTGTTTAGGATGAACACACTGCAAAAAACTGTAACAAATTACTCCTTCAGGAAGGCTTAATGGTGGGACAGGTATTCAAGATCTGGAGACAGCTTAGAGAGAAAATAATTCGGGTGTCCAGGATGAGTGCCAGCTATGTGTGGATGAAGAACACTTGTTGGGCCACAAACACCTTTAGAAGGCAAGAAAGAGGCTATTTTTCCTAAAATCTTCTCTGGCAGTACCTAGGTGGTATCCACCTGAACAATGATCTAAAGGTGCATCCTGCTTTTTAAGTCAAATCCATGGTGTGTGTTCAGGCTGTTTTGGTTCACAGCCCTGGCTGCATGGGTGGTGGTGGGAGGAAGGAGGACACCATTACAGTGTGAAGGTCAGGCTGACTCTTAGACCCTATCTGCTGGATGCAGTGATGTTCTCCACAACACAGTCATGACTGGAGTCTTCCCTCCTTTGGGCTTAGTTGACATGTAAGAAATTAAGCAGCTTCTTGCCAGGTCAGAGCCATCACAAATTGTGAAACTTCATTCAGTCCCCTAGATGGATTGGCTTCAGTTCCATTGCTTCAGAAGAGGGGATACACATGAGGCACAGAGATTAAATAGCTTATCCAGAAAATTACAGTAGGTTTTAGTTAAAATGGGAATAAAATTGTCTGACCCCTTCCTTGCCTCTTTGCTCCTGACCTTTAACATGAAATCCCTGTTTTGGTTTGTTTTTTTTTCTCCTGTATCTACCAATTCGTTGTTGGTAGGCTGGTTTTTTTGGTCATTACCATTTGGTGACACCATATGGCAGATGTAGTTTAACATTGGCCTGTACAAACTGAACAAGATGGGAAGCAGGTTCTAACAAAATCATGCTTTTATTTCAGTGACAACTTATATAACAAGCTAAAGAGAGGCAAAGATAGCCTTACATCAGAGATTCCTGGATACAACATGTTCTGCAAAAAGATAGCTGTCTCCACGTAGTAACTTTCTGACTTTTGTGTTTACTGTGGTTCTCTTCACAAGTGCTTTTGAGGACTGCAAGGAAGAACTCTTAGTTACAGCAAAATCATCCTGTTCAATAGCAATCACCTCACACAATACCAGCAAGGCCAGGTTTAGGTTTCTAGGGAGCCAGTGAGCAGAGTTAGTGGTATCCTGTGGACGCTACTCTATGTCAATCCTTCAAAAAGTCTTTCTGTTGCTGGCTGGGAATCTCCCAGCCACCACAGCCCTTCTTCTCTCCAAAGTGTTATGAGAAACAGTGATCTCTGCATGTTTGTCTTCTCTTTGAAATGCTACAAGAACACTCTTTCTTGCTGCATTTTAGAGCGATGTAAAAGGGTGCACTCAATGGACTTTCAGATCTGAAGGAAAAGCAGATGGTTTTTTTGGTTGACTTTTTTTCTTTTAGTTCCCGTCCTTCTTTTGAAGTGTGCCTAGTTTTACAGACATTGTGCTTCCAGCTGCCACACACAAAATTAAGGTGAGATGTATATTTTTTGACTACTAAGAAGCGCAGGGTTAAAATTCTTTCCTGCTACATGAATGGTACTGTTGTGGATTTTTTTTTTCCTTACAGTATGGTCTAGGTGCCCTCAAAACACACCAATAAACAACTGCAGCTTAGCTCCAGTAGAGATGGCCATCTAATGCAAAAGCTGATGGGAGGTTGACCCTACAATATTATACCTGACAGATGACCAGAAGCAGAAAAGAATCAGAATTACAACAGACTAAGAAAAAAGCTTAAAAATGTGGAGTGCTACTCCTCATCTCCCAGCAGCCTGATCGTTCCAGGTAATACCATGGCAGAAAACTGAACTGCTGTAACATTGAAGTGAATCACTACAGTGATTCTAGAGATGTCCAGAGGGAATTAGAAAGGGCGGGGTTAGACCTGTGGATGCCTGAAAAACAGCTTTTTAAGATGGTGTCAGATGTCTGTTGGACAAGTAATGGTATTGGCAGCACTGTGAAAATTGTCTTGGGCTTTTAATGATCATAACTTGTACAGGTAATTAAATATATGATGCAAGTGCCACACAGCAATGGATACTGGGCTAAGTTTCCAGAAACAGCAGTCTAAAATCTGCGGAGGCTTAAGTGGAGCACGCTGGGTGCTTGGCACTTCAGATAACCAGAGAGGCTGCTTACAGAACCAGTACACAAACATGGGGCCCCTATGTTTGGGAACCTGGGCTGTCCTACACACCTAGCTTCTGAACAGCCTGTTCCTGGAGCAGCTGTGGCTGCCTCAACTCCTATGCTTTGCATATAGTATGTCTAACCTTTTAATCTGTGGCTTTATACTTGGATTTTCTTCCTCTGCCGACCCTTATCTGCTTTTCTTCATTTCTCAGTCATTTCTCTCTTTTTGTTCCTGATGTCATCTTGCAGGGTTTTTATTTCACTCATTGTAGTTCTCCTTTCCCACTTTACCCTGACAATAAACAGGATTCTGGTTGGCCTTCGTGTATCACGTACTCATGTGGGCAGCCTCATCCTCAGGCAGGGCAGCTGGCCTCGGCTAGCAACTGTCTATTGCCTGCGCTAAACAAAATCCAAGAGATCATTGTGTCTTCATTGGTAGTCTGAAGAGTTCTTCTAGGGAATGCTAGATGTTTGCTAGATGCTTTAAAGATGTAGAAACATGGGTGGAATTTCAAAGTTCAGTAGATTCAGTGTTACTTACCTGTTTACAGTCTTTGGAGACACATGAGCAACTAGAGTGAACGAGCCCTAGATCCTAGATGCCAGACTTGTATCAACTTCAACTGGTGGCAATGGGAAGGGAAGATCATTCCTGACAAATCCAAAGGCTTGCCTTGAAGCCTATTCCAGGGCACTGTTCTGTGGACTCTGGATTTTGTCCCGTGGAGGGAGCTTTCGAGATGGAATTTCCATGGAGAAACAAGAGGTACTAATTTGTTGCTCAAAGTTGAAAAATAAACGATGTTGCACTTCATAAATAGGGTGTTAATGATAGCAACAAAATAATCGATTTCTGCTCATTAAGTAACAAACAGCACAAGCTGAAAAATTAACCAGCTTGTTTCACACACTTGGACTAATGGAGAACCGAGTGGGTCTTAACTTCCTCTCACCAACGAATAATGGCCTAGAGAAACACAGTGCTAATCGAGGCAACACTGGTGGTAGTAAATAAGCCAATCCTGTATTTATTAGAGCAGTAGAACATGCATAATACATTGAGATCTAGTCATCAGCTGAAAGTTGCACAATGCTGGCAAAATAGTCTGTTGTCTCTCTACTGGAAGAAGATTGTTTCCATGACAGGAAATCCATATGTCTAGGAGGAGAGGCATTAATTTAGTAGAAGGTGAGAAGAGTGCCATGTGTAGAACGGGTGGCCTGCTCTTGACTTAACGGCCATTCAATAATTACTCTAAATGCATCGCTATTGCAGCAAAAGGCACTGTCAATCACTCAACACCCTGCCTTTGTAAACTTCTTAGTGCTGCTTAGGTTTGACTAGAAGTTCAGAGGAAACCGAGGGATAGTATTTAAAAAAATGCAAAAAGCAAAAGTAGAAGGCAAGTCAGACTTTTTTTCACAGGAAAGTGCAGCGTTTCCAGGGCTGTGAAGCGAGTGTGTTGGAATGGGGTTCAACTCAACTGACTTGCTGCGATGCACTATAAGTTTGGTCTAGAGGAATGGCACGCTAGATTGGACCTTGGAAAGCTTACATTCTAGTCATTGCTCTCCCTTTGACCTGCTGGATGACCTTTAGCTCAAGCGTGCCTCATCATAACACACCTACAAGATAGGGATGAAGATAGTGCCTATCGTGAAGTGCTCAGGAAGGTAAAGGATGATGATAGTGCCTACCGTGAAGTGCTCAGGAAGGCAAAAAGTACCATGTAGAAGACATGTAAGGGTTGTTGATTGCCTTCTTTATGCTTAAAATATATTGCTCTTGAGTTTACTGGTTTTTGCAGAAATAGCCATAATGATCTCATCGGAGGGATTTCCTTCCCATCAAGGTGAAGCTTTATCTTTTCTGCTTTAGATGACCATTTATCTACGCTTGACTGATTACGCTGATATCAAGCAACAGTTTTATACATTCCTAGTTTAATAAAAAAGAGATTTAGTGCTGGGACATTTGGAAGGTGGTCAGATAGTCCCAACTTTGTAAGACATCACTAAGCTTATAAAACAGTAACTGCTAGTCAGAAAGCTTCAATTCAGGCTTACAAAACCAGTTAAATCTCCTAAAGAGTCAGTTTTCTTCCCTCAGGACTCCTTGATTTTATCTTTGACTTAATTCAGGCAACCGTCTTTATGGCAATGTGGTTTATTGTAACTGATTTCTAGTTGAAGGTGTTCCTCATGTTAAGTGCAGATGTTGGTCTTGGCAAAAGTCAAATGGAAGATATTTTCAGTTTAAGATCAGCTCCATTTTCAGCAGCTAGAGGTGTCACCATTTTTTCCCTAACAGATCACATCATGACACACAAGAAATGTGGTTCTGCAGAACTGCAAAATCCAGAGAAGATAATGAAAATTCATAAAGAATTGATAAAAAGAAGAGGAAGTATGAAGGTTATTCCTGAAGAAGCTGTATCAGTAGGGGAGTTTCTATTACAGGTAACTGGAGTAAGTCCCTCAGGAGTCTTCTGTTTTCATCTATTTATTAAACAACTAAGAGAGTAAGACAAACTATAAATTAATTATACTTGCCAGTGACATAAAGTCAAGGCAGTGGTGAACGCAGATAATGCAATTCATAGACAACAGGGGGCCAAATTTTCTCCTTGCTTACACCTGTTCAGTCTCACTGAAGTCAATGGGATTGGACAGGTGTAACTGAGGGGAGAATGTAGCCTCAGGCCTTTTCTAGAAAGGGGTGGAGAGCTGGTGAAAGATGCTTAGTGTTAATAAATACGAAGTTTTATCCACTAGCTTGAGACGCACAAAAGACAAAGAACGAAGAGAGCGGAGAGATAAGGTGCACAAGGTGCAGCACGAGCACGTTGCATACAGGAGTCCTGGTGATTTCAGGGGGTGTTGTGAGAGATCAGCGCAACCCAAAGCCAGGTAGCTTTTGTGGTGGCTCAGGGGAGTTGCACCGATGAAGGATTTTGAGTGTTTACGTCTGTGTGCACTACCTGCAAGGCAGCTGCCGCGTAGCATATGCCTGTCATGCTATTTATTGGTGACTTCATATACAGTAGCACTGACTACCTCTCGTAAAATGAGCGTTGTCTCGTAAATAGATTGAGTGTCAGTATCCCTCAGCCCTGTAGTTCTCTCACTCAAACTGTTCATCAGACTCTTGTCTGATAAAAGGTATCCACAGCCTTATGTATTCATTCACAATCTAAATCTCAGGTTACCAAGGTAACAAGCAGGTTAATCAGCTCCACCACACTTTCCTTAATTGAGGGAGAGCACTTCATTCTCCACTTCAGTCAACTGAGTACAATAGCCTTTTTTGTTGGCTCTCATAGACTGTTTTTGATCCACTTGACTCCGAGACAGTTCCCCTCTCCAACTATCGTGTACAGTACTGTACACCAACAACAAACGTGATTGAATTGCTGAATTACACAATGCGCTTTCCGACTGTCTTGTGCTACAATGTTCATACATAATTTATGTTAGAATTGCATTAGGTTGTGTCCTTTGCCTGAGATTGGTTGTCTTGTAGCTTATAGCTCCAGCCCTGTGATGGAGGTGGAGCAGAGGCATTCTGCACCAGCATGGCTTTGGGAGAGCAGCCCTCGACTGAAACAATGCAGGGGGGCAGAGGGGATGGGGGACCCTTTCCTTGGCTCTGCCTGAGGTATGTCCTGTGCTGCAGTTCTCCATCAGTAAAAGCAGTTCTCCATCAGTAAAAGGGAAGTTATTTTCATGCAGGTGTACTGCCGATCTGGATTCAGATTCTTCCCGTGTGTGATGCGCTCCAAGGCAATCTGCGCCACTGCTTCTTTTTTTTCTGGGACCCCTTACCTCTAAAAATGTAAAAGAAAGAAAACACCATGCTGTATCAAGCTCTTTTTGTGAATGTTCAGTGCTTAGCCTGAGGCCCTCCCACCACCAGCATCTCAAAGCTCGCAATGCTTCCTACAAGGATTTCAAGTGGTCGGCCATACTTTTTGCACACTGCTTAAGCAGGGAAGCGTTTAACTGTCACTGAAATGCAGCCACTTCTGCAGTGCAGCACATAATTATCATGCACAGAAACAGAATCCAGCAATTAGAGACAGAAAGTAAACTGCTTGTAACAACTGCAGGGGGATTCGAGTAGGAAGAATGAATTAAGTGTTGCAGTATTAATACAACTGACGCAACTCATGGCAGGGAGTCTGGACTTTTATTTATATACATGTGGATGAATCTGTGGTTTTATGTCTGTCTCGTGAGATGGGAGCTGTAATAACACAATGCCCTCTAATGCCAGGCTGGAGAGTGAGGCAGGTAGCAAAACTTTGCCCTAGCTCATAAGCGCAAGGTTTTCCACGATCTCCTCAGACACCTCTCCCTGGCCACCAGTGTAACCCTAAAGCCACTCAAGTACTCTTACATTTGCAAAAAAAAAAAAAAAAAAAGTACTAAGAATTTTAATCCAGCACATTCTTTTAGTGTTTGTCACTCTGAACATGAAAGGTTGATTTGTGATGAGAACAGTACACAGCTGGCTTCGAATTTTCACCAGTATGGGACTTCTAAATGCCTGCTACTAGTAGCGCCTTTTTATTTATTGTGGTGTGTGCCTCTCTTTAAGTTTGGGAATCATCAAAATAGGGTAGACTCAGCCTTTGTAATGCAACCCTCTAGGAACAATTTTATTCAGTCAAAGTAATACTGAGACCTTGGAGAGGAGGATAGATCTAAAAAGTGTAATTTTTTTTAAGAGAAGCCCTCGCACCAACCTTCTGTTCTATATTATCATTAACAATTTCTGCTAACCCAAGAAGACACAGTGCTTTCTAAAGTACAAGCCAAAGCTCCCTCAACTATGTTAGAAGCAGATTTTTGAATCCCTTAGTTCCTCAAGTCTTTAATACTGCCCGTAAATCTTGACAAAATTACTTTTTCAGGCTTCAAACAATGCTTTTTTATGAACTTTTCCAACTGTCACCTTGAGAAATATCTAAATGACCCAAGAACTACTTACATTTTCCGCACTGTGTAAACTGAAATTTCACAACTGCCTATAATTTGAAATATTGTATCCCTCCCCCTTGGAAAAACAAACAAACAAACAAACAAAAACCAACAACCCCAAAGCCTCACACAATCGTGTTTGCTTTTTCTTCTTGACTGCATACCACATAAAACCAGCTCCCATGTCTAGGGTCCCAAGTAACCAAGACAGAATTTCGTTACTTTTTTAAACGAAAAAGTTTTAAAGTCTGAAAAAGTAGATGCCACTCTGCAAACGAGAAAACGTATATCTTGCTTACCAACGAGAAAGTGCATAGTGAGTGTAACTTCTGCTGGAGAGGAGGGAGAAAGAGCAGGGACCCCCACAGTCAGGAAGCTCCACTGCATTTATGCCCATACTTCTGGCTAAGGAGAAAAAAAACCCCATTCACAGCACCAAAACCCCTCTCAGCACCCTGTGCTTACCAGTGTTAACAAAATGTTATTGACTTCTCTTCAGTCAATTTGCTTGAGATGCTAAACAAAGATGCAAAGTGGCAATCAAGAAAATTATAGGGGTAGTTCAAAGAGAAACAAAAGGGTGTACTGAACCAAAAACAGATGAGTGGGATGTCTAAGAATAAGACCAATACCACGAGAACAGTTGCACTTGGCAAATTACTGGCAAAGAAAGTGAGTTTCTTCTGTTTTTTCCCTGGTACCGCCATGATGGTCATATTAGAAATGCTGATCTGATTTTAGTAACTTTTAAATTCAGATATACCTAAGGGAATGCATATGTCTTCGTTATGTGACATTTTTGACTGCCAACCAAAAAAAAAATGCTTGTGGTAGTGAAGTACTCCCAATTAATTTACAATTTAAAAAAGCAACAGAAAAGAAAATTCTAAAGAAATGCACATAGTGAGTTCAGCACAGAGACTATTCAGAAATTAACCCCAGAAAGTGCTCATTACAAAGCAGCTGAAAGTATTTATTCCTTGTTAATGCAGAGGTTTATTTCTCTCTTTTCTATATATCTGCTTGGAAGTGCCCTTAACATCTGTGTACTTCTGCAGAGCCTTCCTGTCTTCAGAGTTCTAATTAAAAAAAAAAAAAAAGGCACAGAAGACAAGCCAAACAAGTTTGAAAATTTAATAAAATAAAAAAAGATAGTAATTTATATCTCAGTGATATAAACCAAAAATACAATAATGAGCATTGATAGGATGTGAGATTAATCCCACTTGTGAAAAACACCTCCATGACTCACTTGTGACTAAAGCAGTCTTGAATTATGAGATTTGCAGTTCACTTGTGGGATAAATTACATACTCCTCGGATAACCATTATGTACCTGGCAGTGTCTGTGTCATTCACAGCTTTGGGTAACAGCAAGAGGCTGTGCTTTCCTATTGCTTTAGCCGAGCGTGCTCTTCAAACATTTATTGTACAATGGTTATTGCAGGGGATAAATAATGCATACGAAGGAACAAAATTTACATTATAAGTTGATTAAACTGCTTAACAGTTTTTAGCCACTCTCTAAATAAGGATTTTTAACCAGATTTAATCTATGCAGTGTTTCATGTCCAAAGAACCAGCATTTAATCTCTGTTTAACTGAAATTTAGTTAGCAATGTTGACACCTCTGCATTTTAACACTGGGATTTCTTTGTGGGACACAATCCCTTTCACTCAACTTAATATCCCATCTTGGTCTCTAAGGGAAAATAATTGAGTTTAGGCTAGTTTTAAATAGCGATAAGGACAGGGAACACAGATGGGTATTTCATTGATTAACACTAACACTGGCCTAAGGCCTTGGTGTCAGGCATTAGATTAGGACATTACGAAGAGAATGACAGAGTTTTGGCACTTTATTCCTCCTCAATAACATTCTTTCACATATTAAGTTTATCCCACCCTAGGTAGCTACTTTATCATGCAGAAGGCCTTAATCCACTGATGTGACTCTATCTGCTTTCACTTTGATGCTGCCTCTGTTTACAAGAGTAATGCAGCCTGTGTAAGACAAAGTACTCGTGACAAGAACAACTGAATAAGGCTTTTAGATGCACAGAGCTCTGACCTAAAAAAAAAGGAAAAAAAACCTTCAATAAACTTCAAAATACTCCAAACCAAAAGAGAAGGGAAAAAAATCAACAAAAACCAGAGGCTTTTTGAAATGAAGTTATGTTGTTTGCATCATGAAGAAACAGACATGAGTTTTTCATCAAGAAGATTCAACTTTACTGATCTTCTTGTACTGCACTTTATCTTTTCTTCACCTTTGACCTTCCTTTCAGTGTCTCCTCAAGGCATCATGAGCGTAAGCCTTGTGGTGTTCTTTTAGAAGTAGGATTGCTGCTATCCCCTCTGGTGAATTTAAGCAGCTGTTGGAGTCAGTGACAAGGTTGGCTACAGATTTGGTATACTGGCTGGGAAAGAGATTATGGGTCAGTCCCCAGTGCTGGGAGACAAAAGATTCAAGCAGTTCAGGATTTTTTGGATATCCGAAAAAGATTTCATGAAATTTGTAAAGATCTAACAGTGTATTGCAGGTTTCATGTGGCCTAAACAGCTTATAGCAAGTAAAACTCTAGGTAGCCAGTAAGTGGTGTTTTCACAGCAATGCTGTTTTGCAGAGGGTATGAGATCTAGTCTAATATAATTCTGCAAAATTGCATTGCTGGGGACAGAAGCTAGTGACTCTTAGCACTTGCAGGGACTGTGACTATTAGGTGGACTGCCAATTTTATGGAAGTCAAGCTAAGTTATTTGTGCATTTATTACAGAAAACCTGAGTTGCCGGTGAGGCTTTTTATCTCCAGTTAACGTGAGATTTAACAAACCAGCTACTGAGAGCAGCATTTTGAATGACTTTTTAAAAGCTCATTTAAAGAGAAACTAGCAAATTTACCTCATTTTTTTTCCAAATCATGGGAAAATTTTGGAAACTTCTGAAAGACAATAGAGTTACGGGCAAGGAGCCAAAGGTTTTGACCTTATTGGTTTGAGACTAATGAAGGCTTTCCTCCTACAAACACAGGCCTATTTAGTTTTGTTTGGAGTGTCACTGTACCAGGATCCTGGCTGAAGGTAGGAAAGGAAATTGCCTTCTTTTGAAGTTTCAGACGGTTTACAAGAATTGTTATTCTGTGAGCATTGTAAGCCTTCTGTGAATGTTGGCAACAAGAAAATGTTATATTTATGTTATATATTCGTATTTGCACGTAAATGGTCCTATTAAGATTGTTTAAAATTATCCACGTGACACAGGGGCAATCTTAAATTGTTCCTGTTTACAAGAACTGAAAATCTGGCCGTCAGCGTTCAGACAGAAACACTTATGTTCTTCTCTTTTCACTTAAACTGGTGTAGACTAGAAGTAGCTCCATGTATGTTGGTGGAGCTGAATGAGAACCAGAAAAACAGATCGTATCTGATGGGTGGGCTTTTTCTGCATGCAATGAGATATCACACTGAGGTATTTCCCTTTTAGAAAACAGAGTGAAAATTTTTCAGTGGACTTTTGCACCCCTTTAACTTTGTATAGTTTCTCCAATCTGTTTTATAGTTTGGACACTGTATGGACAGTCTGTTGTTCAATTTTCATCACAAATTATGTGAGTTCTGCTTGAATTGCCCAGCCAAAATCCTTGCTGGAATTATCTCTTTAGAACACTACGACTGTTTTTATAATGATAGCAAACGTAGTGATTTGTGTTTACAGAGAATGCAAAAGCAGCTTCCAGTTCTACTTTCCAGATCATGAACTGTTTGTTGTACAGCAACTTCAAAATGTATAAAAGGTGTTTGTTTTCCCATTTTTCTCAGTGACAGCTTTACTGCAATTGAGTCTGTGGTAACAGTTCTTAGTGCAGTGCCTTTTTCCTAAATTTCTTTGTAAAATGAGACGTTATTGGCAGTGCCTACGAAAATGAAGACTCACAGAACTAAGCGTGAGCCTGACAAAATGTGGCTGGATGCTGGGAAACTTCTTCACTTTGTTTCATCCTGGCAGCCTAAGCACAGTTTTTCTGAAGATCCTTTCTTGGCTGCCTCTTTAAGCAAAAAGAAGACATAATGGCAAATTACGGCTTGATTTTTGGGGCATGGACACGGGCTTGCGAGCAATCGGCACATTCATATTCATTTGCCACCTAATGCAGGATTTCAGCTCAGGTTTCCAGAGATGAAAGGTGAGCACAAACATCCTGTAACCTGCCTGTACTCTCCATAGGTGAATTTGTGTTAGTTTTGATTGGACTGGAGAAACATGTAAGGTCTTAACTGTCCAAAGGATGGTATTTTTTGAAAAAAATAATAAGCTGTATTCATTAGTTCAGAACACTGAAGTGATATGAATTTAACTAGTTGTTTACTCCCACTTGCAATTTTAAAAACCCTTCTCTTTCAAGCACTTACTTTTCAGCCTGTTTTTCTGTATGGTAGGCAGAAACTTTAAGTTGTTTGGAGAACTGGCTGGAGTCGTGAGGCTTTTGAGCTCTTTATGTGCAGCGATGAACAAGCTGGTTTCGGATTTAAGAACATGGTGTTATTTCAGATCAGGAACACAGAGTTTCTCTATAGTATTTACCCTTCAGTGCAGGACATCCTGACAGATAGGGTTTTAAATCTTCATGTCTTAGGGTTTTTTTTTGTTTGAAAAGGGATTATGCCTGTGCGGAAAAATGTAGAACAACATTTCCTTGAGAATTCCTGTCAGTATATGAGTTTAATGCACATCTGAGACATTGGCAGCACTATAATAAGCCACAGTGGTAGTTACCATCTGTCATGTTGCCAAACTATCTCAAGGCACATTTGTCTTTCTCAGGGAGGGGAGAGTATGTCAATGCACATGGAAATGGAAAGAAAAGCTGTGCTTTTAGCCCATCCCTACCACGTAACCACATCTGGTGCTTCTGGACAGACCATAAAGGAGTTTAGCTCCATCTGTCTGAGATCATGCCCAGAAAGGCGATGCAGAGGTCTGGTCACTCTCTACAGCGTAGTCCACTTCCAGGGCAGCTTCACTTGTAATCTTATGACCACCACCAAAATATCCCTGTTGGGTGATTATTTTGGGGTGATTCATTGGGTGGCTGGCAGCCTTCCCACAAACGCAAAAGTGGCAGGAGACAAAGATGAGCTACTGGAGCCTTGGTGGGACTGGGAATCGCATGGACAGGCCAAAGCCTCTGGAGGTCATTGCCCTGCTGGTAGATGTGCCTGCTGTGCTGCTAAGCAGGCTGCTCCTGTGCTAGCCCCTGCTCCCAGGCAGGGGGCAAAGCAGGCGGTGAGCCTCAAAAACACGTGCTGCTCTTGTGAAACACACTTGTGCGTTTTCTGCCTTCAAAAGAAACATGATGTATACGTGACTGGAGGCCAGGGCACCAGCATGACAAGGGCTGCTGGGAAAATGGACCAGGGAAATAATGTACCCGGACAGGAAAGAACTGGAAAAAAAACCCCATGCTTAAAGAGATAAAATCTGCATGTAGGAAAGTTGGTGAAAATAAGTATTAATGCTGAAGCACCACAATAATTTGTTGTTTTCACTTTTTAAGTATTCTACCATTTCCAGAGATAAATAAGAGAAGTATCTGATTGCGAGCATCAGATCAGGTCTGTGTGGCTCAGAGGCAATTCCCGTGTCACTACTGGGGTGCAATTCCCACTATCACTGGTATTAAATACACTCTCAAGCGTCTGATTTTGCTCTCAAAAAGTGGGTTGATCACTTTAAGGCAAAACTGCTGCTTCAGTGTTCGTTGTGTGCAGATTGCCAAAAAATACGGCTATCCAACACGTCACACTCCCTTGATAAAATCGGACTACGTTAGAATGCATTTCATCTTAAATGCTGACTTTTATCTAATTCGAGCCACCTCCTAAGATGACTGTGCATGTGAACATAATCTAGACAATAATGCAACGGCAGTTTAAATAAAACCGAAAGTCTTTAGGCCCCAACTCAGAATTAAAACTCTTAGAAATCTTGTCTAATGTGTTGTTTATGCTGCCTGCCCCCATTCTTTGAAAAATGCAGGCTAGCCAAAAGTTTTTGATCCTTCTGCTATTAACAGATGGTATATGTAGCTGAGGATAAGCTGGGACTATCACTTAGGCCACAAGCAAAGGGGTGAGGGATGCTCCCCTGTGGGTACCCTTAAAAGGCCATAAGCTTGAGTAGCAAAAATGAAAAGGTCTAGTGCTGGTGTTAATTACGCAGAAACCACACAGAAAGTGCTCGCTGTCACAGAGTTGAGAGGTTGTGCATCCCTTCCACAGATAAAAGGCATGGTATGAAAACATTTTGCAGAGGACAATGAAGTGAAGATTAGCATAATCTTTTGCAGTATCCTCAGTAAGCTATCCATGAGTGAGCTGCTTTTTTCTCATTCCTTTTGCTCTAATGTCTGGATTTAAGGAATGGCAGTGTAAGAATAGGCTTTGTCCTTGAAGCCTGACAGTTGTGTTTTCCCGCCTTCATGTGATCATCCTTGTTGCTAGTGTACTGCTCTTCTGGTAATCAGACAATGGAAGGAAAATGAAGTGTCAGTTCATTGACAGAACCTTATCCTGGCTATGTTTTTTCTTAATCCAGACTCATCAGTGCTCTCACACTCTCCGTATTTCCTCATTTCTTCTGAATCAATAGGGCAAAATCTCTTCTGTAATTGTTTGAGATGAAAGTAAAAGCAAATAACGCAGGAAAAATCCTAAAAATAGCTCCGTGGAGCCTAAAAGCAACGTAATTGTATAACTCTCCTCTGCTTGGGAGGAGAGTGTCTGCGGCGGATGCCTGTTTAGCATGGTAAATTGAGCATGCTTTCATACGTACCTCAGCCAAAATAGCTCTTTAGATGCACGTCCTCTGGAGCACAATGTTTGGTTTTAGCATGGAGGCTTAGCCATATTCACGCTACAGTTTAACGTGACTATCTCTAGGGCGGACGCGGTGGCTAATGCTCAAGTTTGTTAGCCACTTTGATCCTGAGTGCCCTGTTTTAAGTCTTGCTACTACTGGTTAAGCTAGCGCTTTGTTACTGCAGGGATAACTGGAGGATTCAGAGTGTTGGGAGGCACTATCCCCAAGATCAAAATATAAAAATAGGTCTGAGGTCAGGGAACTGTATAGACCCCCAGAAGCTTTTCAGTTTTACAGCTGGAGATAGTCTCTTAAGTATATATAAATCGTCATTAGGATTCTGACAAAGAAGTGCACGATGGGATTGCTGCAGGGCAGGCTCTTTGAATCTTATTCCTGATAAAAACCACTTCTGGCTGGCTGACAGGAGACAAGGCAAGTTCAAGGAAGGCATTAAAAACATCTTAAATCTATTGATGGCAGCAGAAGTGTTGGGATGAATAGTTTGGGATTAGGATGAAGACTTCTGAGTACAGTCGAGGCAGAGAATTTGGGACCAGCTGGCAATTCTGGCTGAAAATATGTCTCTGAATATGGTCAGATTCAAATAATAATTCACAGGATCACTGTGAAACTTTCTGAGAAGGACTAGTTGATTTTTTCCTCCCTGCCGGCGAAAAGCCTCTGATTGAAATATCACTCTAGCGGAAGGCAGGCTACCTACCAAAGAGTCCCAAGCAAAGGCACCGCTGGAGACAACGGGTGCTGGCTGCAGTGCAGGGGCAGGAGCAAGTTTCGGGGTGGTGATGTGCCCCTCTGCCCCGCCAGCAGCAGCTGCACCCAGGCCTGGCACCAGGGACTCCGCAGATCTCCTCGTCTTTAACAGAGGGGCAGCGTCTTTCCCCTGCCCCGCTTGTGCTGGGCAGCCTGGGACGATGGAGGACAAAGTGCCTTTACCTAACTGGGGCCAAAACTTCCTCGGTGAGCAAGGAGACCCTCACTACTTGTCTTTGCAAACCACCAAGCAATGCAGCTCCTCCCACGGCAAGGGCTGCAGGGAGGATGAGGCAGACATGGTGTTATTTGCCTTTTCCAAGCTGTGCCCATCAGCCTGAAGGCTTTGGGTGGCACGTAGCTGCGTCACCATATTGGTGGCTGCACAGTCCAGAGTGACATTTGGTTTCCCAAGTTCTTGGTTCCTCGGAATAATGTGAATGTAAAGAGTTTTGCCCTAGAAGACCAGTAATGTATAACCCCTGATTTAGGAATTTCAATGTACCTCTAGACCTGCCACTCTCAATCAAGGGAAGCATCTGTCTGTGTAGTGTCACTCATTTCTATTTGGATTTTGCGTTGATGTAAGAGCACTGAATTGGTTAGAGTATCACACTTGCCACAGGTCTGGATGTGTAAGTCTCTACTGCTTTTGGCCCTCCTGGAAATACTTACCTCTGTGCAAGTGAAGGGAGCATTCAGGTCTGTCCACAAATGTGTGCACTGCAGTAGTGGAGTATCGGCGGCGTGGTTGCTACAGCGTGGGCTCTGGTAGCTCCTTCTGGCAGTCTGAAGAAAATTCTAGTGGAAAGACTTTTCCTAATAATACAGTAGAAATCATGTTAATATTCTTCCTAACTGATGCTCAGTGGAGTAATGACTGCAAAAAACCTGCTGTGTTTGAGAGTAAGACTGACTGTGGTGGTATCTGAGTATACTTGCCACGGATCATGTGTTAGATCCTCCCTGGCACAGTCCAGAGCTGCTTGATTTGAAACTCCAATGGGTTACTCCTCATTGTGACCTTAGGGGTAACGTTTCTTTTCCTATGGTATGTGGACAGTGCATCGATACGATTGAAATCCAGCCCAGCAGATACCTGTGTTGTGCTGAGTGCAAATGAAAATGGCTCTGTTAAAAGAACAGTTAGGTGAGAGGCTGACAAAAAGACTTAGTGGTCAGAGTTGTCCTAAGTTCTGTGCTAGCCGTGAGAGTGGTTATCAGCCTTTTGTTAAAGGGGAAAAAAAAATAAATTGCAGCTTTTCTATCCAATCTAGAAATCTGCCCCAACCTAATGAAAGCAGACAGGTTCAGTGCTACCTAAAATTATTTTGCCTCGTCAGTCAACTGTGGTGCTTGCCTGTTCATAAATACTGTGGACACCTTATTGTCTGCTCCACTGCCATCTGACACACAAAATTGAATCAAATACTCACTATATCCAAGTTGTTGTCAGATATCAGATACAAAAATAAGCCTGCTTCCCTTTGTGGTTTAGCTATCATGTTTTGTTATGTCAGACTCTGGGATCATACTGTGTTTGACTGGGTCTCTCTGAAAAGAACCTAAGTGATCTGCAATTTATGCTGATTTGAGTGAGACAGCAGTTGGTGGACAGCAGGTAATTGAAAGTTTGCAAGGCATTATACCTAGCTGTCAGCACAGCTCTGGATTTGCATAATTGTTTAAACCATCAGTGAGAATTGTTACATTTAATTACATCTTATTTACAGGGGACTTGCTGCAATATTTGATTATATCTGAGAGAGTGTTAACTGAGGTACAAAAAAGCTGGACTTGTGGAGAAACAGGAACCGGCACATGAGAAAGCTCATTATAAATCAACTAACCAATAATTATTTTCGTCTTTTAGAAGCACTTCGTAATAAGATATCCTTAAAGCACTAGAAACGTAACCACTCAAGCGTCCCACAAGCGCATTGCAACAGGAGTGAAGATTTGTGTGGGGAACACGAGAGGAAGCAGACAACTCACAGCTTGCTTGGTTGCTACAGAACAGGCCAGGTGAAATTTTATTTCGGTTAAAGTACCTTGGAAGTGCAAGGGCTTCTGTGCAGGCAAGAATCTGTTGGTCATGTAGGATGGCAAAATTTAAAATATACACGTATGCCAGGAAGCTAAATTACTCATCAGGCTTCTTGGAATGCCTCCCATTTTTGAAAAGGCAGTCCACAGTGCTTTCCGAGACACGGCATTTCTGCTTCCACCTGCTCCTGGGAACATTATTCTTCATAAGCTACCTGTGGCCAAACAGAGTTCAGAACCCTTCGTTCCCATGGTCTGTATTCACGTAGGGTATGTCCTGCTTTGTTCACTATTATGAATATGCACATCAGTATTTCGTTTTGTTCACACAAATGTTTGTGAAACTGCTGCTTTATTCAAGTAAAACCTCTTTGTGTGAAAAAAGAAAAGGACTCGAACAGGAACATTAATCTTTTGCTACTCAGCATTCCGTTTTCTCCACTTAGAGAGCTGTCATTCATCCAATTAGGTGCAGACACAATATTGCATGACTCAAGCAAATGATGATTCCTTAAAAAAAAAAACTACCCAGGGAAACAAGCTGTTCACAAACTCTCCATAGGCTCACCTGCAGCACACAGAGAAAATTGATGGAATTCAACGGGATTATGGGGAATATGAAAAACTAAACATGCGTCTAAGTGTTGTCAGGATCAGGGCTGATGCACACATCCACCACCATCAGCAGCAGCTTGTGAATTATTAATGATCAGAAAAATTGCCTAAATTAATTGGATAATTTATTTGTAATGAATAATTCGAGCAGCTCTATTCCTGAATGTCTTTCTGCCCTTGAATAAAGCAGTTTGGTACTGCTGCCTGCCTCTTGTTTCGAATGTAGTTAAAGCTTCAATTAGGCTTGCCTACATTGAAACTTGACATACCAGTTTCTTTCACGTATTTGTACAGACAGAGAAGCAAGTCTGTATTTGGGTTGTATTTTTGCAGGGTTTGAAGTCTTGTTCAAAGATCTTGAAAAATTGAATGACTGAGGACATAGACTGGAATTCTGCCCTTCAGTTTATGTGCAAAATCAAAAACATGCAAAGTTTGGTAGTATCTGAGCTTCATCTGATAAGGCATACATTAAAGTATAAAAAGAAAGCCCAGAAATAGGAGACTTGTCAGTTTGAATGTTAGTTAAATAAGTACATAAGATAAACAGTTCAGTGAGGGTTATGTAGCTGAATTTTCAATCAGGATGCACAAAAGGCTGTTACAACAGCATCTTCCATTACCAAAAGCATGTAGGATTTGTTGCCCAGAGTAGCACGCATAGTTTACAGAAGAAAATCTGCCAGTTTTAACAAATCTATCTTTTCAAATTAAATATTATTAACCAGCTCGGAGCACCAGAATTCCCCCTCACCTCTTGCTCTTTTAAAAATCCAATATCCAGCAGTTCTTGACTGTTCATCTGCCGCTTAATTAGCACTGAAAAGCTTTTCTTTCACAACTATTTATTTCATACCTGCAAACAGGTACTGCATGCTACTAAGTTTGGTTAAATGCATCCCTCTCTTTAGTTTTAATCTCGAAACAAATTACTGTTGTCATACTGTTTACTATAATTGGATTAATATCTACAAGTTTGTGATACTACCATTTAATTTTCACACGATATGATACATTTTTAAACTATTTTTCTTCATTATAGTATTAAGTTTGAAATAACTGGCCCAGAAATTCAAGACAAACTTACCTTTAAAAAAAAGAAAGAAGCACTTGATGATTAGCTGGACTAAAGTTCTCATTGCCTGTATCTCTGTGTTGAAGAGAGCTGCTTCCACTGCTGGAAGAAAGTGTATCAGGGACACAGGAGACAGGCAATAGGGCAAGAGCTGAACGCCATAGCTTCTAGTGCCACTGTTTGAGGACTAGTCAGTGACTCTCTGGAAAAATTAGTCTCTAGAGTGAGACAGGGTAAAGGTGGAGGTCTGACCTAATTAGGGTATAGGTTTGAATGGTATCTGGGAGGGAAAAGAGCTGGCTGTGGGCAGCAGAGAAGAGGAAGAAAAGAGAACAGCTTGTAATGCACCAGTGCAAACGCTGGTGTGTTACAGAGCTGGTGAAGAAGAATGTGGAGAACTGCTGAAGATACTGGATAGAAAATCTTTCTTGGGGAGGCCACTCTGTGTGTGCGTATATAAAGCACGTATCTACGTGTGTGGGTATGGTATGGGGGGGAATTTGAATGTTCTGGATTTTGTAAGGTGCAGCACTGCAAGGCATAGGCATCTTCTGAGCTTCTCTCGTACAATCTTCACTTTTGCTTCTTGAGTGTGGCATTGGAAGGAGCTGACAAACCAGGACAAGCCACCCAGACAGCATGGTATCCACATGCAGTCTGGGAGCTGTGTGTAAATCCCGGCTCAGCTCTGTTCCCTTCTAGGGTGACATGGGGCAAACTGCGCTGCTCACTACATTGTCATACAAGGTACAAAAGGGGAGGGCCTGGCATGCTGCTTTTGATTCCAAAAAACCAGCACATCGTGCAAAATGGCAGCTAGGAATGACAATGAATGCAGAAGATGTGGTGTTCTGAATAGCCATAGCTTAGAGATGGGTGGAGGTGCACCTACATGGAGATCATCAGTGAAGCACCCTCTGTGGTTACAGCCCTGCTGTGTGGAAAACTAAGGGCTCTTTAAAATGTGGTGCATAGTCTCATCTACAAACATAACTCGTCACAAATTAAAGGTTCCTCTTAAGGTTTTTAGGGCTTTCCACAGGCCTATTGGTCTCAGGTTTCTGTCACTAGAGAAGAGTCTCCTTTCATATCTACAGATATTGTATATGAAATTTAAGCATGAGTGTTTATTGTGTTTTTTTCACATGTGTAATTTATCTGGATTGTGCAGGTATACTTTTTTTTTTTTACATTTTTTCTTTGGTGTTAATGTATTTTTTGTAGAATACGTGTAAATAGATATGAGCAAACTGTGTAAAAGTTATTCAGCTACCCAGTGAACCATGTAATCTGTTGATTCATAGAGACAACAGATAATAGAGTGAGATATTTGCTTTACACTGTCTGTGTAGTATCTAGGCACAGAGTCAATTTGTGTCCTGTCGGGGCATGTTGTACCACACTATATTATCACTTTGAGGATAGGCAATTTGGGTAATGAATATGTGAGCTGGGTGGGGGTGGAGAAGTATATCCAATATCTACAAAGTGGAAATGTTGAACCAAGGTTTTGGCTTCATCCTGGTTAATTCAAAGCGCTATCATCACAGACAAGCTCCTTTTCTACCTCAGAAGCAGTATTTTTAATTAGCTTCTATCTTCCCCTTTATCATATAAAAATGGAAACAATGCATTGAACACTGACATTTTCTTTGTACAGCAGGTATGAGTAAAAATGCCATCCCTTTGGGAAAACACAGAGATTAAATAGAAGCAAATGAGCATTTCGAGAGCAGTGGAAGGAAAACAGTTACTAGTTTCTATGCTTGATCCAAGGAACCATTTGTCCAAGCTGTGCCTACGCTCGTCTACTGGAGTAGCCCATCACTATACTGCTGTTCCAGCCACTCCCAACAGCCCCGGGGTTGACAGCTGTGCAAATGAGCAGGAGGCACAGAGCAACGACAAATAGGCCACCCTCTGTCCACTCCCCAGAATATGCTTCACAGTATCAGATATTTTTTTTCTTGTTAATCCTTCTCTTCACGAATGATCTTGCAAACTGCTGACATTTGTGTGACTTTTCCAGGAAAGTATCCCTGGATTCTTACCAGGTATTTCCAGAAGAGAATTCATGAGAGAGAGATGTTCCAGGACTGAACTGCCTCCTCCCCTCCAAACATGTTCCCTGATACATTGACAGCATGTTGTGCAATGTAGGAAAATGAGGACCTACGTGCTATGTCAAGTATCAGGATGGGTTTAGCTGTGGTACTCCAGATATCTGACCTGGATGACTGGCCCTTTTAGTATAGAAATGTAGTGAAGTGTGTTAATACAGTGATATTGCTTCTCTCTGGTACTGGTACGACAGATCTTGGCTGGAAATGGCTCAAGTATTGCTACGTCAGGGTAACAGATGAGTCTCACAGTCAAATATACAGGCAATCCAAACAAAGCTGCCAAACCGTATCTTACGTAACCATTGTAATGGGAGTCCCTATAATGTGTCAAGCTGAAATTAGCTCCGTCCACATCCTCTTCCCCATCTTCTGATCCTGCCATCGTCACCTGGAGTCATTGCTGAGATTTGAAGCCGGCAGCGGGGAGTGGGAATGAGCTATCCACCCACACTGCAGGTGACTGTCACGTCAAGGAAATCTCCATATATCAGATATGAAGCCAAACAGAAAGGGCTTAAAAATGGAAAGACTGGGTGAAACAAATTGAAATCTTCCTTCTTTTCTCACTAATGGTTGGTGATTTGTCCATATGCAATTATTTCACTCTCTAGATTTGATAAGGCCTGCTTCTGACATCTTGGTTGGCTTCACTTTGGCAATATTCCTCTCGACTTAAATAGAAGTTTTACTTGAATGAATAAAGACTGCAGGTAGGCCCAGAACCTTTCTCCTCTTTATCCTCGTACCTTCCACCACATGTACCCAGGCTACTTTAGGATCTCAATAGTACTGTTCAGGTAAGGCTGGCCAGCTTGCTCCCATGTTCCAGCCAGAAAGCCACCCCTCTGAGCATCCGCATGGAGGGGCTGGCCTGAACGGACACTCCTCTTCTTCCACACGCCTCCCGAGTGCTGCAGCCACCTGGGCCGTGCTGGGCAGTCACAGTCACAGAAAAAGGAAGCTTGGTCATGATTCCTGACGAGGTACAGAACAAGTGGGGTTTTTTTCTCTAATTAATGCTATTTATTGTCTGTGCTGGGGAGTTCTAGTGACGGAAAAGGTCAGCGTTGTGATGTGCATTGCACAAGGACAACAAACCCCAGTCTGTTTCTGCGTAGGGGCCAATTAGTGTCTGTGACACTCAGTAGGAGTTTTTTCCAAGACACCTCTCAGCCATGGGTGCCAGGTGAATTCAGCTCCTTTGTAAACCTTATCCTAGAAGATATCTTGGAACAGAGCATACAAGGAAGCAGCTTTTCATTGCGTTAGAAACATTAATTCTCAATTTCTAGCTGCTTATACAGCACATTTCCTCAGCAATACCTCACACCGCTGGTTATTGCTAAAACATCCCTGGGGACATAGCTTGTAGATATGTTTGGTCTCAGCTCCTGGTAACCTGTTGCAATGCGAGAACGTACCTCCATCTCCAAGTATGATGAGGCAACTTGATGCTCACCCGTCAGTCACACAGCTTAATGCCAGCAGGGTCAGGGTGAGCTTTTAATGGGCCTGTACCACGTCCCTGACTGGAACCAGCCTTTTGCTACTCACCTGTCGTTCTCTGTCTCAAACAATCTCGGCCTCTGCCGTAGATGTTTGGACCCGGTTGGAGTAGTTGTGTCAAGGCTTTCCTTTAGGCCAGGAAACTACCCCTGAGTTGAGCTGAGTTCTGCTTGGGTCAGGGCCACCGTGTTAGAGCATTGTGCATGTAGTAAATAACGTGGGCTGGGGAAAAATGTTCTACTCTTGCTTAGACTCATCCCCTTCTCTTGAAAGCAAAAGACATCCTTGAAGGAGGTTGAAGGCCCATACGTCTCAATTTTGGTTGCACCCCATCTCAGTACTGGGATGACTGTCCTGACTATGGAGGACCTTCTGCTGATGGGGGCCGGGACAGAACCCGCTTTGCTCACAGCTTCCCAGTTGGGAAGACGTTGCTGCCTTGCTTGGCTTAGATACCGCAGAAAAGCTTAACAGAATGGCAACTTCCCTGCCTTCCCAGTACACAGATCTCGTGTGTGCGGTATACACAGGAACACTTTGAAAGAGAAGTTAGAAAATGTCATGTGTATTGTGTACTATAAAAATTTCAGTTTATCTTGCATGTATTTTTAATGGCAGCCACTTTCCAACTTCCTTTTGTTCGATACAAACAGCAAACTTGTTCTTGAAGTAAATACTGTTTTAGTCTTCTGTTTTTTTTTTCCTCTTTATTTCATTTCAGTTTAGTTTAGTTTAGAGCTTCTGCCTGAGCAGCCAGGGAATATATATAATAGGGCATGAATACATTCTTATAAGTATTAGAACAAGTATGGAAACACAGAGCCCTTAGTGACCTTGCTAGTCCTCTGCTGATCACTTGTGTTTGTTGTTGTAGGAAGGCAAACATAAGTATAGAAGTGTTATTGAACAGAAAACCCTTCAAAAATTTCACCAGTCTTTTGTATTCAAGTCGCAGAGCAATGGGGGGCCGCCCTGCTCAGAAAGCATACTTATGCAAGTATTAAGAACTAGCTGAGATAAGAAGTAAAGCTTAAGAGACCTTCATCATTAGCTGCTAGTGGTGGAGATTAGTGATCCTACTACAGGATTACAGATGGAAAGAGTGCTAGTGTTGGTTAATTGTTCATTAATGCTTGTAAAATAAGATAGCAGTAGTAAAACTTGCTATTGTCTGCTCTCTCAAAGTAAAACAAAATTGCATCTGCTTGTCAATAGCTGTATTGATGTTAACGGGAACATGTTTAACATCATTTTACAGTGTAAACGGCTATCCAGCTCTTTCAGTGTTTAATTAGACACTATTATCCTAATAAGAAATGATTTATGTTTTAAATAATCTGTTCTCTACACACAAACATTTTCTCCTTTTAATTAGCCATACCTTCACTAGGGTGCTTTTAATATTTCAGAGTTTGCATATAAATCTCAGGTGGAACATTACCTCCCTGCAGCCTCACGGATTTATTTTATTTACAATACCTTTAGAATTACCACACTTTCCCACCAGTGCTTTTCTGTCCTCTCAGGGAATGGCAGCCGTGGTCCAGGTAGCAGAATCCCTCTCTCAGGTGCAGCCTGGCATGATGCAAACTTCTGCTGGCAAAAACTTGGGAGCAGGATACGCATCAAGGAGAGGCTGTGGCTTTGAGTCCGTGTCTCTCGAGGGGCTGCCGTGCCTCTTGAAGCAGGGCCGTGTTGGCTGCAGAGGGGTTACGCTTGTCCTCTGTGTTGGTGGGATGCAAACCAGAGCTCCTTAGGCTTCCTCCTGAGGTGAGGAGGTGCTGTGGCGGCTGCCTCTGTGTGCAGACATGCCTCTGCTGCTGACAGCCAGCCAGCGGCTGGTCTGTGATACCCATAGGCAGGGAGGGTGTGCGGGCAGCCCCCTCTGCGCTGCCTGTCCCAGAGAGGGGCCAGCTCTCTCCTGTACCTCCCGTGGTGCCCCCAGCACCACTCTCCAGCAGGAGCTCTTGGTGGGTGCCCCGCAGAGGGACTCGTGGGTCACACGTATGTGCTGGACTGGCAGAAGAGGGACTGCTGCTCCTGGGAGCCGTGACTCTTTCCTCCCACAACCAAGTGGGCCAGCAAGGATCCTGCAACGAGGACTGTGACAAAAAATGGCCTTTTGACAAGGACAAACTTGAAAAGAAAATAAGACTCTCCCTTTATATTAATAAAAACTAAGCTTCAAATGAAATACTAATGCTGGAAACAGAAAAAACGTTTTAAGTGAGATGTGTGTGGAGGATTAACGTTTTCATAAAAAATTATTTCACAGCAAGAAATCTCAGCTGTCCGGGAAACAGAAGTATGTGTTTTAAAGGCATGTGTTTTAAAGCCGCAGAAATGCTCTGCACCTTCCAGGTTACTTCCCTGTAGGTGCTTGAGCATGAAAATTAAAGACTCTGGGTCCTCACAGAGGACACATCCTGGGAGACTTTGTCACACCCTCATCAGATTTTTGTCCCCGTGTCTTGGTCAAGGATAATAGTACAGCCAATCTCTGAAGATGATTTGCTCTGCCCTGATCTTGAGTCTGCTTTATTGGTCCCTTGGCAGCAGTCAGAGGAGCCTGAAGGGCAGCTTTAGCCAGAGCCAGATGTCGCTGGCCCGGAGGGACTGCTGCAGCATCCAGGCACTGACAGGGCGCTGAGGAGTCCTGGCCGGGGTCCCCGCGCAGGCAGCAGGAGCGGTGCGCGGCGGTGTGAAAAGCTGCCGTGCTCTCGTAACGGGCCCGAGAGGGGGTGCATATGTGGGGTAACAAATGCAAACAATTCTCCTCAGTGACACTGACCTGCCTGCTCCAATACATCATCAACTGACGCCAGAGACCACGTGAACCACCGCGCTGGGGCTCCAGTGGACAGGTCATTTATGGCTTCCCATTGCTCATCACCTGCAGCCATCTCTGTCAGGGCAAACAAGCAGGGGCTGAACCCCGGGTGTATGAGTTGCCCCATGGAGAAATTTGAACGCAACGATGCCCCTGTCAGTGGATAAGAAGTGATACTACTGGTTAATTGCCTCAAAAGTGTTAACCAACGGCTCATTAGTCTTAAAGATCCAAACTTGATAACCCTTTTTATGTGGCACGGAATGAGAAGTGAATAAATAATTGCATGCTGAGACCTGCCACTGAGAGATGTAAGATGTTGGTTTAAGATAAAGAAAAACAAAACCTGACTGAAATATTTGGGAAGATGAGAAAGATACAAGTCACAACCTCAGTTTGCAATACAAACCCAAGCCCAGCTTTTCTGTAATGACTATTTTGATAGGAGTAGCAAATAATAGCCAAGTAGTCTGTGCTGAGAGCTAATCGCAGTACAGAATCAAAACCACCCTGCACTTAATTTAGTACCTAAAAAAGAATACCGTAGAGAGGTTGAGTGGGAGTTTGTATCAAATGCTGGAGCTTTGCTTATTGCTCATCAACTTCTCTCCTACAGTTTATGGGCGCTTCTTCAACCACTGCAGCTATAAATTACCTTCTTAGCAAACTGCCCTAGAGCTGGTATGGGCAGAACCTCTGGGCCTGGCAGTAACTCTTCAGTTCAGGCCATTCAGCAGTAGTATGACCAGCAAAGAAAAAATAAGAAATCATTACTGTGGCTTTCCTACATTGATGGAAAGCTCTGGATTTGGAGCACGTCCCTCTGGTTCCTCTGGTGATATTAAGGGATGTGTAAGTAGGATACACAACTGTGTGGTAGCTGCTGCTTAAATTCAAATCATGAGCAGCTGGACAAACATGCCTTGTAGCCCAATAATTTAAGGAAAGCAGAGTGCTACATGGAGATGTCCAACTTGGGGACATGACAAGGTTCTTTTGAATTTGAAGTGTAGATTAAGATGCCCTTATATGCAAGCACAGGACTACAGCCCTTATATGGAAGCATCAGGATTGCAAATGATTGGAAGGGGAAAAACAGACTAATTCCTGGTAGAAATTCTCTAAACACCTGCAGTTAACATGTAAATGAGGTGCTAGAGTAACAGTGTGTGATGCTGGCAGAGACCTCCAGGAAGAAACTCTTGGTCTGCACTGAAATAAGTGAACAACGAAGCCCCTCTGTGGCTAGATGAGAGGAAGCGTCTGAAAAGGGGTCTTGCCATTCATTCTACCTCATTACAGGTATTTGACTGATAGCAAGGCTGCATCTCAGTGCAGCAGCTCATTAGTAAGAGAAGACTCTGACATTAGTTCAGATGTTGATCGACGTGACTGGTAGTGTGAAGTCTGGATTGTGTTGTCAGACGGAGCTTTATCATCTGCATTGCAGTCTGGTGGTTTATCGTGGAGAATCGGTTTAGGAAGAGCGTGTTAAACTCTTCTCCAGGAGGTGTAATACCCACCCAGCCATTGTCTGGCGACGTGGACCAGCGTGGCTTCCTTTACTCACCATCTCATAAAAGGCTACAGGAAAAGACCATGAAAACACAAGACACGTTTCCAGAGCTCCCTGCTGGAGCCCGAGGCCTGCTCAACGCTGTGCGACGTGCATGTGAGAGCAACTGTTTGAAAGTTAGGTCATGGCAGCGTGCGTGTAGATGCTGAAAACTTGCCCATGTAGCATGTGTCAGTGCAGCTCTCGGCGGGACTAACATAGCGCTGTTATTATCCACTCTTTTGACCTAATGCCACACGACAGAAAGGAAAAAAACCTTGCATATCTCAGTTCTCCGTTGGAGCATTAATAGCAATTTGCAATTGTTCTGCATTAAAAGCTTATCAGGCACGACGTGGCCTTCCGGGGCTTTGTCCTTAGCGTGCTCTGGATCGCTCTGCCCGCACGCAGCTCCGCTTCCACCGCCACTAACAGCGGCCTCCATGGCTGCTCTGGAGGAACATGCCAACTGGCTTCATGCAATGTTTTCCTCAGCAAGATCTGTTTCCAGCTCACCCGTTCTAAACAGTTGATGGTTTCCTGTGACCTTTTGGACCTACGCTTCAGTTTCTTGTACGCTACAATCGAGCTCCTTCTTCTTGCCTTGTTATGAGCCAGCACATGATGGATGAGCCCTCAGCATGCCTTGAGGTGCAGCAGGAGCAGCGGAGGAAGTAAAGGCAGCAGATCTACTTCAGCAAATTAGCAGCAACAGCAGGCACTGTGGTGGTAGTTCTGTTGAATGCCATCATTTTAACTGTTCACTATGGAATAGTTCCTAAATGGCATTTATATTTAAGTCAGTTTATTATATTATTCCAGCCATGCAAAGCTGTACTACAAATTTACCAGCTCAGGCACAAAATCTATTCACCCACCCTTTTCCAAGATGATGATAATGGACCCCCCTCCCTTTTCCCTCCTTCTTCCTTCAAATGATTATATTTTGCTTGCCCATCAAAACAAATCACTCATCTTGGGTGAATAAAATTTTGCAAGGCTGCAGTACGCAAGATGACATAGTTTGGGATATTTTTTTTTCCAACATTTTTTTTTTGCCATTGCTCTCTGCAAAAGATTTCACGCTCCTTGCTTAATTTTTGTATGCAAGCCATCTTACTGAATTCTGACACACATCACTTTGATGCAACTCTGACAATACAACACCATTTTTCTTCTACAGCGAGTACTTTTTGCGGCATGCGAGGGGATGGGGACGGGGGTCTTTTTCACTGACGTGTTTCAAAAGAAGCAGCGTGAAACCGGAATAACTGTCAGCGTTTCTGGGTGTCCTATGAGCTGCCCACCCTGCAGGTTTTCCTGCAGGAGGAGTTTTTCTCCCCTTTGCAAAGCAGCTCAGCACCACAGACCTCCTTCCCACATTTGCCCCAAACCGAGGGGTGAGGATGGACGAGGCTGTGCGTTCTACAAATGAGTTGTTCTGGGCATTTTACCGGCTTCCTTTTCTATTCAAAAATCAACACAACACTTGCAAAGTGGCTCCTTTCCCTACCCCTTTACCACCTGTGTCGTCACCAAAAATCAAAACTAAAGTGATTGGTTACTTTAAGCCGAAGCTTGAAAGGGTATTAATTCAGTGGGATAAACTGCAGTTAAGAAACTTTTATCAAGCAAGCTGGGTTAGGTGGTTAAAAGAAAGAAAAAAAAAAAAAACACCCTAAAAAACATACAGTAGGTAGCAGTTTATGTGTCAAGAAAACTGAGCAAAATTTTGACACTCTGATGTCTAGCAGATAGCACTTAAATCATTTTTCTCCAAACTTCAGTCATAAAACTTCAAAGAGTTTTAGCCATAATACAAATTTTCAGACTAAGAAGCGGTGTTTGAAGTTATTTTATAGGATTTTGCTGTAAGGGCTCCAATTGATTTGTAGTAAGATAAAAGAAGAAAACTTTATTTTCGAAGCTTTGTCGGAAAAAGCTTAGCTTCCATTGGCCGTTTTGCCAATATGCCTTGAGGGGATGATGATGTCGACACGGATATTATATGCCTATACGAACTGAACTGAGTTTACACCTCCTGCTGTTTGTGTTATGGTTAAAATCTGTCACAAAACTGGCAGTGATTTATTAAATGTTTAATGAAGTAAGACAAAAACTTCAAGAACTACAAACAGAAAAGTAGAACATCACATTAAAGTATAATAATATAGGTTACATTTCTGATTTTTTTCATATTTCTTTTGCTAAAAATGTGAAAAACACAATTAGAAATCAAGGCAGTATCAAAAGATTACGGGGTGTCACAGATCAGTCTACCAAAGGTTGTGCTTCACTCCTTCACTTTTTTCTTTCTAAACAGAGGAATGAAAAAAAGAGTATGAAACAGCAGTATGCTCACAAAAGAAACCAACCAACCCAAAGAAAAACCCAAGCCGGCATTATAGAGTATCAAGTCTCAGCCACAGAAAATTTCCCCTATTAAGTTTTCAGAAGAGCAAAATCAAATGTGACTCAGTGTTATTTCACTATTACTGCATGTTCCAGTTAGAAGAAAATTCTGCTCCACATTGCGTGTTTAAATAATGTTTTTCTAATAAACCATTTTTAATTGTATCTAATGAGCTCAATTGGAACTATTATTTATGTTAAAAATGAATTCCTGATGCAAATCTCAAATTTATTTTTTTTTCCAATAGCTTTCAGAAATCATTATAACTCCTGATACAGCTTTATGTTTTCTACATTATCATAAAAGACAATATTTGTATAAGCCTCCCGTCTGTTGGTGTATGTGACTATTAAAGCTGAGCAAGCGTACTCCTGCACTTTTTGGCAGAGGTTATTTACATTTCCTTGTATAACAGAGACTTAGTCTATATTTTAGGTTTAATTATTTTTCATTGTAAAATGTAATTCCTATTGTTTGACTTGCCTGATTATTTATGTACATCCTGAACTAAAAATTCATTAAACACAGCAGGAGGGGGTTTAAGATTACAAATCCGTGTTTATTGTGTTATTTGACTCAAAGGATATCAGCCATCAATATATCCATACCAACACGCTAATTCACCATGCGATTTATGGTGGACTTTGCCGGCGCTGGTACGCCTGGTGAGCAGCTACAAGCCAGGTTGCTCCGACGGCTCCCTCCTCCCGGTTCTCCCTTTTCCTCAGAGACATTTTCACATCCAACATTTTGTCTCTCCAGGAAAGCCAGCAGAGCAGCAGAAAAGAGCATTCTTCTCCAAGTCCACCTTGCAGTCTGCTTTCCAGAAGTGTTTGTCCTGGTCTGTTCCGATTTCACGCTCGCAGACACCCGAGGAAGCAGCTCAACCCTTCCCAGCCTGCTGGCCCTGACAGAGCCAACTGCCTACACCTCTGGGACCCTCCCTTTACATTTTTGTTTAGCAATGATGAGGACATTAATTTGTTAAATAAAGAAGGTTTTCACACAGTGTAGTTAAGCACAACAGCCAATGTCATTGCCAGACCCCCTCCAGACTATAAATGACCCTTTTTTGCCTTCCCACCCTACGCAGCTTTGCAGCAGCCCAGGGTTCGGCTCCGTTTCCAGGGGTTTTGGCTCTGCTGCTGTACTGAAGGTCTGAGGTTTTAAACTGCACTTTTGTCTCCTTTGGGATATTGGTAAATCAAATTAACTGCACTAAACCCATGAAGTTCTCACTATAAATCAAAACAAAACCCAACAAACAATCCTTTAATTCTTTGCCTGCTGCTGCTTTTTCCCCGCATCGCCAGGTGAAGGGCTGGGTGGCAGTTTGCCTACGAGCGCTCGACAGCCCGAGGGCTGTCACAGAGGAGAATCAAGTTTTGAGCTACTTATCAGGTAAGTTTAGAAGTTGGAAGAAAAGCTTGTAGTTGCTCAGTTTTGCCCTCACTGCTGGATGTCACTGCCTATGGCTAGTATAGAAATATTCAAGGGTGCCGTAACACAGCACACCCAAAAAAAGCCAAATGACATTGGAGATATCCTTAATCCCTGGCCTTATATAAACTAATCTGCCAGGGTTTTGAAGCAGGTTTATTCTTTCAGCCGGTTTTTAATCAAGTGAGTCTCATATTCCCTGTAATATATAAATGATCATACAGTAACTCATCCTTCTTTTTTTTTGCTTAAAGGGCAAGGCATGAATACTAGCTGCATATCTTTTACTATCACATCTTTTCATGTTGTTTCAGACAGCTATGTATTGTCAGAGGTTTTTCCAGCACATAAAACAAGTTCATGGCAATTGGCTCCAGGTGACTATATTCTCTTATTTTTTTCACCCCTAGTATGTGTACTTGTGTAATGTAAACTTGCTTGTCTCCCCATTTTCAGTCCTGTATTTCTGGGAAGCAATCTTTCTGGTGGCTATGCCCTGTCGCTCTGGGGTACTCCTTCAGAGGCACTGGAAAGAAGTGCAGCATTTTAAACTTTATTTCCATATTTTAAATAGATTTCAAAAAATATTGATAAATGCTTCCTCTGCTTCCCCTGGCCCCAGCATTTTTAAAAATACGTGTGTTTGATGTTAAAGGACATTGCTATGAAAAAGGCATTCTGGACCCCTCAGGTCCTGGCAGATATCTGGAGAAGCTAGTGCCAACTTTATGGTTTTGAACTATTGGGCTGCCCTAATTTGTAACCCAGGATACCCGCAGACGGCAACGGAAAATAAAAACGATCTTCAATTTGTCTTCAGGCTCTTAGAAAGTAACGCAGAGAGCCTGACGTCCTGCTTGTAAAAGAAAAATATGGCACGTGCTTCTATTAAAAATGTACGTCCTTAAAAAGAAAAGAAAAGGAAAAGCTTGATCCCAGGGCAGGCAGTTCTGTGTGTGCCTGGAGAGGTGGCGAAAACCTTAACCAAAGCCCAGTCTTACAGCAGAGTGCTCTGCGTATAGCCACGCCAAGCTGCACGCCTTGAAATACAGGCTTTAAATTAGGCTGTGCAGGATCTTTAGAACTGTTTCTTTCCCAAATAAAGGGTGTGGTGGGTGCACAGCCCAACAAGCGTGACGGCTGCGTTGCAGCCGTGATGGTAACCCATCCCCATGGAGGGGCAGCCGCTCTAACCGCTGTTTCGTACACTCAACGTGGCGTTATTAAACTTGCAAAAACCCCGATCGTCAGGCTGTTCATGCGAAGGTAGCGATCCTTCGACCTCCGGTTTAATCCATGGGACATCTAGTGGTGGGCTCCCAAATAGCACCGGGGGGCTCGGACCCCTCGGTGCAGGATGGGACCCCTGGGCTGGGGTAGGGCTTGGTGCCTGCTCAGGATAGCGGAGGCTCAATGTAGGGGGGGTGGATCAAGCCCCAGCATCTGCCAAGTTAGATTCCGCTGGCGTTGCTCTCCTCCTCCTCACATGTAGCTGGAGCTTGGATCTACAGGCCAGTTACCAAAAATGCAAACAGGCAGCTCGTCTGGCCGGGCACTGCTGCATCGTCTGAAATTACTGGGAATGAAGGTGGGCGTGTGTTGTTGGGGACCTTGTTAGGTGGCAAATAACATCAGGAACATTTGAAAGAACATTAAATAAATATGTGATGTATAAAACAAGGTAATGAGGGGATTTGGACTTTAACACGAGCATTTTCTTCAGGAGGGTTTGTTTGGAGTGCAGTTATTCGACTGGGCTCTTTATGGAAAGCCTGTTCCACCACTTGTGTGTGAGAGGAGCTGCAGACACTTTGATAAAACCCTCTATGGCCTATTAATGACCCCAGTCTTCCGCTTTTATTCTGTACATCATATATCTATTTTTAAGGAACATAAAATTATAACGGGGCAGGGGACATCATAGCTTTCCTACCCACGTAACCTCATAGAAATCAAACAGCAGTTTATTTACCTCATGTATTCTGCAGGGAGGACTTCCACTGCTCTAGCCTACACTTCTTGTTTACCGCAAATTCCTAGTCACTCTGAGGTTTAGATGAGCAAAGTACACAGTCCCAGCCTGTCTTTATAAAATAACAGCAAACTGATCCAGCAGCATTCAGCTTCACTTCAAATCTAGTTCCCTAAAAGAGCTCCTGCCTATTGGAATAGATTTCAGAAATCTACAGAATCGTACTTCTCCCTTGACTTTTTTATAATTACAGACATGAGTCCTGCAACGTGTCCATTAGCAGGTTAATGGAGTAGTAATGAGTAAAATGCCAAAGGTTAAAATAGATTTGTTTCAGCATGGAATGAAGCTGAGTATTAAAATGTGATCTCTCCGTGCCAGGATACCTGAGAGCACCATGTTAATTATTGCTAAAAGAGCTGGCCTGTGTCTCCCGATTAACAGACAATTCCTCCAACACAACAGGCTTCCTGTAGGAGGTGTCGAGGTGCATGGCTGCATGCAGCCCCTAAAAGCTGCCCAAGGCTGGGCTCAGCAGAGGCAAACCTGGCTGGGCTGTGGGCCCCCGGCGCTGACTCCTCTAAAAGGGATGCTGATTTGGGAAGAGACCCACCCCACATCTTTTAAATTAAAAGATTCAGAGTACTTTTTCCTTCAGCGAAACTGTAGGACATTTACTGCCATGCCTGGTAAACAGTGTAGCTACATGATTTTATTTTGTGATTTCCATAGAGTCACAGAAATCATCATTTTGGTCCATTAAGACTCACATCTCTCTGTGCTATCATGCCATGTCCTCATAGTTGGGGACTAGGGAAGAAATCACACCGTGGCTTTTTTGACAAACTCCTCTTCCCTGGGGAAAGGGCTTGACAAAGACATGACGTGGCTCCACAGCCTCGGATCTACAGAAAAGGCACTAATCCTTCACGGAGGCTGTCATCTGCAGAATTTGCTCGGGAACCTTCTGCTCTTAGCTCCTTGGTTGTCGCCGCGTCCTGCTCTACAGAGCACTGACTTCTGCACAGGTGCCTGTGCCTCCTATACCAGGATCACCCTCCAGCCCCCTTGCTGCTCACTCTGGGTTAAAGGGCTTCATGGCGCTCCTTGCCTGAGGCACACGTGGAAAGGCGCATCCCTTTTCCCCCTATCAGTGATGGCAAATTGTCTGCATTCAGAAAGTTTTGGACTGGCACAAGAAAATAGGATTTAAAAAAAAAATAAAGCATGGACCACCAAAAAGGTTGGCCTTACCTCAAAGGCTGTGTACGTTACCGTTGTGCTGTAAGAGCAGATACTTACACTCGCATCTTCCCACCGCTGCTGGAAAAACCCTCTGAGCCTTCCATGAGCTGAGGAAAAACTGGCAAAAAGGCAATCACCAGTTTTAAATCTACTCAAAAAACTATGTTTTCATGTTGGATCACAGTGACCTTCCTACCACCGCCTGGGTGGTACTTGGAACTGGTATGCTCCACACTCAGGACCCACGCTGGACTGCTGTACAGCACCCCTCCACAGCTACCAAGGCACATACATACACCCTAAAATGTGTTATGGGGACTCCAGCAGTTTCGCTAAATTTCAGTTAATGCAGTAATACAGAAGGGTTCATTTTTTTGCGCTAATAGATATTGAAAACAAATTCTGAAACCTCTTTCACAATGCGCAACCGTCTGTTTCCAGCCAGCTGTAGTTACAATCCCGGTAACAATGTTAGAGCCACAGGCAGAGAGTATTGACCAATGATTGAAGTCAATATACACGACATCAATGAAGGTATTGCATAGATTTTTCTCAGGGAAGCAAAAAATCCACAATTTGAAGGGTTCTGGTTACTCCTGTTCTTGCCCTGAATTCAGGAACTCAGGGGCATCAGTTCAAAATGCCATGATTTGTAATAAACATATTTTACAGTGCCTCAAAAACTTACATATGAGCATGCATGTTTCTATGAGATGTGTTTTGTTCCTCCTGCAGGCCTTTATCTGACTAAATCTGCTCAATATATTAATTAAATATAAACCTCAAAGCTGATCTTGCAGTGTCTGATAACAGCTGATGCTCAAGTATCCTCTATTAAATGCATTGTTCTGTTTCCTGTGTAGCAGAATACACAACCAAAGGGGATTTGTAATTCGTCTTCTTAATATTATCGCTAATAAATTTGTGTTTAATTCACTTATCTATTTATCATTTGTCTCTTTCAAACAGTTCAGGTTTGAAATCACGATTTGTGTACACCTTTCTCTCCCATGAAACCCAGCTGGAGCTACTGTCTTTTGGGGAGTTGCAGAGTCTAAGAATGCATTTCTCCCTTCTTATTGGGCACCTCCTTGTTCGCTGTCTCCATAAGCTGTTGATCCTGCACTACATTTCAGAGGTAAAGTTAATCTCATATCAACAGCTCATTCATATCAGCCCAGCACATCCATGCAACCATTCGCCAGCCCTCGTTCCCTTACAACTTCTGAAGGAACTGCCCCTTCAGCCATGGTCTTTGGTCTAACAAAATGTCATATGTGCTCGACTGGAGTCCCTCCGTTGTCTCCAGCAAGTCCCTCCTAAGCCATGGGCCTGTTGGGAAGGGGACACCGATGGCAGTGCCGCATGTTTCAGGCAGACTGCAGGTTAACCACGGAGCTGGGTATGGCACAAAGGAGCGTGTGTTACAGGTGCCACCTCTGTGAAGGCACTATGCGTGTGATGTAGTGTTACCTTGACTCCATGCGGGCAGCTGGAGTGCCGAGGACTTCCTAAAGACCTGTGATCATAAGGGGTGAAAGTCCCACTAGGGCGGGGGGGGAGGAACCTGGAGAAGCCTCTCTATCTCCATGGACTATTGAGGGAACATCAATTGCTAGTTTAGATGGAGTACCTGATTGCAAGCGGGATGAATTCTCCCTGATGTGAAGAGCACAGGAACTCATTACAAGACTGAGAGCTTGCTGAGAGTCAGCTCTTCTGCAGTAATTGCCTGAATACGTGCTCTTACCCCCAGCAAGCAAAGTACCTTTCTCCTCGGAGAAGGGTAACCTTGCGTTTACCACAGTAAGAACTCGCACACATGCAATTACTGCCAACGTGCTGCAAAATTATCCCCTAGCTGTCTCATGGTATCTTATTCAGGTGCCCACAGCTTTAATCTCGGTGTCCCCTGGCTCCCAGTTTTGCTAATACACTGCCTCTTTTGCCTGCCATAGTTCACCGAGGCTGTGTACAGGTGTTAGATCCACCTGCATGAACAGCCTGAGGCTCTGGTCTTATCAAGTATAGAAAAACCTGATCCACTCTAAATTCCTGCTGGCAGTCACCTGGTCTTTTAACTTCCAGTTACAGGTCTGAGCTAAAGCCTGCTGAGGCTGTGGGAGCCCTTCCATTGATTTCCACGAGCTCTGGATCACTATTCCCTCTCAGCCACATATGTAGACAAATATCTGAACACCTTCACCCAAGTAGTTCAGATAATCAGAGTACTATTTTATTTATATATGCCTTTAAAAAGGAGGGCATTTAGAGAGATTATTTGTTCTATTTCATGATTAAAACCAAACCACCGTCTTCTATGTGGTGGGAAAGGGCTCAGAAGACATCTGTTTACCAATTTCCTACTGGTAACATCACCTCCACAGCAATAACTAAATCACCTTCACATTCCTCTCGGTGAAGCCATTAAGCCTAGAAACATGCTGTTTTTGGCAATACAGAAATCAAAGTGGTAGCACAGCAGAGAAGATCTGTGTTAAAGAACAAAAATCCACAGGCTGCTTCAAATACCAACAAGGAACCCTGAAATTTTCTATCAATTTCTTTTCATGGCCTTGTGACATTTTCAACTAAAAACTATATTGCTTAACATCAAGGCACTTTGAGAGAGCTTCAGTTGGAAAAGGTAATTTTTGAGTGAGACTCAGCAGAAAAAGGTAATTTTTCAGAGAGGTTCACTGGAAAAAGGTAATTTCAGAACCAATTGCTGCATTCTTTTGCTGTTATTTTGTCTCTTTTCTAAGTAGCCCTAATGTCATTCATGGGCACACTATGTCAATACATCAGTACCGGCTAAGTCGTTTGTGCAAAGTAAGTTTACAGAAACTGTAGCTTTAGGCTATGTTATTCCAGGACTGTGAAGATCAAACAATGCAATTTCACTTGGAAGTTTCATCAATTTTGCATCAATGTTGATGCCAGAGCAGGAGACCTGCTCGCAGAATCATAATTTCATCCTGCTAAAACTTTTGGTTTTGATAGAGAATCTAATTTCATATGATGATAGGTTATGCAGTAATACCATGTATCCATAATACCAGTCTTCCAGAGCCATATTGCTTTGCTGTAAGTTGAGGAGAAGGTAGAGAGGAATTTTTAATAGCCAGTCTAAACCACATCAATTTATACTGTTTTGGGATATGAAGGGCAAAAACCTCAGTTTTCGAACGCAGGTGTTATTATACGTTATTTGTACAAGTGGAAGAACAAGAACAACAAAAAGCCCAGAGCTTTCATCTGCTTATTTTCTGAAAGGGAGTAATGTATTTCAGCTTTAATGGCTTGAAACAAAAATCTCTGAAAATTATTAGGCCCCTCATACATGCATCCTTTGATTGTAGCTCTATAGAGAAAGAAAATAACTCTCACAATGTGAGATGCAAAAGTTGTGGTGAGGAAGAAGAAGCATTAAAGGCCACACATTTTTAACCAAAATAACAAGAATGACAGTCAAAGTGTTAATTCCACCCTTTCAGTTCTGCCTGCCTATATGTCGAATGTCAGATTTTCATTCATTTCTTCTTTTCTACCTAAATAAAAAGCCTGTTCAGAAGAGTGCATACAGTGTTTCGCATGCGCACTGGGCACGGCGCTGAGCTCCTGCGCACGACATCAGCCTTCGGCACCTCTGCAGTGAGATTTGCCACGGCAGGAACACGCGAACCCAAAGGCCAGGAATTGTCTTCGATTTTAAACTGCTCAGCTTCCCGAAGCTCTGTATTGGCTTCCTGCAGGAACAGGAGCAGGTACCTCCCTCAGCTCAGCAGCCACTCGCTTGTTGGTGAGGAGCTTTTCACCATTGGGATGAGAGAGATAGATCCACTCCAAAGTCTCACACATCGTTTAGGAATTACTGGTTCTGTATCTCCTGCTATTTAGGCTCATATACAGCTGTCACAGTGGTTTCCTGGAAGCACACAAACATGGGCTTCCTTACACAGGGAGCAGTCAGGGTACGGTATTGTAGTAGTTCAAACCCATTTTTGGAAGTTCAACCTAGCTAAAGGCCATATTCATGAAAAAGTTATGTAGCATTTATAGATTTCTTTTCTTTTTTCTTTTTTTTTTTTAAACTACTCAGAAACATGTGGATGAACTTCTCAAAGTAAAGTATACGCTTTTCCAATCCATTACACTTCTTTTTTCCCCTGGGCACCAGCAGCTACCTTTCTGTCAGGCTCCCAAAGATACAAGGGGCAAAAAGGGGGCAGGAGTCATCTCAAAATCTATTCCCTCCTTCAAACACACGAGCAGTTGTACAATTATTAAAAACAAACCTTCTGAAAAGACCAGTCCATGGTATGGCTGGCACAGGCCTGCTGCAGATCATGCTCTGGGCACTTACAGTACCTGACTATGGTGCAACTCTTCCCCTCTGCCACTCTGTAAAGAGAAATGCCCGCCCGACGTGTCCCACACCGTCCCGTCACCAAACACACACGCCCCAAAGTTCAGAATTTTTGCCTAAAAGAGAAGAGCCGGAAACTCTGGCCAGCACTTAGGGAGAGGCATATCTCTTTCCCAAGCATACAGATAGTCTGTACCTTCCCTGTTTTGGGCAGTATTTTCTGTTGTTGGTCTTGTTCCTTTCTGCGGCAAACAGCCGTCACACTGGGGTTCTTGGCATGAGGGGTCACTTCCTTCTACCGTCGCTCCTACTGTCTTCACATCAGGGCTTTGAGGAAAAGATTGGGATTGCTCACTTCTTCCAGGACCTTTTATATGTCAAAATAGGCTGTGCCCTTCTTCCCCCACCTGTTGGTTGATGCAGATTACATACCTTTCTAATTTATTTTTAATTTGAAGGATGAACAAGCCTACCAGATCAGAAGAAAAAAAGAAAAAATCAAACTAATCGTTCCAAGGCAGAATTGAAAAATGCCCGTTCAGAGTTTCAAGTGAGGTGGTCATTTCACTTCAAAAAAATTTGCTTTAAGACGTGCGCTGTGGGACAGAATATTTGGCTTTAAGAGGTAGCAACATCCCATGACCTGTTGCTGCTAACACCGATGAGCACAGCAGGCGGCCAGCCCGCCCAAGGTACGGTCTCAACAAATCCCATCGATAACGTGGGTTTGCTAGCGGAGCGTAATGAGAGCAGGGAGAGGTGCCACCAAGTGTGGAGCATCCCCACGGCTCCTGTTGCTCTCCACCTCCTCTCCCTTAGAAAGGACAGCTTTTGCAGAGAAACCTTTCACCGTGAAGCAAAATTTCCAGCGAGTGGGGCAAGGGTCTCTCTTAAGGTTTGTTACTGCGAAGGAGGACAAGTCCTCTGTACTGCAGGAGCAGCGCCTGCTCGCTCTTCGGGTGGAAGAGCTGCACGACCTCCTGCTGCAGCTCTCGCCTGCACGGGCCAGGGTTGTGCCATGTATTTGGGCGGTTGCCAGTCTGTCCGCAGCCCATGACCGCACGCCAGTCGCTCGGCAGAGAGAACGAACACTGGGAGGACAATTGATTAGCGAGGGAGGGCAAAAGTCTGCAGCACAGACTTAAGGCATTTTATTTTTGCTTTCTGCTTTCTTTTTATCTCCTCTTTCTCTTGTGGCTGGCTGGGCTCCCTTTATTCCGCGTTTGTGGTGCTGAATGCTGATGACAATGTGGCGTTCGTTTTAGGGGCAGTACTCGCAGGCTGTGAGTGTCTGACCTTTAGGAGGGAAAATGGGTGGATACTGAGGTTTTTATGGCTGAAAGATAACGATGTTTTACCTCTTGACACTTGGGTAAGGGATGTCGATGTACATCTAGTCCTAATGTGCACATGTGAGCAGCACAAAGCAGGTGTCTGAGGGAGCAGTGGCAGGCGTAACTGAGAGTTCCTTTGTGTTTTAATATTGCCCTATTTTTATGAGTTTTTCCTCAAATCCTGATGCTAGTTCTAGGCTGTTGATAATTTGAATCTACCTAATCTCAGATGTGATGCTATATTTATATAATCCAAAAATGGCGTGATCCTGGGACTAAAACTTCAGGTATTAGTGAAAAGCACCTATCGAGAGTATACGTGCTGAAAGTTTCTCCAAACCAACCAGTGCTGGAGACCCTCGCCCCTTGGGTTGCAGTAGGAGTCCCAGGCTTGGTTGCTCCTCAGAATGTGCCATGTTGAATCCCACAACAGGTTTCACGCCACCTCAGCACGGAGCCTCCAGGGATGTCACCTATATTCCTAATCAACGTAAGCAAGCAGAGCAGGACTTTCAAGACTGGCAGTACGGGGCCTGCCTAGGTCAGTATCTAGTCTTGGACAGGCATTAGCAGAGACGACTTAGAGGAAGCCAACATGCCAACATCAACACGCTCAAAAAGGCTGATTTTGCAGCAGTGGTAAGCATGCAAACATGGAGCATCCAAACATGCCACTCACTTTTGAAATCTTAAATACAAAAGGAGGCAATTTAGGTCAAATCTAGAGGAAAGTAATCATTTCTAGAACTTGAAATTTTATGTGATAGTACTATGTGCAAGTACCTTTACTATAAATAATAGACATGTACATGTATGTGTATATGTATATACACACGTGTGTACATACGTAGACATAAATTTCTGTGCATATGTGTATGCCTGTGAGTGTGTGTATATATATATGTATGCACACACACAATCTCAATAAATCCCATCGATAACAGGGGTTTATTAACAGACCATAATGCAGAGCATTATATGTATATATAATTTATATATAAGATGCCTATAATTTTTAAATATATATATATATATTTAACATATATATATGGGGGGTGAAGAAAGAGAGTGAGAGTGTGAGAGAGAGGTTATATTGGAAATGCAAACAGACCACCAGCCCAGGGGGTGAGAGATGCTCCCATTACTTATCTGGAATATGCTGATGGCCTCAGCCCAAGTCCTGACAGACATGTCTGCCACGTCACTTCAGTGGCAAGGCTTGTCACAAATTGAGGGCACACTTGCTCACAGACAGCAAATAAAGCCCAAGACTGAACGGCTATGGAAGCATTCTTACCCTGGCTATTAATTTAGGGTCTCTGGTATGTCCCAGGTCCATTGGTGACAAGGACTATCGAACTAGCATCTGTCAAAGCAAACACTAATTGCACTGAGACAAATGGAAAAATATAATTTGCAAGTTTTGTCACGTGGCAAAGTACAGTATGATGACCTGGCTGAGAAATACTCACCTTCGGTTTCTGCTTCCCATGGAAAGCACGTTCTATTAACATTTATGTTTATAATTATCCTGCAATTTTATTTAGGTTCAGTTGAACAGAGGCAAAACATGGCACTTTTCTCACAGATCCGAGCAGCTGATGGGCAAAGGTTAATTTGTCAGTACATGGACACATTAGCTTGTCACATCTGTTATTAATTGCAAACAGATATATTAGTCTAATTAAACATTGCAAAGGACTGACCTAAATTGTTCAATGGTCTGTAGCTACATATATTCTGCTATTAACACACTTCATGTTTCATGTTTAGCTTTTGCATACTGATGAGAAGTAGCATTCTTAATTGTAAAGCTAGTTATGTGTCTTGCAGTCACCACTTACTGCTGGTACAGTTAATGTGCTCCAAATGTAAAAATAAAACACATGTGACACAGCCATGTGAATTTTCCGTCAAATAGCAGCCATTCCTCCTCTGTCGTCTCCATTGCTCGCCTTCCTAAATGATTATTTTCCTTGGCAGCTGTCTAAGTGGCTTGTCGCAGTCTAATTTCAAAACTCATTATTAGGACAAACAGTTGCAGCGCATCAATAGCCCATCAGGATTAATTAAACTGGGAATCAGCAGCTGACTGTTAATCAGATCATTTGCAGTTGATCAGTGTGGGGACTATCATCGAGATATTACTGTAGTCATTTTTTGTTATATGTCCACAGCTTGTAACAAACCCTGTAATGGCTTGGTACAAAATATTTGCCTTGCAAACAGCAGCTTCTTAGGAAGTGCTGGGCAGTGTAATTACTGCTTCAAAAAAGATAAGCTCCAAACTGTACATCCACGACCTGATTCACTTTGTCCTACTGGCTTTAGATGTTCCATTGCATGGAAATAAGCAAATCTCTCCTTTGGAGGAGGAGGATTTGTTGTAAAGCGCGTGTTACATCTGCTGCTTTTGGTCTCGTTTTGCTAAAGCACAGTTTCCTGAAAATACACAGAAGGAAATTTTTTATTCTAACACTCCTATTTCTCTCGTAATTCTCTAGGAGAAAATATATTTAAAATGCTGAAGAACCGTATCTGCACATATAATCTGTTACGATGACACGCAAGACCTAGGAAACCTGCAAATCACTAGTGGAAAAAAAACCCTACAGAGATAAAGATGGTTCAATTAATTTTTATGACACAGAATCTTTCTTCATAAAGAAAATTAGCAGATATGTTTCCTAAGGACATATTTTGCCTAAGTACTTCCTGGACAAGTACCTCATTTTTAACTTAACATCGCAATAATTTTTAAAAAGTTAATTTTTATATCAAAAGACTACGATCTGACATGATTTGAAAACTACCTTTAGCTTGTGGAGTGGCTTTTCACGAAGTGAGCTGGTGCTTCTGGGAATGGCTCCTTATTTACTCTTTGGAGCAAACCCAACTCAGACAGAATTGGGAAGTTAGCAAAGGGCAGACACAGGGAAGTTTATTCCTGATGGAAATGTCAAAGGAGAAAGTTTCTGTATCAGTTTCTTCTGTTTTGTGGACAGACAGATAAGGGACCACAGCAGCTAATGAAAGATCATCTGAAGGAGTAAAGAAAGAAAGACAGAACATCATTCAAAGCAAGCCTGTGTCACAGAGCGTATAAAACATAAGGACCGAAACTTTCAACTTCATCATCACGTAAAGAGAGTCAGAGTCAGAGTGGAAGTGATATATTTGCTCCTCTTTGCACTCATGGGAGGCAAGAAACAACCATATATTTATCTGCTATACATATGGTTATTAATAACGAACAGTAGCAAAATGATAGACTACGGGATTTGTGGGAGTCCATAAACACAGAAATCCCACCAAGGTGAATTTCCTGAGGAAAGTCAGTACCCCAGGTGTGGCAGGAGGAGGCATCGCTTTTGATACCCGTCTACATGAAAACAAACAAGGAGGTACGGAGGGCTGCGTGGCTACGTGCACTACACTCACAAGTGTTTTTTGAACAAGCAGCACGTCGATCAGCAAGCTTGCTTGTTCTTATCTCTGCGGCCCTCATGGTGTCGATGAGATACGCAGGTGCCTCTGCATATTATTTTCAGCGATGAGTGGCTACTTTGAGGTGATGCCCCTGTGCCCTACAAAACCCTTGAGGGCTCCAAAGAGCGACTTGAACTTTGCTTTGGGCCATCCTTACACCAAGGTTGGTTGCCCCAGAAGAAGACGAAACAAACCTCTGACAAGTTTTACACCCAACACAGAGCCTGATGGGACCCTCAGGCCTCCTCCTCCCCCCATGGCTGGTGGCTCACCGTGTTTCCAGGGCTCCAGTGGTCCTTCCTAGCCCACGCCCCAGGCAGGGTGGCCATCAATGTCCCGTCACTGAGTTTCATCCCTTATAAGTAGCCAAGATGAGAGAACAGCTAAAAATCAACTCCTGATGGTCAAGACCAACCCAGGGCCCTGCGGAGAGGGGCCGTGGGTGCTTTCCCCATAAAACAGTGCGATTTGGGCATGTTGTAAAGGCTCCAGCCTTTTCCAGTAAACTGAATTTCTGCACTTTATTCAGCCTTTTTTCCCATTGCAGAACAAAGCCAGGGGAGAAGTCTACCCAGGACCCAAATGTCTACTTTGGGCAGCGACGCTAATTTTAATACTTGCCTGGTGGCTTCATTATCTGAGATTACAAAGATGGTTAAGTAAAATGACATACTTTATGTTGTTTAGCCAACAGAAAATACCCCTTGGTGTGAGGAGTGTAAGGAATGTGTCATTCCTCGGTATGTTAAGGCAGAAATAAGAAGCTGGTATTAGAAGAGGAAAAATCCCAGCCCTGCTGTTTCTTGCCACCCGATCAGCCTCGCTGCCCTAGGCAGGAGCCGTGTTTGCTCGCACTGGAGGGCTGCCCCCAGACAAAGTGCACACGAGCGGCTTATAACACACATGCCCCGGGCACTGCGGTTTGGGTGACAATGAGGTCAACTCTTTACATTACAGATTTAAATCAGGCTCAATTTCTGACTTCTGCCGTACTAGAATTAGAGGTGCTCACTATTAGGAGGCATATTGGGAACTGTGTGTCTTCCTTTAGAGTATATGACGCGCCTGTTCTCCTCGATGATAATCGCTGGAGGAGCTGTGGAGGCCATGGTGACTAATGTTATGCCCATATGTTCTGGATGCAGCCAGTAGCACAATAAAATTTTGTGGGCAATCTTTGATCAGCTTCTGACACTGATGAGATGGAAATTAAATTTTACATGCTCTAATGGCACGGTCTGGAGAGTGCGTAGTGGAATTACGAAAAGAGACCCAGCGCAAGGAAACACACAGAATCTGCCTTCCTGCAGCCTGCTAGAGCTCGCTGGCTGGTAAAATGATTGTAAGGTGGAAAGGACTGATTCCTGCTCCTATTCCAGTCGAGTACTCCAAACGTATTCCAGACACTGACATACGAGAGAAATACACAACAAAAAAGAGATATGGCCATATGGTTTACCTTTGATGGTTGGCCATGTAAGTAATGTCCATCTGGAGACGGAAAGCCATCAAGTCTGTGCATGACGGTTGATGTTGTTTTAGAAACAGCCATGTATTTTGGATTACTTCTGGATCTGCGGGTATGCTTCAGGAATCTGGGCTTCTCATACTGCTGCTATGAAACACAAAGGCCCTTGTACAGCAACCCTTTTTCATGGAAAACGGTGTGGCATTGCCTTTCTTGGAGGTAGAAGAAGGTGCCTCATAATCTACAGACAGCCAGAGTTGGCTCTGAGAAGCTTTGTGTGTGGACCGGGCAGCAGCCTCACTGCTTGCTATTGTTTCTGTGGTTGTCACCACTGAAGCTGTCACCGAGCCCTTCAACGCCTGCCTGCTAGAGACATTTCTGCAGCAGAGCAACTCTGGAAGCATCCAAAACCAAAGAGCTTTTGTGGAGCTGTGCAAACTCTTGTACTACAACACTGTTTGCAGTTTTTCTGATAGATCTTACAGTTATTTGGTCCTTTTATCCTCTCCGGGCCTCAAGTGGACAGGCTTCGGAAACCTAGATAGCCTATTCAAGGGAAGTGTTCAGCGATTCCAAAGAGAGACCAAGATGTATTGCCAAGGAGCAATTCCTTTCTCTACTCCTGGACTTTACAGCTCTGCTACAAGGCTTTTTCTTGGCCTGTTTTCCTGGGTATAGTGCAAGCAAGATACTGCCGTTGTACTGATGTTGCTGCTAATGAGAACACCCAGCTACCAGAGCGGCTAGCAGAAAACCACTCGCTAATCAGCTGTATGGCAGCCCTCCTCCTCGCTCAGGAACAGCCTGACTTGGTCGTGTGATACAGCGAAAAAGCTACTGAGTCCTAAAAATATAAAGAAAAGAAAAGTAGTCCATCTTCTCTAAATTCCTGCACTAAGGCAGGATCTGGTATACTTAGATGATCTCTCAAAGATGTCTTTCTGTTCCTTCAGTGGCTATAAAGTTTGCCTTTAGTGAATGGCTTAATTTTGGAGAACAGCCAGGGATAGCCAACATGGTGTTGGCTCCCCAGATAGCAAACCTTTTGATATCAGCTTTAGGAATAAAATCTACCTGTCTAAAAAAGGCACATTAGTATTAAAAATGCCTTACTGAAATCCCAAAGAGAGTTAGCCAGGTGAATCAGAGGGAGATTAGGAGCGAGGCTATCATCCACCTCACAGCCCAGCAGGGACTAACCCACTGTCGGCGGTGTCCTCCGGAC
>NC_141393.1:81094984-81277484 GCF_034619465.1 Leptosomus discolor
ATTTCCAGGCCGCAACGTTAGGTTTACAATACCAATCGTTTTGAGCAAGTCATCTTCCCTGCATGCTTTGGCTCACACTTGAAAGCAGAATCAACGATTCACAATGCTGGAGAATACAGAAAATGTTTCTTTTTCTCGTACCTGACTGGTGTTACTTATGGTTGTTGGGTAAAATCGTGACTGTCTGGGAAAGCGCAACATTTTCCATGGGCCCATCCACACTGGAGAAGAAAGCCAGAATAACCTTTCCCATACAGAGTGGTCTAAAGGTACTGCTCCAGTATAGATATTAGGTAATCAGAATACTACCTTCTGCAATACTGGCCACCACCTTTACCAATGTTCCTCTTTTCACTCTATAGAAGGATTTATTTTTTCCTGGAGGATAGATAAGTGCACTGTACATATTGCACATAAAAATATAAAAGGTGGGCACTAAAGTTTCTCCAAAGCTAGCTTGGAACTCAAGAATCACAGTTAATCAAATTGATTACCAATACAGTGCAGACAAATAGGGGGTAAGAGGTCAATTTTTGAAATAGATTTTTTTTTTTTTTTTTTTTTTTTTTGCTGAACATCCAGAAGAGCCCAAAGTAATTAAGTGCTATAACGCGGTAATTCCTCCGGTGTTCCAGCCTAAAGCCCTGGTACGATGTGAGCAGGCATCAGCCACGCAGAGACCAGCGGCTGCTCTGACAGGTTTGGGTCCTGTTGGGTCCCCCCAACATAACACCCTGTGTTGGGTCCTGTTGGGTCCCCAGCATAACACAGTGTGTCGGGTCCTTCGTGCCCGGCAAAGCAGAGCTTTGTCCTCAGTGCGGCAGGAATGTGCCTGCTCAGGTGGTGCCGCACGAAGAGAAGCCAGAGAGGGACAGCAGCAAGATACCAACATATTCAGAACAAGGGAGGTGGTGCATTTGCTGTTGGACCAGCACATATCAAAAAAGAGATTTGGTCTGCACAAACCCCCTTCCCACTCAAATATATACAGTTGGGGTGTTTGTGTATATGCTAAAATATTGTCATTATTAAGACATGAGACTAACATTGTAATTTTGCCTGTATCCAAATTCTATTTGACTAGATGAATAGACATCACACAATTTCATAAACTGAATAAATAAATAAAACTGCTTAAAAATAAAGTCTTTTTTCCTTCCAGAGAGTTTGACTGTATTCAGCCTCAGCCTGTGTTATTCACTGAGAACTACAAAGCACAACTGTAGTCAGATATCTTTGGAAGGGAAGCTGATTTTCTTTTTTCCTCTACCAGTTTATAGAAACAGGCATATCTAAATAACACATATTGGGTAACACAGAGATTTATTAAGCTTCTTATTCTTGCCTATTGTTATTTAGCTTTTGTGCAGCTGTAGCCCCGAGAACAAGCCGAGTTTGATTTTATAAAACCTGATCTTCACCTCTTTCTTTGACTGCATTTAGCTGTTGTGGACATAAGGAGGGAAACACGCCTGTTACAGCCGGAGAAGTTAACATACCTAAATGGCACTTCTTTTATAAAGGGAAGGTTGTAATAAGTCATGTGATTTAGAGTAAAGGCAGCACAGTGTGCAATGGGAGCAATTTTCTGCCCCTCAAACAGCACTTCAGGTGATGTTGTTCATCTTTCTGTGACTCGCTGTGTCAAAGCATGCCCAGAGCAGAGGTGTTCAGGGACCTGACAAGCCGTAAGTGTCCAGCTGAAAAACCTGGGAGATATCCCAGGGCTCAAAGAATTCACTTTTTCAGTTGCTCTGATTTACTTCAGAATGCACCTTTAGGGAATTTATGTCTTCCATGCCTTTAGTTTCCCATTTCCTTTCTTGTCATCTTTAAAAATCCATTAAAGATCACAGAGACAGTTTCTCCAAGCTTCCATTTCTGAGGGGTTGTGGAGCTCCATAAAGCGAGCAGTTCCAGAGGTGAACTGACTCTTTTACTCTCTGCACCTTGATGGTGTTAGGACGACATTTTAATTAGAGGTGGTGATTACAGACTGAGAAAACATGCTGAATCCAACAGGGAAACAAACAGTTTTCAGTCATAAGGACTTAACGACGACTAGCTAACCAACCCCCTTCTGTCTGAACGGGAGAATCCTAAAATGCAAAATAAAATGGGAGGTTGGTTTCTCAAGGGGTTTGTTTGACAGATTTAAAATTATAGTAGCCCTATGTTTGCCAAGAGCAATCATTAGGCTTTTAAGGTGTTGCTAAATAAAAAAAGAAAGTTCCTTTAATAACAGGCAGCCGCAGTATTCCAGCTTGCATTTGTATTTTCTATACAAAACATTTTGTTATTCACATATGATGACTGGTATTTCACCTATTTTGCAATATTCTTACAAGTTTTCCTACAGTAGGCTAAGTTTACATTAAAATGCCACACCACCCCTGCTATCATTAATTTAGATTTGTCTATCACTGTGCATGCTTGCTGCTTTGCCCTAGGTATGATAATAACTATAGCCTGCTTGTCATTTCCTGCTAACGTTGCCTCACCTGTAAAGCTGCAGCAGCTCTATTTCAGCTTCCCCAGCTTCTGCCATCACCTTACCTATTACAGTAGAATAAAAGAACATTTCTCGGGTGCATTCATAGATATTTTCGTCATATTTCAAATGCCTTCAGACAATTGCTGCATATTTGCACTGAAACAAATGGAATAATGCCCCACACCTCTTCATGTACGGAATATTCCCTTCCCTGTTCAAATTACGGCCGATCTCTATTTACGCAGGATTGGAAGGCAATGCTCGCACATACATGCAGAGCTACTTGGTTTATTGATATCATATGCGTACACATGAATACGTCTGTGTTCATACATGTTTGGGGTTTGGTTTTTTTTTTTAAACACACAGCATTTCCAAAGCACTTTAATTTAACAGAAGACCTACAGTATAAAGTGCAAAATTTAAAAAGAAAGGTAGGTCAGGTCATTTGGCTACGGACCAATTTCAAGGTAGCAAAAGCAGCATGTCATGAACATGAGACCTTAATTCCACACACTATCTGTGACTGCACTGATGACTCTAACTGGGTGGGAGTAGTCAGATTAGAGGGACTGCCAACGAAACCGGCCGCATGAGCGGACCAGCCGTCGGGCACAACCTCTGCACGTTTTGGGGCTGCTGAGCTTCGCCCTCCTGTTATTTTGGAAAGAAGAAAACCCTTCTGAAACTTTGTTCTGCTGCTGGAAAACCTGCAAGAGCAGATGCTGCAGTCAGAGCGATTTTATTCACATTAAAAAAAAAATAAATCTGCAAATCTGCTTCTAATGAACGTATCGCTGGGCAGCAGGGTGCTGAGAGGGGGGTCACATCCTGACCTGGCTCTGAGCAGAACCCCATCAGCGGGTATCATGCCTGTTCCTACCAGAGAGAGTTTGCCTCCTCTATAGCACTTGCAGTCCAACCTAGGAGAAGATGCAATAAGTGAATTTTTTAACCCATGGGGGGTGGGGAAGAAGCAATGAAAACAATAAAAAGACCATGTGTTAACCTGTGTGTGTACCTCGGTGGTTCCAGATGTAGCCATATGTGCTAAATTAGACCTTTAAACACCGTAAAGCCAATGGCGTACTGAAATGCTACCACAGCCTTGTAATTTATACTGTGTTACGCAGGGTAGAGTAAGTTTCTCGTAGTAAATAGGGTCTCATTGGATGACTAGTCTCTAACAGTACATTTCCACATAATTAAAGTGGACATGGTTTAGGAAAATGAAAAGGCTAGAATATAAGGCTCAGCTGCAAATAATATTAAATGGCATTATCAATAACAGAGATCCCAGGGTTTGCATATTAATTGTAAGAAGGTGCTAATTTGAGTGTTTTAAGCTTGCATTCACAAGCTTGTTTACATGCTTTGTTCCACCTGGACCTGTTTGGAGGTTTGTCAAAAACCTAACAAGCAGAAAAAGATTGCATTTGAAAATACACATACATGTTTAATTAAGCCAGGGCCACCGAACATTCCTCAATATATTTAGCTGTTGAGATTTAAGCACCACCAGAGCATCAGGCATTATCACCTTTTGAAGTACTGCAGAATCTTTAATATTTAAAGCACAAAGCAGACTTTAATATAAAATTCTAGCAGACCACAGAAGATTAAAGACGCATTATAAATGTGACAGTTTGTAAATGGAACACCAGTATTAAAGGGAACCCCCCTGATATTTTATAGCATATTTTTCAGGTGTATACTAAATTATAAATACAATTAAATAGCAGTAATTATTCTCTGGGAGGGGATGGCAGTTTAACTGTTCTAGAAAATAGTGATTAACTATAATGTAGGAAAGTGGTAATATGTGTTTTACCACACTGTTCTTGCAGCCAAACTTCGCACAGAAGTAGAGTCTTCAGCTAATTTAAAACCACCCTAGGGCCCTACATCCACGGGCACAATGTCTTCCCGTCCATGAGGCAGGGAGTGGGAGGGTTGCTTTCTTGGTGTCCAAAGCTCTTGGCTTTTGCTTAAACTATACAGCTGTTCTCCATTACTGTAGGTGCTGCTGCTGCTTGCCAGGGAGGGAGGGCAGCAGGGAGACCACAGTGGAGTTAAACTGGTACCTCCTGAGGAATTTGAATCCTGAATTAGGATGGACCAGCGCTGGCTCTTCACGGTCGTCCAAGGGATTTTGAAAGGCGGGGTGCTAACCCTACTGTACACCAAATTAATTTGGCAATCGTGTCTCCAGACCAACAAGACTCATATTTAATAGGTTGCACCGATACTTTAATTCAGCAAATAAATCCCATGGGACCAGAATTGCCCCATTTCTTTCAGTCCACTCTGTTTTTCCAGAGGGATAAATGCCAGCCGGAGTGACGGTAACCATTAAAAGAGAGGAGGAACTCTCAAGGAAAAGGTTTGGAGCAGACTTTCTGCTTGCCACCTCGTGTGGGGAGTTGAGTTGGGCCCCCTAAAAGCAGAGCCGAGCTCTCCTGGAGAGTGCAGGCTGACGGCCACTCTGTGCAGCGGGCAGCACAGGGACCCGTCTCCTCCACGGCAGCCAGGATTTTAGCTCAGACCTGCTCGAAGGAGGCCCCTCGAGGAGTACATCTCTCAGGACTGAGACTTGGGTGACATTTTTCTGTCCTTGGCTTTCTGCTTTGCCCCTCGACCTGCTTCCCTTTAAGAAACAAACTGACGGAGGCAGCCATCAGTTTTCATCTGTCATTGCACAAAATTTGTTGGGGTTTTGTTTTACGAGAACCTCAGACTAAGATTATTAATATTTAGCAATTACATCTTTGAAGAGTGGGTTTTGTGCTGAAGGCCATCTGCATCTGCACCCTCGCTGGGGAGCAAACCCCTGAACATTGGACATTTTGGGAAGCTTTCCGTAGCTTGAGATAGGGGTTCAGGACTACTTTGGGAGATGCTTGCAGAAGCCATGGTCCCTGGATCACATCTCTCTGACCAGAACATCTCTAACTCACCCTTTCCCCACCTGGGAGTTTGCCTATTCCAGGTTGCAGAGCTGAAGTCCATGCCTAGTTGTCATTTAAACTCTGTTGAACAAAATGAGCGGCTCTGATGACAGCAGCAACAGTTTCAAGGGGCACAAGCTGAATGGATCGAAGAGAAGAAGAAATTTAAACCAGGATTTTAAAAGCACAGAAATCCAACAATTTAGCGTGAGTATTCAGGTCTTTGGTGCTGGGCCATACAGCTCCAAGATCTCAGTGCACAGCTGAAGCAGTTCTCGAGTCTCTGGAGTGCCAGGCACACCACTGCATTAAGGGCGTTCTAATATGCACTCCCATAAAAAAGCTTAGCATATTATTTTTACTTTTATTATTAAAAAAAAAAAAAGGAAAATACAGCTAATGTTATCCGAGTGCTTTAAAACAGAATTTTCAAATAAAAAATCTAGAGAGATCTTAGTTATATTATTCATTGCAGAAATAAAAAATAAATTATACATAGTCTCCTAATAGAGAGAGATTAAAATGGATAAATAATGAAAAGATTACAATAGCTGTATTTCTCAGCGTCTAGTTTATATTGTTAACCTAAGTACTGTACACTAGACATGTTCAGGCACACTGCTCATATTAAAAATGCAGTGCATCTGCTCGTCATAAAAGCAACACCCAGGTCATGTTTTCCCTGAGACTTTGCCGGAGCGGGATGGCGCACATTCTGTGTGTCGGCATAGGCACACCAGACCGTGCCTCATGTCTACATGGGATGTTTTTTCATGCGAGGATAGCAAAAGCATGAGGAAAATTAAAGTTTGTGCTAGAGATATGGAGGTGTTGTTAAGGTGATGTTTCAGTTGTTAGTGGAGGAATTTTGGGGTTTGCTAAATTACTTCTTTTTCCATTTACCCTACACTCTAACACCTGACCTTCATTGCAGGTTGCAGCTTCTCTGGAAACAGGGATGCCTCTACCTGCCTTAGGGAGATTGTAAAGAACTAAAAAAAAAAAAAAAAAAAAAAAAAAATTTCTTTTGAATTGAACTAAATACAAGATCTTATAAACTTAACAAAAAAAAAAAAAAAAAAAAAAAAAAAGAAAGAAAGAAAGAAACCCACAGTGAAAAAATCCTACCACACGCTAGCCAGCAGCTCCACAGTCACACTGTCTGCCAAGGATGCTGAGGGACCCAGCTGAATCCTCTCCCCCGGCACGTCTGCGATCTTTCACTTCAGCCCAGGACCTGCAACCTGGGAAAAAAAGGCAGCTTCACCCAAACCCGCCACGTTCCTTCAAAACAAAAACTGGCTGAAGCAAATGGGCGTTTTTTGTAAAGAAAACCAGCTTAGTCTTAAAAGACATTCAAATCCTCCAAATGTCCAGCCTTGCCTCCCGATGCCTGTGTGCTGGGGCTGAGCTGGTGGGGAGCAGCCCCCTGGCTAGACCAGCCGAAGGGCTCCTCCAGGGGAATCCTCCTCAGCCTTCAGACCCCCCAACCCCCCCTGGATTCCCAGGGCGATTTTGCCTCTCTGAGCAGTCAGCCCAGCCTCCCACTGACCTAGCGCACCGACTTCATTTTGCCCCTCTATCAGCTTGTGCAGGGTTTTGAAACCATTGAGCGAAACCAGCACCAGTGTGGATGCTGCTGGGTATGCTCATGGAGAAAAGCCTTTCCCAGTGAACATTTCTGTCTTTAATGATTGAAATAATGACCGTAATCTGCTTGTTAAACCAGTATTTAAATGGCTAGAAAGTGTTTTATAATCTCCAGTGCAAGGGCCCAAATCTGTTGATACCGCAAGTGTCATCAACATTCAGCAGCATGGCAGCTGTCACCAGGCAGTTCAGAAAGGCTTATTTAATTGATACTTTCCATTTCAAATACAATTTGCAGTCGGCATGTGGTGAGAAATGCATCTCACCATGCAAATTTTCGTGATGCTGGAGCACCAAAAACAGGGCGCTGCTTTTCTTTTGCAAAAAGGCTTGAAATGTAGTCTAGGAAGCAGAACATTCAACACTGTATGTGAAAGTTGCTTTCATTTAAATGAACTAAATCATACTAAATCCCAGATTATTTATTTCTGTATATGAAACAGCACACGTGGCAAAACGTGGAAAGTGCCATGCTATTTTTGGAAATGGGAAAGGAGGCCCTGTTTACCTATTGGGTTTAAACTAGTGGCCACAATTCAAGCCTGAGCCAGCGATCTAATTCGGGTTAGATGGCTCCGAAATTCTCCAAGCCTTTCTAAGGAGATTTTTTTTTGCTACAATAACACAAATCTCACAAGAATAGCTGATCTCACTCTTTCACCGTTGAAGGTCAAGAGATTTTAGCAAACACAACTCCTGTGACTTTTTCCACGTAGTTTAATTAATAGAACCTAAGGGTAGGCAGAACCATTTGACCATCTGAACTGACATCTTCGGCATCACAGACCACTGCCTCTTACCCAGCTGCCCTGCACCAAGCCTAACAACTTGTGTTTGGCTAAGCCATAACACTTCTTTTCTTTCCTGTAAGAGACCTTTTCTCTGAACTGCACCTTTCTGTTTCTAAGGACTGTGCCTGCCTGCAGGGGCAAGTGCCACGTTGCAAGACAGGGCTTGGAATAGAAACACACAGGCACAGAGCGCTCAGCTGTGCCGAGGTGACTTTATCTTGGCTTGCTCTCTCTTTTAATCTACGCGAAAGAAAAAAAGCCTTCCAGATTTTAAAATATGTAGCTAATTTTTATGCCTGAGGTGACCTTACAGCCAGAGTCGAACCATTGCGGTGTTATTTCCCACAAGAACAGCTCACGGATCCCAGCAGCGCAGCCTTAACCCTGGCCGCCGTGAGATCCCAAGCTGAACACAGCCTCCTCGGCCTCTGCTCCGACCTCCTCCGAGAGGCGACTTCTCCATGGCCTGAGGCTTCTCGGCTCTGTGCCAGAGGGTGAGCAGCCCGCAGAGGGCAGGACCTGCCACCGGCTGTGCCCGTGGCACAGGAGGGTGCTCCCTGGAGAAGTCGGTGGGACTTCACACCCTTGGGCCAGGCTGCGAGCCCACTTTGGCTTTACACCTCCGGTTTTGGGAGCAGATTTAAACCGAGGGCTTAGATCGGAAACTCCTTTGACATCTTTTCATGCGTCTCATCCAGAATCTCTCCATCCAGCCTCTCCTGCCCCCGGTTTAGCAGACAAAGCGGTGGCTGAAATCCTTTTTAATTCAAACATCGCTGAATGTTCTTCTCAAGACACGACAGAGTGCTCCCGGCCCCCTCCCCCCTCCTGTATCTTGGGTGAGCACATACTTAGATCCCCCAAGCACAGTGATAATTTCTCCTTACCAGCAGAGCCAGTCATTATTTATTATATCACTCTCTCACTTCTTCAGTCTCTCCTAGTGGGAACATTGCAGTGGCTGCTGGCTAGAAAATTAGCCAAGGGAACTTCTTCTGTTGGTCTCTTTCCTCATTATACTAGTAAAAAAAATTTAACTGTGACATTCTCGCTCTCTCTGTATATATATATCAACGCAGGTTGGAAGCACACTGTAGGGGCTAATAGTGAGTAATTTAACTGTGGCTCTCTCACACGTTTTACCCTCATTCTTTCTCCAGAGTAGCAGCAGCAGAACAGTATGCTCATGTATTGTTGCTCCACATTATAAGCAGAGCTTGCAAGTTTATGTCTAATCTCACTCTTTCCACTAGGTTGGGTTTTTTTTTCGTGTGGATGTGATGCAATTTCTTCCAGTGTCAAGGGGCTGCCATAAATTACGGAGAGATTCAGGTAATCCGTAAAGAAAAGTTTGATTTTTTTTCCTCTCTTAAAAAGTGCCTTTAAAAAACAAACAGGGGAACGTCTGACTGGAAGAAAGTTCTGTGGATGCACACGTACTGTCAATGATATGCTGCTAAGGGCCATTATATTAATATGCGTCCAGAGAGGTAATTCTCTTAAGTGAGGAACAGGCTCATCTACAGAGGTATCGCTGAGGACAGAACTGCTGCTGTTGACTGCTCAGACAGGAGCCGTGTGAAGCATAAGGCAGAGGAACACTTTTCCTGTCTCCACTCAGGTGTCCCACAGCGATCGGATCTCGTTTCCTTTCAAGAAAATTAGTAGAAGGGAGTTCTGTGCTCAGCCGTTCAAAAGAGCTCTGTGCACGGTTAGGTCACTGTTTTTACGTGTTGGGATGTATCTGTGCCAAGTGCACGCATTGAGCTCCGTGGGGAATATCCACACTTTAACTGGTGGATAAAGAAAAAGGATTGGGTAATTTTCTCAAATAATGATGTGTTTGGGAATGGTCACAACAAATTACATGACTCTCCACAGAATCGTTTCTAGAAACAAACACAAAGGGGAGCTGCAAATGACAGCATCGCAAATGCTCGAATTTCTTGAGAACTTCGGCTTTTGATATCCCCGATTCCGATCCATATCCATCATATATAAATACGCATCCTGCTAGGAATGTAGGCATAGCACAATTTTGGGACACGGTAAGGTTCATAAAAAGACAAATCCGCTTAAATATTTTGCAGGAGGTGCAAAACTTGAGGTTAGGGGTGAAGAAATCACGGAAACAAACTCATTTTTTTCTTTTCACCCCGACTAGGTTTTTGGCAGCGAAGCACCGCTGACCACGGCTGTGCAACTCTTCGTCTATACCAGGTGCCTCCAAATCTTTTTTTATTTCCTAAATCAGTTGGTCTTGATGAGAGCTATCGTTAGCAGGGAGAAGTCCATGCACCCTGCACTGGCCAGTGATGCTGCGTGTTCCCAAATGGGCACCTCTTCTTGCCTGGTCCTCTCCTCCCCGTTCCCCCCGCGCTCGTCCTGCGCGTGCAGCCGGCTGGCGTGCTGCAGCGGTGCGTAACCGGCTGGGTAACTCCACGTACCTAGCAACACAGATGTCAGACGCTGGCTCTTGCCCAAAGGGAAGGAGGACGAGGACAGTAAACAAAGACCGCGGTGTCCTCCATTTTGGAGCGCCTGCTGTAAGTTTTACTCTCTTCACTTTGAATTATAGTGGCAGTGCTTTGAGCAACTACATCTGAAGTACTCCAGCAACATCGCACTCTTGTTCCACCACCACTCTGATGACCACCAGTGTAATTCAAAGAGAAAGAGTAAAAACTCACCTCTAGGTATAAAAAAAAGAGAGAGAGTTTATTCCCTGCCAGAAGAAACAATACGACCAGAATTATGGCAGTTTCTACCCTGAACCGTAAGACTAATGCTTTCTGTTAGCCAATGAATAAAACTGTCCTTTCTCAGGAAAACCATCTTTCACACTTATAATATTATCTTTCCACTAGATGCTGAATACACTGGTTTATTATGTCTAGCATCTTTTTTTTTTTTTTATTATTACGGAAAAGGCAATGGAGGAAAAAAGTAATGCATTTTTGGCTGCTTATGGAAAAGGAGGGAAGGAGAAGAATCCTTCTGTATTTGCATTGCTAATTAGCAGAAAGCCCACAGATAATACAGTGATCAGTACTGTACACACGTTTTGAGAGATGAACAAACATTGCACTATATCTGAATATGCAACTGTACCGTTTGTGTAGTTCATGTTGCATCCAGGCTTTTCCACGGAGCTCCACAAAGGACATGCTGAAAACCCCCTATGGCGGGCTAGGGGGGGATGTTGGGGTATGATTTGTTTACCCTGGAAAGGGCAATGCAGGGGCACAGCTTGCTTTTCAATGTCATTTTGGTGTTTCTTCACCCCCAAACAAATTTGCCAGCTGGGTTGACTGAGGAAAAGGAATTTAAGAGCCTTGTCCAAGGTCACCCTAAGGAACGAGCAAGTCAAGCCACTTACTCAAGGGCACTGAGTGCTTCAGTGGCCCAACCTACCTCCCTCTTGCTTCAGGTTGTTTGTGCCAACCTCTGCCCCCCTCACCGCACAGCCTTCCCCACGCAAGCAGCACAGTGTAAAGTTCACAGCAAAGCCAGTGAAGTGCCCTGCACCATCCATCCATCTACTTCACGAGATAAGAACAGTTCCTTAAACCTTTGTTCATGGCAGATGTTTTCCTGGTCTGACGGGTTTTTTCTAAATGTCAGTGTCTATCCACAAATTATGTCTTGATGCAGATCCCTGTGCCTGGATATATGAATAGCTTTACAAGATGAACACAGCTTGGAAAAACTGAGCTCAAAACTGAAGAAGGTTGAAGAAGCTGGGATAGTGCGAGACATTATATAACTTGTAATAAACACTGCCTCATCTCAAAGAGGTCATTTCATTAGCAAAATGCAATAACTCTTGGAAAACACTGGCGACGTATCAGGCTTGACAGAGGCTTGGCTTCTGCCCATTCACATGTGGGGTCTCAACAACGGCAAATACCTTCATGCTGCCCTCATCGGCAGGTATTCTTCCTTTCAGGGTCAGCCCATAAAATCAACTTCGCAGTGATCTCTTTTCTGTCTAATTCTCACAGCTTTTCTTACATGAACTTAAGGAGTTTACATTCAGTCGTATTTTTTAAGAATTTAAACCAATAAACCCACTGTTTCTGCCCTGAACAGCTCTCCATTCACCTGCCAAGAGATAATGCTGAGTATCTACAAATAACAGAGTACCTTTTTACATGGCATCGCCTACAGAGGTTTGATCTCCAGGTTGACAAGTTCAAACTGTCAGGGACCCCCTCTCTACTCCTCCCTTTCCCGGGCTAAGCCGTGGGGCAGGGTGTTATATTGTAGGTCAAACCAACACAAAATCGTTTCCATGCAGGCAAAGCTCTTTGAGTACATGACACCAGCTCTGGTGCCACTTGGGTTTAGCTTGATCTTCCACTGAGCTGACTCTGTTCTTCTGCTCAGCTGGGTTCACTCATCAACGTGGTAAGAGCCACACACACACAGAAGAAAGCTCCCCAGCCCTCATCTGGATCTATGTATTTGGAAAGTCATATCCCTGAGCACAACCCCTCAATCCTCACCCGCCAATTTCAGCCAAGTTAGCTAAGACATGATTTACCCGTGGGAAAATGGTTGTTATCGACTACTCCTCTTCTTCCTCCTGAGTCTGGCCATAGAGCTGTCTTTAAATCTGGACTCTGACACTTTGCTGCATAAATCTTATTACACTAGAGAGAAAATGGCTGAGCTCTGCTGTTGGCAGATCCGCTCGTATATTGTCACCTTGCGCCCACATGTGCAACGAGCGCTGATCGGAGGCAGTTCACCGTGCCCCATAAGATCCCAACAACTGCCTCTATGCAAGCGAAGCACACAGGGACAAAACCCCCGCAGCCACTCTGGCACCAGTGTGCAGATCTCGCCTGTGTCCCAAGAGTCTGGTTTCCAGCCCTGAGCCCTCTGCTGAGGGCTGAGGATGCTGCACACGTCATCCCAGGCCTGGTGGTCAGCTTCAGTCAGCTATCAGATGTTCATCCTTATTACATTAACGCCAGGTGATGAGAAGGCTATTTATGAGCAGTAGTGTAATTTATACGTCTAACTAACTTATTTTTCAAAAAGCAGAGCTACTACTAAATACTGTCAGGTCCCAGTATGAAATGACAGTTCCAATATTTTCTTTTATAAACCTACTCTGTAATCAGATTCTTCTCACCAAGGCTGCCTATCTGCTGAGGACAACAGAGGACAACCTGCCATCTGAAGCCATTTCAAATAATGTCACAAACAAATACTTGTATTAATATTAAACATGTAGCAGTTTCAAGAGCATGTATATTTTTGTATAGAGATCACACTATTCTTTTGAAGAGCCAATAGGGCTTTTGTTCCCAGCTCCTTTTAAACAATCTGGATATTAACTTTTCTACTACTGCAAGCCTCTGAGCAACTTCCAGGAATATTCTCCAGACAGGTGTTTGCATAAAACGTGTCTTACAAAGACCTTGGGCAGACAGCTAAGGAGTTTTACCTTGTGCATATTAGCAGCCCAAGTGCTCGAATGCCACGTAGGGCCCTACAGATCCTATGACTGGCTCCCTGGTGCTGAAGAGCGCTGTTACTCTGTCGGTAGTACAATCCAGAGAAAGGTTATATGTTGTTCAGAGAAAGAGTTACGTGCTTTGTGTGAGTGAATGCGAGAGGAATGGAGAGCAGCAAACCAGCCCGTCTCAGCTCCCCATCTCCCCCTTGGTTTCTCTGTGGTTGCAGCCCCCCCCCCCCCTTGTGCAAGTTTCGTCTGGTCCCCATGAGGATGGTGAGACAGTCATTAGCAATTAGCTCAGGGAGGAAGAGGCTAATTGTACCAATTAGCACTGGAGCACCAGGTGGGGAGACTTAGAGGCCAGTCAAGAGGGGACCAATAAAATGACTGCCAGGGTCAGGGGGACAGCACCGTTTGGGGGGAGGAAAGAGAGGTGGACCTGCTGATTGTCTCTGTTTGTGCCTTTTGTTTCCATTTTGAAATAGTCTTTTCAAAGCACTTAGGGAGAAAGGAGGGATCAGTCAAATCGGTGGCTTAAGGTGTCTTTGCAGGGGAAGGGGGAGAGCCCAGGTACAGCCATCAGCACCAGCCTTGCCATCTTGCCTCACAGCTCACGGGGCTCAATGCAGCCTTATTCTCCCCCAATCCCCAACGAAGCCTCTGTAGAGAGGCCCAGAATTGCTGCATGGCCATGCTTCACCATGTTCACCCACAGTTTAAGCACTATAAGGTCCTCACGGGGTCTTGCTCAGAGTGTAATACCTTGCCTAGCTCAGGTTTTCCTCCCTGTAGCTTAAGGTTCCTACATGGAAACAACTGTAAATGGAGGGCACCTCTATCCCCTTGTGCCCTGGATTCAAACTGTATTACACTGACACATGCTCAAGTGACAGAATAACACACCTGATTGCAGTAGATCACGTTATAACAAGGCTGTCGCAAAACACTCGTCGACCTCACTTTTGCAACAATCATTTGTCTCTCTGGGTTTCAGCACAGTGCTTAAATCAGGCTCCAGGACGTTTTGAAGTCAGGCATAGAGCTCCATGCTTCAGGTAGACAAAGCCTGGCAGAGGCCACCTCTATGAGCTACTCTTTCACTACCCTGTGTCCATGATCCGAAGGTTTACTCCAAAAGCACTCTGTAACAGTACGTGCTGGTACTCCAACAACAGCCCAAAGCAACCGTACAGAAATCAAACAATAGAAACAACAGAGGCATTGAGTCATACAAACTAGAAATACCCATAATGGCACAGCTTAACTACACAGCTACTTACTGAGACTTATTGGGTGGTGCTTTATACCAGATCTTCTTGCTGAAAGGCAGGACCTGTGAGTATATCCCCACTCCTGCCTGCGGGAACTCGAAGGCAGACCTCTGCCCTTCTGCAGACCACGGGCTGTCTGGAGCTGGGCTGTGCAGAAGACGTGTCCGATCCTTTCTACCACAACCACTCCGCTTTCTAGAAGAGAAGGCAAAGTTCCATTTACCAGATGCCAGGACTGTGTACTCTGCAGCCTGTTGTTTTTCCCACTTACCTAAAGGGAGGATGTGTCATGCCCTATGGTCCCAACTCCACGGCTGTCACCGAACCAGTGCTTCACGTGAACTGCACAGACAGCCCCCACGGCAGAGGCAGAACTGAAGGGTGACACTGTCAGGCATTCCCCAAAAGGGAAGAGTTAAACTACTCCTTATTTTCCAGTGTTTCTCTGTTGATGAGTGTTAGGCACTACTTGTTGACTGGGGAGCACCCATAGGAACCTCAGGGCTGTGGGCTGGCAGGGTGATGAAGGCATTACAATGGCAAGACACTTGTACCTAAGAGGTTGTGCCTAGTTTTCACGTGAGACTGAGCCTTGTCCCCTCTCACCCAGGCAATCGGTGGACTCAGGCAGTCTGGGCCACCCTTTCTCACAGAAAGTGGTCAGTCGGCCAAAACCCTCACTTTCTGGGGTAGTATAAACCTTTTGAAAACAAACAAACAAACAGAAAACCCCCTTGAGGCTCTGAAAAGACCAGTGAACCATAAAGACCTAGTGAGATAGTCCAGGTCCAAATTAGCAGCACTGAACAGTAGGTCAACAGTGCAAAACCTTTCAGCTTTTTCCTACCAGTAACAGAAGAAAACCAGGGTGCATTTAAACTCCAGCACCTTTCCACAGTTTAATAGTAAATGGCCTATATTGAATAGCTGGCAACGCATGCACTCTCCTTGTTTTCCTTCCTTGTTAAATGTTTCCTGGCATGGTGACAGGTAAAGCATAATACAGCTTGGCAATATGGCTTTTACATGGTGAAACAGCTCCTCCGTGCTACGCTAGAATACATATTACTGTGACAAGGGGCTTTATTCTGAATTATCTGCACATACTAAAAGCCAGTGGGAAATTGGAGGAGAGTTTTGTGAAAACTACATAAGATTTTATCACCGCTGAGCGGAAAATTTTGGATGGAAATCACGGAGTAAGGGGCTTAATCACAGCTCCTTCTGGTCGGCGCACTATGGAAGGCAGCCCCAGCCATTAAAAATTCACTTGGGAAAGGTGGATGGTTATCCAGCATTAAACATGTTTCTGTGGCACTGAATTCTTCAGATCGCTTGGGGAAGTCAGTCATCCACTTTTTAACCTGACAGGGCTTGTTGATAAAAACAGTACAGAGAGCTGGATGGAGCACTTTACACAAAGCTGATAGATGAGATGGATGGAGAGGATTTATCCTGTGGCAGGAGAGCTGGGTAGGACCAGCATGGAGATGATCAGGTTATGCAATTATTTCTTAACTTAACATATATGTGAGTGATGGAGAGCAGAAACCCACGCAAGCCTGGCTCTGTGCTGCTCTTCCTTGGAGACAGCCTTCCCCAGAGCCACCGTTGCGCCTCACAGAGGCATTTTCACTTGGCAGGTCTCTGAAATTTAGGAGCTGTTTTGCATTTCAAATTTGTGAGTTATTTTGTATCTGGAAGCTGCTGTTAAACAAAGGTCTGTCTTCCTCTGTGGGCTGGAGGTAAAACGCTAAAGACATTCTGACTGCTACAAATTGTTGTTGAGAGACAGAGCTAAAGAAAATGACCAGGAGGAGAACAGAGAAATTTCTGAGCCAGAGGGTTGTTCTGTTTCTCTCTCATATACTTATTTTCATATTCAAAATTTTCATCTTGTGTCTTTGCCCAGCCTATGAGGGGTTTTATGCAATGGTCATCACTGGGGTGTTGGATGCTTTTTTTCTTCCCCTTGAAGATTGTGTCTATTTAATATCAAAATTATGAGCTCACCTCGTATATTCATATTTTTTTTTAAATGATTTGGAAAAATTCAGGCTCAGGTCATTTTTACCATCCCACACCCACCAGAGGCCTCAGACACAGGTCTGATAGGGAGCTTGAAGACCGAGAGAATGGAAGCATCAGACTGAGCAAGACCTAAGGTAAAAAAGTCTGTGCCGGTGTATATCATTTTATTAAATGAGAAGACTCCTATCTTCACTGTCTCAGTTATCTCAGCTGTCAAGAATTCTCACAGGAAGACAGAAACCATCTCTCTGGTATCCCTAACCTCAGCATAACCCATAATCTCTGCAGAGCAGAGGTGTGGGAAGCACTATCAGAAGTAACGTTGAGGAAACAGGTGACCACAGTCTTCAGATGTTGCCTACACAGAACGTCCACCATGCAGGTCAACCAAGCAAGCTGGACAACCAGAAGTAAATACTGGTGACCAAGGATGAATGAAGGGAAGAAACGTTCTTTGCCGTTATTGTTATGTGAACTCCTAGAGACTCATGTTAAATGGGGACATTCCAGAATAAACATAACCGTGCCAAAAACAAGGGGGCATGAGGGGCCTGCGCTTACCCTGGCCATTTCTCTCAGATGCTTTTTATGACCTCCAAGTGATGAGCATAGCCCTCACCAGTTGAATCTCAGCCCAGTAGCCTTCATCCATTCTCTGGGCCATATGACTGGGCACCGACCATACTTGGAAGACAGCAGACATATTTTATATATAGTCTGTCAGCAGAAGAATTATTTCTGAGGCCCTTGATTAATAATGTAGGACATCAGTGATCTTGGAAAACTTTAACATCAGCACTGTACTTGGCTGAACAGAACAGATGTTGACATCTTTGTTGCTGTTTCTTGGCTGAAGACAGATGTTTGTGAGGTTAGATGGAAAAGGCAAGACTGTACGGAGTCAGTGGAAAACACTCTCCACTTCCTTATACTCATGTGGGGACTCAATCTGTATCCTGAGAAGTCTTTTAGATTATAATTGCTCCATGATTAAGTATATGCCAGTGTCATTCTTAGGAGCTGAGACAAGGAACACACTTCTGACACTTGTATGATGATGTCTGCATAATCCTCACATGGCAGAGAAAATACAAGTGCATTAGGGAAGAGCAATAAATACCATCAACTGCTCTACTGGATTGGATTTTTGAAGGGCTCTGCTGTCTCAGATGTTAATGGAGTGGCTTAATTTTCCTTGAAATGGTCATAATAAACTCAGGAAAATGCAGTTCACAGATGAAGCATCATATCTGGTGTTGAAAAAAGGCTGGGTGTTCTTAATGCCTAAAAAAAGATTGTTCAGCAACAGATCAGCTGTGTAAAAATGTGACCTCTCTAATGCTTCCAAGTTCAAAATGATTTGTTGGGTAAGTGTCATTTGAACAAGTTAAAGCTTCACAGTTTACTAAAGGATGTGTTTTGTATTCTGGTCCAAGTATGACTACACCAGAAAATGCTTTCCCTGCATCATCTGAAACACCAAATGTAAGGCAAAATCTCGCTTCAGACTTCCATGAAGAGCCAAATTCTCTCCACCCACAATAATATACAAACTACATAGTAAATCACCCTTCTGAAAACATTTCACCCACTTTGTACTTTCAGTCCAATGTTTAAAGGCTTCTGTAAGTAAATCTCTTACTTCTTCCAGGGAATAAAACCGCCCTGAGCTCACAGACACTTTCACCTTGAGGAACCCATAGAGAAAACTATTTTGGGGACGGAGAGGTAAGACCGTGTCCCCAGGCAGTCCTGGGGCCCTGCCGCTCTCAGAGCTGTCCCATCAGCCAGTCTCACTGAGAGAAACATCAAAGCAAGCTTCTTCCTCCAGAGGGAAGACCCATGCCTGCAGTGTGCTCAGGCACCATCAAACTTTTTCCAGGTATAGGAAATTTGCTGGGGTCGGTCTTCGTCCACCTTTCCTTTTTCCAACTTTGCTTCTCAGACTGGGAACTTTTCTGTCTCTTCTCTGCCTGCACAGGGGCTGCATCTACAGCCTCCAGGGAAGTCAGTAGGAGCTTTCTCTGTTCATGCTGTGGCAACAGAGGCTTTAACCACACTGCTCCGGTTGCATGGACAGGTGAGCTCAGGTTTTTAAGCATTACTGTGATAAAGTTGAGAAGAAGTGGGTCTAGTAAGAAGGTTGGTAAGGGGAATGGTCATGATTTACTCAAGATCTTGAGGTGAAGGATGGCATGAACTTGGCAGGAAGCCAGAACAAGTAACCTCATCCATGGCTCTTGCGCGGAGAAATAATCCTGAGCAGAAAACAAATCAGTGTTCCCAGATTCCTGTGGCTCCTACACTGAAACCAGTAGGACCATTACAGTAAGGAGGGAGGTTAATAAGCACCTCACCTCCCTGGTCCAGCAGATATGAGGCAGAAACTAGCTGGAGGGAGCCCAGAGCTGCTCCTAGGCTATTTCCACAAAAAAAAAAATCCCCTTCTCCTGGCACTGCAGATATGAGAGAGGTTTGGAGAGGTCCATTGCTGTAGGATTTGCATTCTTTAAGCACTGATTAGTGGATATCAAAGTTATTATGGGATTAAGCATGCGTTATCCAGCCCATGTGCCATCTGATGCACTTTCAGAAAAGCAACACCTCACCAGAGGTGCTGTCTAAACACCAGGTGTAGGTCGTGGTTGTTACTGTGTAGGTGTTACTGAATGATCTGGGAAGGAAAGCCTTTGTAAAATTTAAATCTTATAAATTATTAGGGAGAATTAACAGACAGGGAGTTTTCAAAGTTAAGTCATTTCTATTATTAAATCTACTTTCGTATTTTGCAACTTTGAACCAATAATTATCTTCCAGATACACAACATAACACAACTAACGAAATATGGTCCATCAGGCTGTATCATCTACCATTATTTATCTATGTTTGTGTAACAATTTCATCATTTGATCAAATAATAGCAGATTCCACAATATGTCATTCAAGTATCCCCAGTTTATCTATAATGATTTTCCTCTTGTCAGCTCATTTCTTGAACCTTTGCTGGATCTGGTTTCAATGGTACTATAAACAATCATCATTGCATTGTAAAACTGGAAACTCTCCACTAAAATAGTGTTTTGATCTGGGTTGCCATAGTAATAAGTCTGTGCTCCCCTCTTTGGAGGCCTTGTTATATGAAGTATCTGTGATTTGCTCAGAATGGCCCCAGTTCATCTGTCAAAGTGGGTTTTTCCTTTTTTAAAATAATGATCTAGAAAATCCCTCAGTGGCAACAAATATTTTACAACCATAACGAGAAACATTGTATCACTCAAGCTTTGTAAATCTATGCCATTATTGCATTAGAATAAATCACTTTCCTTAGGTATATTACTTAGAAATATGCAATTCTAATTTTAGAGTGTGTATTCAATAGGGGGTATTTATTTTTTATGTAAAGAGAATTATTAACTTTGACTTCAAAAATACATCACATGTCAGATTGTGTTTAGAGGCCCTGCAGCAAAAAGAAAAAAAATGAAATTCTTTCTTATTTTATCAAAATACCGCAAATATCCAGTCAGTTTCAGATTTAGTTACCCTATTCCATTCTTAACTGCTGATTTTTATAATGAGATCAGATATTACCGTAGATTTTACAACTGCACGCTCAGATAAATGATATTCAGATTATATACTTGTAAAAATTAGAGGTCCTGAAAATACATCAACGACACTGTGAAAATATATCACTGTACGTTATTTTAAATAAAAATGCTCCAGTCAGTTACAGTAATTTCATCCATGAACTATGGTATTTCCTCCTGCAGGAATGAGAGTAAACAAACACTACATCAACACACCAGTGACAGACTCCACGGAAAGAAGTGAGGACGGAGATCATATTTTATCTAGACAAATGGTTAAGTTGGTTACTTTATGTAAGTCGCTACCAGCTACAGGATTACTTCATGTAACTCGCTGTCAGCTACCGCCTCATAATACCTGACAGGGGAATATTAAAATCATCAGTGGGAGAAAGTACGGAAGGTATCCATCTGTATTCAATGAATTCTAATTAAAAAGTAATTACCGTACGGTGAGGAATCTGCCGGCCCCGGCCCCCTCCCCACACACGTTAACGTTAGTTGACTCTTTGGCGAACGAGGGGGAAGGCGGGCGGCGGTGCATGTGCATATTTCCTTACATTTTCCCCGTGACTTAGTTCTAAGCAGGGCCAGATCATGGGAAGTCTTCGGAAGTAGTTTTACATCATTTTGCCAAGTGGATCCCCAGAAGACGCTGTGGGGGCAGAGGTGCTACACATCTTCTGTTATAATTGACCTGGGCTTTGAGATTTCTCTGTCATGATGTATCCCAGAATGGTGCATGACGGGAAGGAACTTGTTATTCCTCCAGCAGTGCCAAATGGACAAGATCAAGTAGGCCTGGGACTTGAAAAAAAGGAAGAAATATTGACAGATAAGTAACCACTCCAGTAAATGACAGGCAGGCACAGGAAGCTTGATTTCCTTGGGGTTCAGAGGTAATCTATTGACCTTCAAACATTCCACTGCAAATGTAATAGATTTTTAAAATATGCAAAAATATAAGATGCTTAATTGAAATCATTATGTCTGTCTTGATTTCTTTTTCTCCTTGCAAGTCAGCAGTGTGGGAACAAAATCCACCCATGACTAAAAGAGCTAGAAATAGACTAAATTTGACCCAAAATATTTATTCATCGGATTATCAAAATCATATCTGTAATGCAGTTCAAGAACATTAAAGGTGTCCTCTGAGAAGCTGACGTTTTTTATGGCATTGTGACTGGCATTGAAACACTTGTTTTGCAATTCCTTGGATGGCAGCTCATCAGCAGCCCGCGCAACGCTAGAACAAACTGACGTCAATAAGGTGGGCCGGACTAATTAGGAGCAGAATTTGCCCCTTGAGACTATTGGCTCATTTAGCGAGCTCAGTGCCAGCCTGGCCCGTACTGACGTAGTGCCCCAGGGCCCGGGAGGAGCAGGGTTCTCCTGGGTGCTGTGTACACACACACACACACGTGATCATACATCCTAGACCCAGAATGAAGCGCTAGCTCTCCGTGCCATCGTGGTCCAGAACAGAAGAAATGCAAGTTCTCTGGATTTAGGCTCCATTATAGAAGATTTCTGTAATTTGCTTTGAGATGTTCTCATCTTTCCACTGTTTGCAGCTGGGAGTTTTCTTGCACTGAGAGCTATCCTCTTGGCCAGAAGCAGCTTCGCTGCCTTACCCAAAATACCGTCAACATTTGGCCGAGACTCCAAATGGTTAAAAAAATCATTCCTGCTCTCACCTTCGTGTCCCACCGCTGATTTCTTGTATCCTGCAAAGCTCTCTGGGTCAGCCACATCCGGACTCGTGGCACAGCAGCAGCGATATTGTACATTGCCCCGGGCCCTGATAAAGAGGTTGCTGGAACAGAGAGGGAATTGGGATGAAGAGGCCAAATTCCCTCCACCTTGCAACTCTCTAGACAGATTGCATTCCTCCTACAACCCATTTACATCTGTTGCAGGACCAGTATGAAGAAAAAGCTTCTAAACAACGGAACACAAAAGGAAAAGGGGGATGATTGCCCTCAACCTTGCCATGCAGTCCCCCTCCAATTATTCTTAATTCTCTTCTTCCTTTCTACAATTTAAACTGACTCCCCTTTGGTCTATCTACCCTTGAGAACAGATTATTTATACGAATTGAACACAAAGCACAGATTATTCCCTCCTTCCTTGGCATAATTCTTTCATATTTGCTGAAGTCTGTTACACCCCCTCAGTCTCTCTTTCTCCAGGTTAAATCATGCCACTCACTCAGTCTTCCCTGGTAGATTATGTTTTCCAGACCAATGGCCGTTTCTGTTGTTATCCTCTGGACAGTTTCTAATTGATTGGCTTCTTCTGGAGATTTGCCTCTTATTCTGCCATCGCAACAAGCTCAATAAGGTGACAGTTGGTCCTGGAAATGAGTTATGCCGATGACAGAGAGAGGTTTACCGTTTACTGCGGTTGGCAGAGGCTGACAGGAAAGTTGATACAGGTTTGGTGCCACACATCCATATTACCAAGCGTGGGGTTTAATTCTGGAAGGATCAACTCTCTCTGGCAAGACCGCCAAACCTATGCTTATCATGAAGTACGGGAGTAATTTATTAAAGTTAAGGAGACACAATGTGTAGATTCAAGCTTACATCTGAACCTTTACAGGAACAGGCACTACCTGCAATGTAGTCAAAACAAACGAACAAAAAATCCCCCAAAATACTGCTTGATATTTCCAGTAATTTAAATTTTAACCTTTTTTTCCCTGGCTGTATTTATACTTCGATATAATTAAATTATATTCCCTTTCTATATTTTCTCCTGTTAAGTTACACGTCTCCTGATTCTCATTTATACCAGGACTGCTTTTGGCTTGCTCTTGGTAAGTAATAGTATGTAAATCAGATGCAATAAACTATACTCCCTCTTAAATGTCCTTCTACTCTGTCAGAGTGGTGTAACATCACATTAGTGTAAATAAATGCTGGACCTCAACTTTGTAGATCCACGTTGATTTTTCTAAGTTTCGGGTCTTAGCATGATCTAAAAGCAGGTGTAATTGTAATTCCAGTAAAGTGCTATTATATTCATAATGCCATAACATACATTTTCATAAAATAGTAATGTAGGTTTTTCAGTGCATAATTTGGTGGCTTTGGGAATATTAAAAGAGGCAACGTGTTGGACTTGGATTCTGAAATATGCCTTAATACCTACTTGCTAATTATTATCAGGCCATCTGCAATGCTCTGCAGTCAGTTTATGAGAGATCTCTTTTGACCCATCCTGCATTTGCCCGCTACACCCACACTTCCCATCGGCTCAGCACGGACACGGTGTTATTCTCAGTTTTCTCATGCTGTGAGGGGTTAGGTGAGGCAGAGGCTCATGCTCCAGAGTCTTACCCTACCTCCTAACTCTTTTCCTGCCCACCTAAAGTCTCCTAATTGTAACAGTGCAGAACATAATGGGAAAAGTGTATCGACTTGTTTAATTTAAAACAGGCTATGTGAACTATCTTTACAATAACTACTCGTTTCAATAATTTATAACTATGATGCTTATACCTGACAAAATCATTCAGATAACTAGAGCAATGTGCACTTTAAGTTTAAAGTCAAGGTCTTCCTTGCTCATTTTAATGACTTCTCTTGTGCACAAGATATTAATATTCCTGTGAGCAAACACAGCACTGACTCATTAATCAATAAGAGCTGGCTCCTCTACATAATAACAATAGCCGTACTAGATAATTAACTTTTGTTCCATTGACTTTAGTTTGTACATAATTTCCAGTGGCTGACACTGGATAATAAAAAGCTTTGCAGCTGACAGGCACCTTTTAAAATCCTTTTTACTAGTTTAGGAAAATGATCCACACCAACTGTTATAAGTAAAATACAGTGTAGGTGTCAGTGTGTGTCCGTGCCATATTTAAAAGGAGGCAACTGACAATAAATAAAAGACCTAATAAATATTGTAAGGCTTCCACGAGTCCTGCTGTTAAATTGTAGCATAGTGAAGGATTTGCATTTTCCTGTCATGTAGTTATAGGCAGACTAGAGATAAAGGTATTTCTACAATTAAAGGAGTATTCTAGATAACTGGCAGATTTCCTCAGTCTGGACTGGGGTAAGAAGCATAGCTGTGTCTGCACCAGCTTTTTTCCTCAAAAATGTTTTTTTTTAATTATTAGGGCAGGTCCAGCAAAGGTGGCAACACCAGAAACTCCACTGTAGCCCTGAGGGACTTACTGCGGAGGGAGGTGCAGCGCTGTCTGTGCTAGGACACAAAAGAAAAGGCGCCTTTAAATCAAATCATTTCAGTCACTCACTTTACAACACGGCTCCACAGGCAGCTGTGGTGGCACCTTCCAGGGGCCCACGGACTAGGGCACAGGGGCAGGATCAGGCAACAGCAGGAGCAGGAGACTCCCAGTTCCCTGGTGCTCAGAGAGCCACCGGGGCTGGACGGCTCTTTGCCCAGACCATCACCTCCTTTGCTTCTATCATTAGGGATTTTTCTTCTATGGAGATCTGTTACTTATGACTTCTTCCTTAAAACAACCCAAAACACACAGGGAGCCAGCTTGCTGTCATTAGCAGAGCAGACTGGAGAAGGAAAAATCTACTGCAGAGAGGACTTGGAGGCTTCAAAATCTACTTTTCTTCCAAAATGGAAATAACATTTTTTTTGGGGAAAAAAAAAAAAAGAAGTCTCAAATCACTTCAAGTGCTTTCTTTTGACATTTTACATTTTTGAATTGTCTTGTCAGCTAGAATACAATACAGTATTAAATAAAACACACGCATGAGCATTTTCAAAAGCAAAAATTGAGGTACTCTGTTCCATAAATCTCAATCTGCCTGACAAATCATGAGTTTCTGCCACCCCCATATTTCTTTCTGACTGGTATGGGATGTTGGGGACGTCAGTCTGGAATTCTGCTGGGTTTCAGGTATGATGGAAGTGCATTTTCTGATAGAAAAATTGCTCCACTGACTTTTCTGCAGTAGATATTTAGCTGTAGATTTTCGTTTGGAATAAAGCAAGCTTATTATACACTGTAGAATAAGAAAGTTCAGAATAACACACTTACCAGAGTTTTTAATCTACGGCTTACTCTATATGTATGATAGTTTCCTTTGTGATACTGAGTGTCGCAGGGGCCAGACATTTGACTATTGCAGTTCATTGACATTAACTGAGTTACCATGACTTGCCCAGATGAAGATCATCCCTTAGATGTGACGTTGATAAAGCCTCCCCAACAAATGTGAGCATAAACCATTTGCAAAATGTTTCTGCTCTCAAAGACCAAGATAACGCTCTCTCTTATTCATACAAACAGCCCACGCAGAGAATGCCTTGATTAAGCCTTAATTCAAAAGCTAAAGCATGTGAAACAAAGAAACTTCATGCAACCGTTAGGGTGGAAATGCAGGCTACTGATCGAGCACTTATTTGCATTATACACTATGTTCTCCAGAAGGAACAAAATACACTGCAAGACAATGGCCCGTCAGCTTCTATATAGAAAGGAAAACATTCTTGTGTTCAAAATTGTGGAAATGTCAATATTTCAAAAGGTAGTTTTACGGTTCATTCAAGCACTGATAAGAAATCATTACACTTTTTAAGAATATTGATGATTACAGAGAGGCATTTAATGGAGGGAAAGGCTTTTTTTGCACTTCGTTAGTTTGTGCATGTCTAATTGACTCTTCAAGACTCTTTTGCATGAGTCACTAAACACAGTTTTAACCAGACTATTTTTATACCAGTTATAAGCAAACTTCTCCAGCTTACAGACATTTCCTTTCCATGTCTCCCCAATGAGTACTGTCAAGTTCTAGACAGAGTTTAATTCAGGAAATACATGACAAACCATCAATTAAATCACCTATTTTTTCCTACAGCAATAGGCTACCCGAGGAGCTGATATAGTAGATTAGACACCAGGTTTGGAATATGTAGGCCTCTGGACAAAGTGTGTTCACCTCTTTGCCTATCTAGATAGGTCATGAGGATTGCTTCTGTGGCAGCTGTTACATACTGCTTGCTTCCTTCTGGGCGTTAGGAGCGAGGAAAAAGGTGACATACAACATGTGAAAACTCTACCAACTCCAGCGGTGCAAACCAATGCAGAGGTACCTGAAAGATCCCTGCCTTCAGCAGGGTTGCGTGGGCACTCCCTCGTGAAGCTTCTCCCACTGAGCAGGCTATGGGGCTATCTAGGACACGAAGAGGATGGCGGTACAGCTGAAAGCACATGGGTAGCTGCAGATGTTGAAGGCACTGGCTGGGCTCTGCAAAACAGTGTTATTAAAAATGACCTCCAAGGCTATTGCAAACTTCTGCGGTACACAATCAACTATTAAGTCAATGAAATCATTTGTATCAAAGACATTGTGACACTGTCTGAACATGGAAATGGAAAATAAAAAAAGACAGCCCTGCATGTGCATATGGTCATGGTCCAGCGCAGTGAGCGTTACCGCTTGGTTTGCTGAAGCATACTGGACAAGATTTGGAACTCGTTATTTTTGCAAGTGGGAAAAAAGAGCTGATGGATGTCTCAGTCCAAAACGCAAACCAGAACTAAGGCAAATGTAAGGCAAATGCTTTGCAGGTTCAAAGTCAAGAATAACACTCTATGCAAAGCTTCTGTGATTGCAGAGAGAAATTTCGCCCCCTGTGAATACTATTCCCCATTTTTATTCACCTTGGCTCTTGCTGCTGCCCCAGGGGACTGGAAGCAGAATTACAGAGCTCTGTGGAGAGATCCTATTCTCATGACATTTCTAGCCTCCATTTTGCTGAACCAACAGACGTGGATCACTGGGATAATACGACTCTGACAAGCACTAGAACTTTTAGTGGCTTATTGGCATCCGCAGCCTTTGGGGATTTACTCAACACTAGTGAGAAAAGCCGTGCCAGTCTTATCAGCTGGTGTGCACTTGCCCTTTTTGCTCTAGGCTGGAACTGGAAGGTGTCATTCACCCCCTGGTCCTGCTGAGCCAGACGTGGCTAACCACCCAGCCAGGCAGCTACCCGCACGGCAGCCGGCTCTGCCTCCTCGCCAGCTTCCAGGAGGACTCGAACACATGCAGATCCTCCGCTGGTGGGGACCTGGCCACGGGGTCCGTGGGGTTTGGTGCCACCTGGGGTAAACCACGTGGGGCCTGACGGGTCACCAGGCATTTCTCAAAAAGGTCCTGGACTCCAAAATTAACACGGCCCCACAGCCTGGCTATGCTGAGCTTTTGTCATACTTGCCGTTTTCCAGTTCTTTATTATAACAACAATACATCAGATCAGCTAATAGGACCAAGGGTTTCTCTCTCCACATTTAGCTTGAATGATCAAACTATTTAAAAGGAAAGAACACAGTGTTGTGCTTATTGGTTTTTGTACTCTCTAAACCCTTTTAAATTTAAACAGAAGCATAACCCCTCCCCTCCCCAAAATAAAATATCGTAAATACCGAGGAAACTACTCCATCTGTGGTATCATTACTCACTGTGGCATTTTTAAACAAGCACTTTCATGGTTTCTCCCAGCTGGTAGCTCAAGCTACAGAAAGGTTCTCTGCATACAGCAGCAAAGTTACTTTACTGATCTTCAAATTCCTTCTTAAAAAACTCTCCTTTGCCTATTAAAAAAAAAAGAGAGAGAGAGACGTTTAGAGAAGTGGTATGCTTAAGACTATAGGCTATTGGGGTCTCTCTTGCCCCATCAGAGCTGAGCTTGTTTCCTTGCCGTCTCCATGTGCTGGCAGATAGGTGTAAACGCTTTGGGGCACAGAGTCTCGGGCTCAGGACCAAGCACGAGTTGGTCCCTGTCCATAAACGGGACGAGTGCTATGTTACTATGAAGAGCAAGTGTGGGATCCTTATCTCTTCCAATGCAGTGTCACTGCAGTGACATTGGTGATTCATCCTGAACCAGGTGAGGAGCTGGGACGATGTTTTCTGACGGTGATGTTTGCGTCACGTTCATCTGCCCGCAGCTGCCAACGCTGCAGCTGCCACAGGCTGACTTTAAATGCGAAAAACTCCTTTGCACTGCTACTTAAAGCACCGCCATAATAGCTCAGATCCATTGTTTAATGCAGTGGAAGTCCCCCACCCAAGCAAAATACTATTAATAGAGAAACCTAGTTTTTTGTTAATGTGCTGCATGAGCTATCAGGGTACCTTTTTACCCGCAGATAAGGAGTATCTCTTTCTTCTGAAAAGCCAAATAGAAGTGTGTATGTGCTGGGGGTGATCAGATTTCAACCAGATTGACCTGCTTCCTGGCTGGTTTTAAAGCTTATTTGATTAGTTCCCTGCTCTGATTCACACCCTGGAAAAAACATCTCTTTCTCAGTTGATTGTTGATAAATTTTTTTTGAAAATAGCCTCTTATCTTTAGGCACGCACGTTGGTGTCTCCAGAAGTGTCCATGCAAAGACTGGTGTCACCTACCGCCAGCTGCAGAAGTGACAAATGCAGCTGTATCTTCATCTATCTTTAGCTGCATTAGAACACATCAGTTGTTAAGAAAATGTAGTGCCCTCATCAGGGGGTTTAATACCCAGTTAAAAGTTTATCCAGATAATCCACATCAGGATTAGTGACACTGTGAATTAAGGATGTGGCAGCAATGAATACTGGTTACTCTCATAGAGGACCTTTATAAGAGACTGATCTCTAGATCTGCACATCTTACACATCTGCATTAAAAATGTCCTGCTGAGCCAATTCCTTCACGCCCTAAAAAAGTTCCAGCCTTAATATATTCTTACAGCAACTATTGTGGGATATTGAGGCTACCTAGAACCTTTCAAGGCTCTTTCTTAATTTGCAAATATTCACTGGCAGGAAACCCATGCCACGCTCTGCTCGGTCTGGATCGAAAAGAGCCCTTTTAGGGACATTCATCCTGGAAAGTGAGCTGGGTAAGTTGGAGAAGTTTATTATCTGATTGTGACTCAGCTAATCCTTGAGACAAGGTTGTATTTTAGGAACATGGCCTTAGCATTGTGTTGTGAATTTGGGAAGAAAGGACTGTCCGAATGATGTTTAGCTCCTCTGACCCAGGATGGTTGTCCATATGAAAAAAAAGTTAAATATACCTACGCCCTCTGCCACCAAATTTTCATCTGCTGCGAGGCTGTTCGGCAGGCTCCAGACATCTCCTGCAAAGAGGTAGCACAACATTGATGTTAGCACAGTGGCAATATGGTTGGGATCCTCTGCTTCAATACTTGGTATTCTGAAGGACACAAAGCGAAGTGGACACCTATCTCCTATGATTCCCTGTGCAACGGCTTGGAAGCGACTATTCCCGGCACCGAAGTGAACCAGTATTTTATTTTTGATACCTTAATGCATGCACAAAGTACAAATTTTAGGTAGAATATGCTGAAACTGAGAAAAGCAGGCACATTTACATTTTATTCTGGTTAGTTCAGTTAATCCCTGCAAAACAGGAGGACTGCAGACATTAATTTTTCATCCAGCTAGCTCTTATTGAACATATCATCACTAGTTACTTAAAATTTAATCTATTTTTAATAGAAAAATTGATACTGGAATATGAAACATGAAGTAACACATTATTGTTCTGCAAAAGACTAAGCTTTTAAAGACAGTATTGTAGTCTGGAAACAGACTGAAAAACGTAAAAGGTTATGTCCAACATTAAAAGTAATCTACATGTTCACGAAAGCCTAGATCATTGCAAAGCAGTAATTATTCACTGACTGTAGATACCCTTATTTTGATATTTGCCGTATGTTTAGTATTCATTACAGCAGATTATCGCAGGATTACTGCAACAAATTTTTCCTTTCAGTAAAATCTCATTTTCAAGTAATCCGGACTTTTTTTTTCGTCCCCCTTTGCGAAATCTCCTTTCGTCAGCCTCCAAGCTTGACTAATTGCCAGCGACTTCAGTTTCCACATGATTTTCACTTGCATTTTATACAGGTGATATCCAAAACTCTTTTTCTTTTTTTTCCCTGTAGTGCAATGATTACTTTTAAAATTCATAAGCACCAAGTGTGTGTGAGCATGAAGGCAAGAATGGCTATTTCTCTTTCATACTACAGGGCAAACAGCCAGATTTAAAAGGCTTCATAATTAGGGACTTTACCAGACTGTAACAGAAGATATATTTGCTTATTTTTCCTGTAAGTCAATTCTAAATACGCAAAATTCAAAGTGTGGGTGACTAGGCCACACTTAGCAGAAATAATAAGACCACAGCCAATTAAAACAGAAAAAGGTTGAGTTCTCAGTTTTCTGCCCAGTGTGTTTCTGACGCTGACACAACAGCAGCTGTGAACTGCCAAAGTCATCCCAGAGAGGTGGCTCAGTCTAGCCCCTGCCAACATGAAGGATGTGCCCTAAAAGCCAAGAATGTTCTTGCCACAATTTCCTACGTAGAAGAACAGACAAAATGGTGGCTCGGCTTACATGGATCCTTATACCATGCTATAATTTCCTTGTAGGAATAGCAGTCCCTGGAAGATGCGGCTTAAACAGAAGGGAGGACAAATAACTTTACAGCATTAAAAGCCTGCAATTTCTTCTCTAACAGGACTATCTGGGTATCTTTTTGTTAATTGAACACTTGAAAATTGTAACTGAAATGGTATAAACGTTGTTTTTATTCTTCTTCTCATAATATAATCATTATGTGAGAAACATTAAACTAGACATTTGACTTTATTGATCTTTTCATGGACTAACAGTACAGGGAGTCATTTTCTGCCTAGACTAATTAATTGATAGACTAATTCATTGATTAGGTTCTCCATAGCATAGTTGGTATTGACAAATACTGAATCTTTTTCCATCAGTTGTATTAGTTTGCACCAATTCCTTTGGCTGTTTCACTTAAGCAATTACGATAGCTCAAAAGCGACAATCAGATTCTCAGCTGGTGTAAATCAGGCTCTCTCTACTGAAGTCAGAGAGCTGTGTTATTTTTATGTAGTTTGGTTATTGGGCCTTTAAGATTTAATACTGAGCTTTAAAATACCCACAACAATATCATGATATCAGAAGTAAAAAAAATCACGTTAGCCTAAACATTTTCATCATTGCAACGAAGAGTAACTGTGTTAAAGGTTTACGTACAGACGCATAACTTTGCTCCTAATTTATACACAGTGTTATAACACTGTCACGTGCAAATTAAGGTACCTGCACACACAAATAATCATTCTAAGTCACAGAAAAGTTAGACGCTCAATAGACTCACTTTTCACATGCATAGGCTGTCTGGAAATCAGGTCCTAAGGAGTATCCTGCTTCCAAGCAGACACTGCCTTCTGGATATACAGAAGAGAGCCCTGCCATTTCATTATATGTGAAATCTGTGTTCAGATGTCTGTGACTTTTCTATATACTCAACTTGATGCAGGATTTTAGGAGAATATAGTGATTTGTGCAGGGCTTTCTCACTTCTGGATCAGTGCTGAAAGAATGTCCTGGTATGGACACTGCTGCTCCACCTGTTGAGCAGAGCCAACAAAGACACAGGGTCATCAGCATATTGACAGTGAAAGGAAGAGAACCTTATGGGAATTTAATTAACTTATCCGAATTTTCAAAATAAAGACCAAGAAAAAATAAGGAAATTGAGCCGAGTATACCCTGGATAGACTTTTCTTAACAAATTATTCTTCAGGTAACCCAAGGAGTCACAACAGTACGTGGAAAGAGGAGACACCGAGCTGATTTTTAAAGAAATTAGTTTCCTTTCAGAAACAGGCCATCTTTGTCAAGTTGGTCAATGCTGAAAAATGGAAGTTGATTTTAACTTTGCATTCATCTCAGGTCTGGTTGTCCTAGAGCATCGTGGAAAATAACCAACCCAAGTCTGTGTAGGAAGTTGTCTTTGTGCTCTGGATCAACCTCCCAGCTCTGAATAACTGAGAGAGTTCATAAAATACAGGCATTAGCAGTTAGCTCCTCATTTTAAAGACTCCAATCGTTTTTTCTCATCTTTGCATGCAAAGATAGAAAATGATGTACTCTCCAGAGACACCAGCAACAGAAAGTTGTCAAGACTGAGGAGGTTTTGCTGAGGCAGTTTCCTCACACTGCTCTAAACCCAATTGCTTCGTGTGCTCTACGTGCACATGGAGGCTTCCTCTTTGAGGCATGGCATCGGGTAAAATAAAGTGCACAGTCTTTGTTAAAACGAGTGTTGCTCCCCAGCACGACTAGACTCCGATGTGTGCCCTGTCAGACATCTGCATTTACCCCAGACCCCTGTAGCTGCCAAGGTACGGGTGGTATTTGCAATGGTTTTGCTGAACGCAGGATAGCCAGAGTACCACGTCACTCTGCATATGAACTCCACTGGGAAAAGAGGCACGTACAGGCAAAAGCGAACATGGAGAATAGAGTCGGGGAAGAATATGATCTTTCTAAAAGAATGCTTTGCGCCCTTCACACATACATAGAACAGAGAGAGCGATTTGCCACCCAGAATTTAATGGCATGTAATTAAAATCAATAGAAAATCGACATTACAGAATCAAAACAAATTAAAGCACAAATTTAATCCCTGTTTCTCATTCTGGCATTTGAAATGGAGGGTTTGCTTAGGAGATATGCTGTAAATATGCTCATATATACCGGATATGTCTTAAGCAGTCTTTCTTAATGTAGCCCAGTTATTATTCCTTACATATGAAAAGGGATGGTCTATCTTCTCGGCCGATTGCAGTACAGAGTAATCTGGTCTGACTGTGATCATATGCCACTTTTACACAGATGCCTTTCCTTTATCATAGTGGGATTTATTCTTTATTAGCGTCCTAACAACTGAACAGTAGACATCAAAACTTCATGCAAAATCAGGTCCTGCAGACACAATAAGCCACAGAACTCTGCAACTTTTCCATTTGAAACGCTCTGTTTTTTCACAAAGAGATGTAGAATATGCAAAAGTAGAATAAATCTATCATATTCTCATATTTTTTCTATTTTTGATATGTTACTGTCTTTAGTAATTATATATGCTGCAGGGCAAAAAAATTATTTCAAACATTATTAAACTGTATTTTTCTTAGCTAAATTCATATCGTCATGCCTTTGAACGCTGTATTGTCAAACCTCTAAACTGCAGCACATCCAGGGAAAAGCCAGGCTGATGGTGGTGTTTTTTCCTTCTGGAAACATCATCAGCTCAGGACTTCATTTGACCCAGTTTTATTTCTCTCTTTTTTTGTTATATTCCTTTTCATTACTATTATTACATTTATTATTATTATAATTTAGTTTAGTTTAGTTATTAAGCTGTTCTTACCTCAACCCACGAATTTTACTTTTTTCCCCTGATTCTCCCCACTGGGATGAGGGGAGGATTGAGCAAGTGGCTGCGTGGTGCTTAGTTGCTGGCTGGAGTTAAACCACAACCATGTCAGATACAGTATTTTGTAAATGTGGCATCATTACCATTTAACCACGTTTGTGCATTTTGAGCCAATCAATTCTGGTCTTTTCTAAACTATTTGGAAAATAAAGGAAACAAACCCCAAACCAGAGAGCACGTCGTAGTAATGCACATTGAAATCATTCCAGAACTGACCTCTAGTACTTGCAAATTGCAGATTTTTATTTCCCACTCCAATCGCAATGGGCAGACTTTTCTGTATGGTTCATGCTGGATTTCTTACCTCTTTTGAAACATCTGCTCTTGCCCCAGGTCAGAGATAAGATGGCTGATGTAGGATGATTGCTTCTGTATTTCTAAGGCTTTGGCCACAAGCTTACCTCCAGGCATGGTCAGAAATGGCACCCACCTGTGGCCCCACGCTGGCAAACCCATGGCCACACATGAAGACTACTCCTTGCCAGTACCCGATTGCCCTACTTGGATATACCGGGTTGTGCTGCTGCTGCCACCAAAGAAAAAGCTCGGCCATGGGGTGTTGGAGATACTGCTGGAGGGCAGAGCTTGGTTCTGCTACTTCTTGGCCCGCCTCCCCTTCCTGTGGGATGCAGGGCTGGGCTTCTGCCTTGGCCCCGACCCCTCTTGTGGGGTGATGACACTCAGGTTTGCTGGCCTCGCCAAAGAGCCTTGAGCCAGCTCTGGCTGTCAGAGTGTCTGCAACTCATCAGTTAGCCCACGGCTGTGAAGTGCAAGAGGCTGAGACTTAGAAAGTCCTACAGAGGCACCGGGCGACTTTGGTTATATCTAGTTATCCTGATATACCTTTGTTCAGGATCTGCACAGAACTACCTCATTTGCCTTCGCAGCAGCAGGTTTTCCTCTCACCCCAAGGAAATCTTAGGGTCCAGCTTTGTGCTCCTCACTTACTATTTGGACATCAGAAAAAAAATATTCTTTTTCTTTTCTTTTCCCTCTGGGTAATGTCAAGTTTTCCTACAAACCAAGAAATTAACTACAGAATGTCAGATGGAACTCCAGCCCTGTTCGTCTCCGATTCCTGATTACAAAGATTCCACCACCAGTTATTTCAGCAGAACTCACAGGTCACCAAAACCACCAAACGTTTAAATCAATTACATCTCAACATTTAATAGTCCTCGTGCTTCAAAAATACGCTTGGAGGCTGCCAGAAAAGCAACATGATTTAAATGTATTATTTACTGTTGCGGTTTTCACCAGGAAAGTTCATTCTGTCTTCGGAGTGACAGTAAGAAACAATTACTGAAGAGGGTACATGGTTCTCTAATTTAGTTTTCAATAGTTGATGAATGAAATGGGAGTTGTTGACCACACTAGGTCACAGAAAAGTCATTTTGGTGGACTTCTGCTCCCCTCTGACAAGTAATACACTGAATAAGGATAGTCCTACACAGTGTCTATCCATGCAAAAGCTTGGTTTCTTATTATTGTTGAACACGGCAGAAATCTGCCTGCTCAGTCTGAGCAACTGTTTCTCAATCAATAATTAAGTAACTTTAAGGTCTAGATCTATACAAAGATATCGATATTTTCACTGAAAATGAATCAATATGAACACGGTAAAGCATCTGAGTAAGCCTTTTTAATGGCAGTGTTTTGGCTGTGAGAAGTAAATTAATTGATTAAATGAATGACAAATATTGGACAACCAAAGTAAGTCTTTTCACACTTTCACAAACCTTTTAAGCCACTCATTTCAATTCTTTTCTTTGTTTCCCATCTTTTTTCCAACTTTGTACTTTTTCATAGGCCTTCCTGTGAGTATGTAATGCAAGTTATGTCTCTCTTATTTTACATTAATAAGGAGAGTTCAGGTGAACTGTGGTGAAGGAAAAGAGCAAGCTGAGACTTACGGAAGAAAGGGAATTTTCTGGGTGATAAACTGTAAGGGATCCTGCTGGAAAGGCCACAGCGAAAGAAAGGAGATCTGCCAGGAGACTGTAAGGGAAAAAAAAAAAAAAAAAAACTACTGAGAGATGGGAAATGGTAAGGGAGAGAAAAATACACCCACATCTTTGGTCTGATGGACAAGAAATAGTTCTGGATAGGTCTTTTCTACCATCTTCTTAAGAAACATATTCCCGGGAAATCCGAAGTAGTTGAACTGGTCACAAGGACAAAAACTTTCTAGTAGTTCCCATAGAGATGCCTCTACTTACAAAAACCTCGACTTGCTCCCACCAACTTTCTGGGCTCACAGTGGCCTGGCACATGTGCACCGACCTTGACTCCCACAAAGGCTGCGCTCACAGGTGAAACCAGAAGTGTCCCCTCTTCTGTGGGTGAATTGGTAGAAGTTTGCTGAGGGTTTGGCCTTAGGGCTCAGGCCAGGGGAGCGCTGAGTCTCTCCCAAGCTCTGACATCTTTACAGCTCTCTCTAGAAACAACAGCAGAAGCTCATGGCCAGCAAGCCCACGCCAATGATTCACATGACATGGTAAAGCCCTAGCAAACACCGGGGCTCCAGGGTTGGCTCTGCTTCTAGAGGCTGATGGCAGGGAGCGTTTTGCATCTTCTTGAAGCAGGATTGTGTGTCTGGAGGGCCACTGGTTTGAAAAACTCCCCAGCAGTGGGAAAACCACTGTCAGTGGAGGTCACTGAGGCTGGGTGAGTCTTTGATGCCACTGGAAACAGAGAAGCAAGAGAGTGAAGAGGCCAAGAGAGACTCACACTTCTTTCTCACGTTCTGAGCTAACAAATTTAATTGTAGGAAGCAGGTACAATATAGCCTCACCCAGGGCCATCCTCAGAATGAGAAGGGACTAGACACCGAAGTTAGGACGTCTCTCTTCAGGGATGTATTCACTGTGCAAAGGGAGGGGAGAAATGCAAATGGGTAAGCGGGACAGTAGAAATGTCATCTTTATTTGTCCAAACACCTTTCTAGTGGAAGAGACAGTTAGCTTTCCTAATCTCCCTAGCCTTTCTTTTTCCCTTCTTGTTCCCTTTTACCTTTTTTCTCTGTTTTATTCGCGTTCATAGTTTTTCATCATTAAGCAGTGATTTCTTTCATCGTAAAGCAGCAGGTCAAAGAAACTCAAGTCTTCCACCGGCCCTTTGTGCATACGCAGCTATCAAGTGGCAGCACAGGTTCTTGGGCCATTATTTTTGTTTGTCATAGAATAATTTTCTGCTGCCCCATAGGTCCTGCGAGCTACGTTGGGACTTCAATTTGCTGAAAATATTTTTGAGTTAGGATTTTTTTATTATTATTATTAAACGGATACACATTCTCATCTGTAAAGGTTGAAACTCCACTTTTCCATCTGTCTCTGCCCTTTTTGGAATTGTATGTCCCCTGTGGTGTGCAGCTCAGAAGTGTTCGCTTATGTACTGGTAAGAAAAAAAAACAAGAAAAAAAAAGAATCAATGTGTGACAGAATGGAAAATATTGAACTACAAAAATTATCTCAAAACTGCACAAAGAACTCACAAGATACAGGCAGACCTCACTCATAAATAAATATTAATCTGCCTTGCATGTAAAATTGAAAATTAATGTTGGAGAGGGCACACAATCCACTTTTCAGCATAAAAATGTTTTCCCCTTTCTTTTTTTAATCAACATTCAGCACTTTGAAATCACATGTCCCATTTTAAGCACTTAAGATGTGACTGGTTTGGTTATTTTTTAAAAAATCCTGTTTAATATTTATGGAACAAAATCTGATGATTCCTGATGTGTTTCAGTTTTAATCATAGTCTAGTATCACAATTCTAGTAAAAAAGTGTGCTTTTGCAGCTGTTCAAGACGGCACAAAAGCTGTCTAGCAGAACAGATAGATCTGCCTTCCCTATCTCCAAAATGGTAAAAATCACGTTGACTGACACGGATAAAACTTTGCTGTTCTCAGAGCACAACCTATGAACTAATTAGCCAACATTTACAGCTCCCCAGACCGGATGGAATATTGTTTCAGAGATATCCAGATCTACAAGAACAGCTGGAAAGAAAACAAAAAAATCAAAGCAGAAAGCAGAGGGAGAAAATCCAGATGAAACACAAGATGTTGCTTCTTAATCCTGGGTGGGGCAATTTCATCTTGCACCAGCTTTGTTCCCACCTTATGCACGCATCTAGATAGGGCAAAAGCAAGACCCTGTCTGCCCCCTTCCTAACACAGAGCCTCAGCCTTCAGCTGCAACGCCCATTGCAGAAAGGAGGGATGTCGAGTGCAGGTTAGGTTCCCTTGCATTTTGACCTTCTTAGATCTATTTACATTCCCTCAGGAGTCTATGACATTAAGGGACTCTTCACCATGCAACTGGCATGCTGAGAGGAAGACTGTGTGCTGCCCCTTTGCTCCACCACCCGGGAAGTCCCATCTCTTTTTGGCTGCTGCTGAAGGCCAGGGCACATTTGCAAACCCCCGCGCTCCCAGTTGTCTGCGGAGCACAGAGATTGCTTGCTCGTGTTCTCCACAGCTGGGCAAAGCGGCTGAAATTGCTGGGGCAGCCGAAACCACAGGGGCAGTTTACTGAGTATTTGCAACAGCAGTAGGTGCCACCAGTAGAAACCGCACTGGTGACACATCTTGGTGTCAGCCTGCGGCCTGGTTTGACTCCTGATAGGCAAAAGGGACAACTCCTCCAAGCACATTAGCTCAGCTGAAGAGGATGTATATGTTGCAAGAAGCCCTTCCTATGTGCTCTACAGGCTCTGTGGCTGCTTGTATAACGCTCTGGTGGGACAGCCCTGGCATCCCCGCTGAGCCCTAAGGGCTTCCTGAGCCCAGCCTGAGCTCAGGGAGTTTTGACATCCCACCTCCCCTCTGCAGCAGGAGCCAACTGCATCTTCCTATGGACCTCTTTTCTGTTTGACCCTGGTACTGCAAAGGCAGCTGAAATGCTGGAGGCTGCACAGGAAAATATGTGCTGGACGGTCCTCCGACACGAGGTTTGCTCCTAAGCAGGGTTGTATGTGACACATGACACAAGGTAATGGGTAGAGGGCATTTACACCCCTTTCTTGCCACAGCAAGAAAGAAGGAATACGAGCAGATGTTGAAAACATGTTGAGGGGCATGCAAAAAAAAAAAAAGTATTGTCCTGGATTCTATCTAGACATTCTTGGACTTAACCTCCATGGGAGATTTCTGGTCATCTCAGTTATGGCCTTCTCAGCTATACGCAGATCCTTCTCACCACCTGTCCCCCACCACAGTATTAGCGAGGCCAAATGAATTATCTGCTCTTTTTTGCCGTTTTTCTTTGTGGAGAACAGAAAACAGTATGGTATGAGTGAAAAACCAATTACTATAGTTGTTGCAAAATTCATTAAAGCAACGCTTCTTCACTCTACTTCAAACATGGTTCTCAGAGTTTTTAAACAGCTTTTGTTATTAATCAAATGAAATACTGTGCTGTAATCTTTTAACTCTCTTGTGCCAGATTATCAGTTATTTCAAGCAAGTGTTAAAATCTCCATCACTGGCAAAAATGAATCATGTTTTCTTTGTCGAACTTGCATCAACATGCCCATCAAGCTGAGCTGGAAAAGACTCTTTAAGAGTACAGCATAGGTGCTGCTATTTGTGATTGCAAATGCACCTGAACCTAAATTTTTCAGTTATAGTGAGCTCTCTCTGTATATATACATATATATATATCTGCAAAATATTTTTATTTTCAGCTGGATTTTTAGAATAGTTTGTCACATTGCAATCTCCCCTAAATAAAATCTCATACTTTAGTCCTTTCTTCTTAATTCTGTTAATTAGTAACTGATTCTTCCAGACTCCAAATTCAGATATGAATCATCAGATTTTTTCTATCTACTCTCGTTTATGTGGTTTTCAAAATACTCAGGCAATTGCAGCTATATAATAAAGCCTGGAACACAACAACTAGAATTCATCCTCTTTAGGGGAAGTAAGGTGGATTAGTTTATCTCTTCAGGCGACTTTGGGCCTCATTCTGTGATGAGAACAAGTTTCCTCCATCATCTGAAAATACACAATGAGACACTGCCACAATGTCCTGACACACTAATCATTTCACAAAGTATTTGGGCAAACTATGACGACCACTCAAGTACAGTTTTCCGCTTTGTAAACAACGCAGACTCGTTCCTCTCTAGGTTGTAGCTGTTGCTTCAGATGTGGGAAGAGTGTTCTAGAAAGATAATTCTGCCTGTAAATGAGAAAGACCAGATCTCAGTAAGATCCCTTACAGGGATTGGTGTTAATCCTTGCTGTAAGAATGTGTTTATTTTCAGTAGTCTGTAATGGGTGAAAGAAATGCGGCATTAAGATGTTTCATGTAGAGACACACATCAAAATCTGCCCAGTTCACTTCTATCTAATGTAAAGAAATGGACAAGCTAATACATCACATAAATTTCACCGATGAATGTCAGGACTCTGATACAATACAAACCCATAGAAAGCGCTGTAAACAACATCAATCTTTCTAAAGGCAAAGCTGCGACAAAAATATTATTACCATATCCAAAGATGGAGATGGTATGTGTGCTTAATGACATCGAAGAGCCATCCCAACCCAATTTTAGTGGGGAATCAAAACTCTTATAATAAACACCTTTTTTTACAGGATCCCTAAAAGAAATACATTCATCATTTATATTCTCAACTAGTGTTTGGCAAGAGAGAGCGTGCTGGCAATTTGGAGAAAAAGGAAGACAGTTTGGGATGACAGTTGACTTGAGAGGGAGCTGCACGTGAGCAGTGCCTCCCAGGGCTTGGGCTGGTGAGCAGAGCTTGTTCCCAGAGCTGGATTCCGGTGCTGCTGCGGGAACACCTCAGCTGTACCCAGGGCAAAGCCTCCACCCCAAAGCCAGTGTCAAACTTCATGTTCTCCAGTGGAGCTCTGATTTTGTCTCATGGCCCTTATTTATCCCAATAAACAAAACATCAGTTCAGAATGCCTAGCAAGCCCTCACTTCTGTTTAGTTATTGAAGAAGTTTGAATGGGCAGAGACACGGTTCCTGCAATCACAGGTGACTCTGAATCCTTCAGAATCAGAGAAACGGACGTTAAATCAAATGACAACACAAATAACCACGAGGTCTGGAAAGAAGAACCAAGCCGTGAGTAACAATGCAGTGAAATCAGCCCTCTAGAGGTACTCCACGCTACAGAGGCATGAACTCATTCACTTGAGTCACCAGGCTTCTGAGGACGACCTGAGTATGGATAAATCCAAAGTACTCCAAAATTCATTCCGAAAGGTGGTAACAAAGCTATTAGACCAGATCACCTGTTCATCTACATCACTAAGAGCACGGAGATTTCACAGAGCCAAGCTTGGATTCTGCCCTGCAGTGTTTGCATACAAAGAACAGTTGAAGAGTCTCAGACCAGAATGCCTTGTTTAAAGTAGCCCATGGAATACAAAGAAATAGAAACATTAAAATCAAGAAAGAAATATTATGCTGCCTATGAGGTAGGAATACCAGTTTGCCATTAAAGTATTATTTCTGTAATAATTACTGAGCTTAATTTATTATCATAGTGTGACTCAGACATAAAAACATTTCCCTTTTTCAACAAAATGAAGGACATGCCCTGCTGTGCTAGACCTTGACAGGGGCATTATTTCATCCAGCTTCCCTGGTACCTCTTTTGCTTCTCCCCTGCATGAAACTCTCACTAACATGGAATAAAGCATGGCAAAGTGATTTACTTGGGAAAGTGCAAGACAAGAATTTACCAGAAGTTTTGAAATAAACCAAGCCCTTTAGAAGGCACGAGATAGAAGAGAGCTGTGTGTTTGGAGGAATAAGATCAGAAGCATTAAAAAAACCTATCCCTTGTTATTATCCAGGCATAAAGTGTAAGTATATGGACTGTACCTAGTCTCCAGATGTTCTCAGATACTTCGTTTTGCTTTCCATCTGCGTGGGGTCCAGTTTTGATGTCCTTTGGAGTGAACGGCAAAACTTCCACTATATTTTAGCAGAGCAGAATTAGTGCATAGCTTTTACACCAAGGAACAAAACCTCTACACCTGCAAACAGGAAATTCTGTTCTTCAAATTTATCAAATCCAGCTCTGAGTTTGTGGCACAGATTTGAGATTAACATGCTGTTTGATTTCTCTTAACATGACTAGATCCATGAAGCATGCACGTGCGTCTGTGTGTCCCCTCTTGTACCCATTTCTATTGCGTTTCACGTTTCTGTCAATATAGCCTCCAATATTTGAATCCACTGATAGAACAGATGCAGTAATTGCAAACAGCTGTAAAGTATTACTCATCTTGCTAATCAAAATGACTTTCTGCTAAATAAACCATGAAAAAAGCTTTTCCACCATCAGTGAAGTGGAGTGGAAATGATACAGACTGTAAAGAGTCCACCATGGAAGTAAAATCAACAGATCAAGTTTTCCTACAACAGTGATTCTATGTGCTAATGCACATTTCCAAAATTGTTATAGAAATTTCTCTATGTTTAGAAAAATGAATTTGTGTAACAACACTAATGTTCCTCCAGGTATTTTACATGATACATCCAGATACAGAGAGCCTTGAAGAACTGCTTTATGCTTTCTCAAGATTCCAATCCAAGGGGAGATAATTGCCCCATATGGTTTTCTAGCTGTGCATTTCATGCTATACTTTTTTTTTTTTTTTTTTTTTTTAAACTCAGAGTAGTCTATAACCATGTGAAGCATGACAAGATGACTGTTTCTGAGCTTATGGGAAGCATGGAAAAGGCTGGTGAATCACCAAAAAAAAAATTTAAGGAAAAAAAAAAAAAATCACTCCTAAGTAAAACTCACGGCTGTTAACTCTGGTCTTTCATTAGTCTGTCCCCTAATGAGAAAGCTCCTTTTCTAGCTCATTGTGCTTCAGTTATCCTATTTTCTAAGTCATATTCTTTAATTCTTAAAAATGCTATTAGAAAAGATATCATCTCTGGTTATATACTCTTCCTCTATTCCCTTATGCCACTTAAGCACTTATTGCTGTGGGCCACTCCAGTATAAAACACTCCAGAGGAAACAACTTAGCCCTGAGTTATTTCTCTCACTTCTTTGGGTCACACTGAATTAGGAAGTAAGCAATCTTCTCCCACAGCTTTCTGGTACCATAAATGATTTGCTGGGACCCTCAGCTCTTCTGTTATGAAATGTAACGAGAAGTTAAAAGGCATATAAATTACAGATGTGCTAATTTTGTGGAGCACGATGAACTTCCTACTACCAAGTTTATATATCTGCAGAGAGGGGAAAGAGAGGGAAGAGTGAGTGAGATACATATCTATTATAGCACAGGAGCAGAAAGAGTGAATCTGCTTCGTCTCTGAAACACTCTATGTTCTCCAGCACTGGATGCAGTCTGAACTGAAAGACTCTGCAAGTTCTCTAGATCAGTTGCCTTTCTGCCCCAGTTTTTGCTCTGGGTTTTTTTTCCCTCCCCAGCTCATTTATCTTTGTCTTGACCCTTTTCTACTGCTACAGTCATCTATCCACGTTTGGTGCTGTGGCTGCCAAAGCGTGACCTAGTCACACCCAAGACACCCCAGGAGAAGCACAGCAGAGCTTCAAACCACAGCATCGCAGCGAGGGGCAAAAGAGACCATAACAGGGGAGACAAGGTCACTGTCTAGGATAACATAGTCTACAGGGTGACATAATCCTCTCGATTAAAAGGGTCACTGTAAGACTATGATAAAGTTATTTCTCCCATGATATTTGTCTTGAGGTTGACAAAAAGCATCAGAAGGACTGCTTAGAAAGTCTTCACCAGCTCACTCTCCGATTCATTCGTTTCTCCCTCTTGCTTTGCCCACTTTCTGGACAGTTCTTTGATTTTTCAGCAAGGAACGAAAATGGAGTAAGGGGCACCATTTTGTCAGAAGCCACATCCTTCTGATAAAGCACTTAGTGTACAGAGGACATTAAAGTATGTCAGCAGCAATGAACGAGGCTCAGACACCTTCACATCTCCAACTCCCCCCAAACTCTTGGTAGCAGCATGCCTAATTTTCACTTTCATGTAGACATTCCCACGCTACTTGCAGTCGCACCATTTGTGGGTTTCACAGCTACTGAGCGCATCTTCCCACGATTACCAGCAGTAGCAATACGCCTGTTTTACAAACAAACAGAAGGCTACAAAGACCTTTCCAGGTGAGTGAATTGCTCTCCATTGCAATCGTCATACAATCCCTCTCAAAGAACAGAAGCTGCACCTTAAAATGTATTAGCTGTGCTTGCCCTCACTACCCCGACTGGAGGCTATTCCAGAGCCAACACTACTGCTCAGACAGATGCACCCTTCCCATTCCAAGTCTACATTTATTCATGTCTAAGGCAACAAGGCTTAAAATTATATGGCCTGGTTTTGCGGGCAGCAATGCAGCAGAGCCAGGCCTAGAGCTCAGCCTCTCAAGAAGCGGCAGGTTTCAGAGCTTTTTATCATCTGCCCTCACGCAGGTTTGCAAGAAAGCCACGCACAACTCTAAAATGTCAGCACGCACTTTCTAAGTCAGTGTGTAGCAGCGTAGGGTAGAGAATTTCTTTTATTCAATTTCTCTCCATCTACCACGCTCAAAACAGGCACTGTGGCCTTTTTCTTTTCCCTGTCCATTAAATTATACATCTTTCACTCTGCAGCCTCTAAGCAGCCTCCCATTGCTCTGAAAAAAATTTGCAAACTCCATTTCTCACACCTTACAGCTCCTTTCATGGTAATATCCCCACCATGGGCCTCATTTCAGGCTCTGTTCCAAATCCAGCAATTTCCTTCCTAGTATCTCTTGAGTTTGGGCTTCTCCTGCTAGAAGTTTTCAAGATGTAATATCCACCCTAAAGCATCAGAACTGAATGAACAAGCTCAGACCTTCACAGAAAAGTGTGAGACAATACTCCCAAGAGAGGCTGAAGGGCAGGAACAGAGCTTGTTCCTGAGACAGAACCAGGGAACGGGAAAATGAAAGGAATTTCTGGGAAAATATTTCTCTTGGGGAAAAAACAGGAGCTATAATGTTTCAAGTGCTTTTGTCTCCTCTTACTGACATTGAGAGCCCAAGACAGACTGCAAGAAATACAGGAATGGTCAGAATGAGGCTGTGGTGGTCCTCGTTTAGGAAGAGCTCCCTTACCGGGGAAAAAAAACCTGAGAACTTCCCTGACCTGAACAAGAAGTGAACCCTACGCATTGCCAGCGTGGTACCCAGGAAAAAAAAAAGATTACACAATATGCCCTTCACAGTCCATTAGCAATATTTGTGCTCATTACGAGTCAGATGTGTTTCACATGAAAGAGCCACTTGGGCAGGAGGGGCACTTGAGGTGATTAAGAATGTATTTACATTTTATAGAGCCATTGATGCCCTTATGTTCAAGGAACCCATATTAAAAGTGTGCTCAGGGTATTTTCCCTATCGATAAATATTAAAATGGTTAACCTGCACTTGGTCTGCTAGCTGCCTGCCATGGCTGTGAGCTGTTAGCAAGCAGTAAGAAGCAGATAAAAGTATATGTCAGACAAGAAACCAACCTTCCAATCTATTTCTCTTTTCTCTCTAAGTTCACATTTGCTATGTTTTACACTGTCTTATTTTTATGAATGAAAATAGAATTAAAAAAATGGCAAGAGTCTCAAAATTGTGACAGTAAGGAATAAAAAGAGCTCTTGATTTAAATGCACTTATTACTAAAAAAATTAGCTTGGAGTGCTCTTGCATTCACTCAGTTCTAGAATATTTCCCTGTCCTTCTGAAACCATCCTCAAGTGCAAAACAGATCCAAAATTATGTGTCCACTTATTTAAGTTCTGCCTGTGCCTATTCTTATTGTTGGCCCGGAGTGTTCCTGCTAGACACAAGCCCAGGAACAATAAACAGCGATCTAAACTCATCCCAAAATCACCTTAAGAAATGCAGAAAGTAACAGGAATTAATCAGCTGAACAGGCAGTCTTCCATTACAACCCTTGTTATTTAGACAAGTGCAGCTAATATACATAATGTAGACATAAATAATTAAGTAAAATAAATTACAGCCCAACAAAGTCCACATTAAACAAGACAGGCCTCTCTGAAAGCCATGCGGGACTCGCTATGTGAAGATCAGAGTAAAATATGAAAGAGCATGGCTCGCATGATCTGTCTGTTGCTCTAATTTTTGAAGATGATACCTCATCCTTGTAGAGGCTCTTGCCTAAGAGAGCTGGACCACGCTAGAGCTGAACTGAGTCATAAAACAGTATAAAAATTAAAAATGAGAAAGAAGTGAGCCTGTACATTCTGCATCCTGCCTCTGTGGTAACTCTTGTTGTCACGACTCACAAACTCAACAGAAAGAAGGAACTCCACCTAGAGCTGTAAATTCTGGTCAGCTCAATTATTTCACATGTTGCAGCCCGACTTAAGTTATTCAGAGCAGAGAAAGGCAGATCCCTGATGCACCCTTCCATGTTGCTGGACAGGGTGAAAATAATAAATTGGTCATTGGGAAACACTGTATGTTTCCTGGATAAGGAACAGTATATTTCATATTCTTCTCTCCTAGCTGCCTCTTGATGGCAGTAAATGGTTTTGCCATAGCTGTCATACCTCAGCAGAGAAGTTCTGCAAGCAAAGGAGAGTCTACTTACACTCACTTTCATGTCACCTACAACCCTTTCTTCTATGGCGGCTGATGTCCCATACCCTCCTGGCTCACAAGCAGCAACAAACAGCTCTATGATTTGTCAGTTTTTGAGAGACTACTGGGAGCCTTTTGCTGAAAACCATCAGGCCACACTGACCTAGACCTACTGGCAAGTCAATAGTTTGGAAATTATTCTGTTTTCCCCAGGTAATTGCACTGGGTCCCAGGAGTGGAGATATGGCTTTTCCAGTGCATCAGAGTGCCTTTCGGGAGAATCACATCAGGTTTTGATGTTGCTGACTGTCTGCTGCTCCCCCAAGCACTTGACATTCTTCAAAACAAAAAACACACCCAAACACCAAAAAGAAGATTTTCGATGCTCAGATTTCTAATCCATTTCCCACTTCTAATAAAAAGGAAAGTCAGCAATATCTCCCTCTCTCTGTCTAGCATAGGTTTTGGGACCAATGAAGTGGAGGAGGAGCAAATGACACAGGCCTCTTAATTTTTTCTATAGAAAGATCTGACTCCCACATTCTACAGGTTTTTTGGTTTTTCCTTGGATTAGTCTGCTGTAAAGAGTCTGTGGCTTGATCTCCAGAAGTGCAGCTCTTGCTGAAATCAGGGCTTCCGAAAATCTCAGTGCCTTCAAAAGGACCTGCGTGCAGAGAGGAAAGGAACAGCGATTACCAAACTGCCTTCTAAACACAGAAACTATCAACTAAAAGTGGAGTCAAGGTGCCTGCTTGAACTGCTGCCCCGCTCCTGCTCAGCTGATTGCCTGGATGGTTGGAGGGAAGAACACGATTTGCACAATGAACACGGTGCTTTCTGAAGATATTTCAATCCACGTAAATGCTCTTGCACCAGTAGCAATTGTTTGTCTGATGATAATTCAGGACTGCGTTGGGCCCAGTAGGCGCAGCCCACGGTGAAAGGCGATATGGAGCCACCTCAGCTCCTCGGAAGAGGATGGGAAAACATTTCTAAACACACATTCAGCATTATCCGTTTTGGAAGGATGCAGAGAGAATCTTCATGTTGTCAGCAAGGTTATATGGATGCAGCAGGAACTTGCCCTCCTCCAGAAAAAATCCCGGCGCCTTCTGAAGTTCCTGAAGTGCTGCTCGCTCTGTGGCCACGTGTAGTAGGAAAGCCTTCCTGTGCTGCACACACACTCATGGAGAGTCCTGCACTTGGGGTGACATGAGTCCTCTCCCCAAAGTTTAACCGAAGGGCCCTTTTACATGTCATGACAGTGGATATTGCAAATTATTAACAAAAGAACAGTTACCCTAAAGGACGGAGACTAAGTACTTACCAAGGGGTAGTGATGACCTGGGGCTGAAGGTACTAAATAAAATGTGATCAGATTGGGAAAGAACTAGTGGGTGAGGCAGCCATTTTTAGTATGGGTGTCTTGGTACAGGAATCTCTCTTGCTAGAGTTTCTGAAACTTGTTATTCTATCTAATAATTCATATAATGACATGGGTGAAGAGTCTTACAGAACATATTTTTGCTAGGTACAGTAAAACTGCCAGGCTATCTGCCAGAATTTATTTCTGATTTCTTTTGAGGTCCAGGAAAACCTACCAACCAAAGATTCAAGCCATAGCTCTGTCAAAAGACATTTACATTACCCCTAAGCATTTCAATTATACGCACCAGACAGAACTGTAAATTGTAAGATACACATAGATAAATCAGATAATATGTGGCAAATAAGGCACATAGCAGTAACATTAGCTTGCATATCGGAATCTTAAAAAGCAGACACAATTAAGAGACAAGGCAAAGAAATAAATATCCCGTGAACCTTTCAAAAGGCCAAGCACATGGTGTTTATTTTAATACTGCTTAACAGTAACACTTAATAAAGAGAACATCATGATTGTGTGAACTAAATTTTCAGTCGTAATGAATGCTACAAACTTAACCTCCCAAGTTTAAATAGGCTACAATGCCTTGGGAGAGATGCAAGAGAAATTATTTGATAAAGGTGACGGTTTTTCACACCTGAAAATAATGTTTTTCTTCCAGGCTCTCTTGATCAACAGTCTGTAGCCACACATTACAGATATAATCTCAAGACCTTATGGTGTATACTTGTCACTACTTGCATAACTTACTAGGGATAGAGTATCACAGAGATTTTGAACATAATTTCCCACACTACAGGAGATTAAATAGACTACATTTGAAGAAGGCAAGAAGCAGCTACAGCCCTTCGATAACAGAAAGTAAACTTCAACTGGTTTCTGCATCATTTATTAAAGAAGTATAGTCTTGCCTCCCACAAAATTTAGGCACAAGTATCTTGTGCAGCAAGGATGTGCATTTGATTTAAACAATTAATTTCACAGGAGTGGATTTCTGTTATGGCTTTCCTGGCACAAACTAAAATCGTTACATAAATCAGCTGGAGAGTGGCAATTTTACCTATATAAAGATTGATCGAACATTCACAGCTAGAGTTTGTCCTGTTCCCCATACTCATCAATATAGAAGCAGCTGTGATCTGAAAGCTTTTCTGGGGTAAAAGGCAACACTAAAGAGCATGCTGGAAGAAAACAATCACCATATCAGAGCTATTCCCCAGATCATTCTTCAGTGCTACATTTCCTTCTTCATCCATCACGCTTCCTCTGATTGCTATTCATTTCCTTCTTTAATGAATATTGTAATGAATACAACACACTTAAAGATGTGCTGTAGAACTTGAATAAAAAAAATAAAAAGTATGTTTACCACTATATATCCTGAGAGGGAATATTAGCAGCTCTATTAAATGACATCTCTTGTTGCCATGATAAATGTGTATTCAGTGATAGATTTAATGCGAAACCCAGTGTACATAACTCACCAACAAACCTAAATCATGCATCATCTATTTGAAAACTGTCAACTTTTTCTAACAGATAGGAAGTATTTTTCCCAGTGAATCTGTTGCTTATTATACTCTGCTCGTCAGAGGTACTAGTGACATAGCAGCACTTCCTACAACAAAAGAAAAATACACAGAGACATATCCAAAACTTACCCAAAGAGGGAATATTTTTGTTGGCTTCAGTGGTCATTAGTGAAGACACTTGGACTGTTGAAAAGCCAAAGTATTTGTCACCTTTTAATAATTTAACTATTTTCTTTTTTATTATACATTATTCTTATGTTAAAGCCCTGAATCACTTTCTGGTAAGTATAGGGTCACTGGCACTGGTCCTACTTTTAGTGGCGTGTGAGGACTTGTTTTGAACAGTGTTACGAGATTGTTTGGTTTCTATTCTGGAAAAACCCAAAATACTGAAGGAATGGAAAATGAGATTTATCCAAACGAAGAAATTCTCTGTTGGGATTAACTAGAACAATTCTTTCTGAGATGGTTCTAGTATTTTATTTTGTTTTCAGGTTGTGGGGTTGTTTTTTTTTTTTAAGTTAATATTAAAAAGCTTGTATTTTAAAATATTTAAAAAAGAAAAAAAACCCCAACTTTCCAACACTGGAAGTTTTAGCTTTGAGAAAATTGGAACAAAACTTTTTGATTATTACCCTTACCCAAGTTGAAAACTCATCCACATTCTTCCTTTCCCATAGAAGATTTCAGTTTGGCTGTCATTTTCCAAAGAATTTTATAGGCAAAAATCCCCTACCTGCCCTGATTTAGCACAGACCTCAGCACGCCGTTGGACCCTTTTCCAAAGAGGTTGGCTTCCTTCAAGGAACAGAGTGAGGGGCTGGAGATTCTCCTGCCTATTGCCCTGGTAGACCATATGTGGTGTGTTTGCCTTAAGATCTGGATCTCTCATAAGGTCATTTAAGCACCCTGACAGCTTGTTGACTGGAGGTACAAAAAGAAAGAACTGCCTGAAGCTTACCCGGAGTATACATGGGTACGTGGCTTTCTTTTCTTGCTGAACACCTCTTCATGAGCACCATACAGCCCCCACAGCCATACTGCAACTTGAAACACAAGGAATTCCTGGGATAACAAATATGAAGTAGCATTATTTTACCTACACCAGTCCTACACCCTACTCTTTGCCTCCCTCTGCACTGTAGGAGACAACCTACACCGCTTTGCTTCCAAGAACTGGAGGGGTATGGTACCTACTGCCTCTCTGGTATAGCAGCAGGGTGGAAGAAGGGCTGAGAACGGATCTCAACAAGTTAGGGATCCCCCTCCTTCTGTCTAATGAATTGCTGGAGTAGTGCTGCTCTGTACACAGAGGGTCTGAGGATCTTTGGAGAGGTGCGTGTGAGGGAGGGTGGTGGGCTGGGTAGTGCCTGTGTTCCCAGGCAGCAGATGTGTTCCTTCCCCAAACGACCAGCATTAGGAAGAAGCTCCTTGGCATGCACAAAGGGAGAGACCTGACTCTTGAGAGCCTCCTAGTGAATTTATAATGAGAAAATAATGACAGAGATTACAGTGCTGGGCTTTTAAACTCAGTCTTCAGTACTTCCTTTCCCAGCGCCTATATGTATCAGACACAGACGCAGTCCTGCCCAATAAATGTGTTAATAGTCCCTGTCCAAGATACTCAATGCTAGAGATGCTCCCAATTTAGTCAACGACTTAGATTACCAGGACATTTCATTTCCTGCTATAAATGATACAGTTAGCTCTTTCGGTCATTTTTAGTTCAAGTGAAAGAAATAATGAGCCTAAGAGGAAATTCTATGCCTAGTCCTGAGGGCTTGACTCTAGCAGAGCTCCCGCTGTCCTCAATGACTGGAGGGTTGTTGTGCATGTAAGACCTTCAGAATCTGGATCAGTACACTGAAGAACGTGCAAAACTGGTATAACGTGCCAGCTGTTCGCAAAAGGTGGATCAAAGCTATTTTCATCATTAAGGAACAGGAGCTGCCCTATTTTAATGCTTGTTATACCAGCTATTTTTACACCGCAGCATCTGGATAAGACATGTCTGCAAGATATGATTTTCAAGCAGTGTGAAATACCTCCTTAAAATTCCTTAAGTTGGTGACGCACACCCTCCGGGCACCTTTGGAAATGTTGGGGAAAAATTTGCCTCTATTGAAGTCCGTGAGAGTTTTACTACAGAGCGTTCAACCAGCGTGCTGCGTCTTGCAGCTTTCTACTGACTTCAGTCATTCCCCGCTCTCTGGTTGGCTGGTTTATTTAAAAGGTGTGGGAGGAAAAAGACTGTCTGAAAACAATTTTTCTGCCAACAAGATGATTATTGACTTATTTTCCATTTTAGACCACGCAGAAGTGTCACGACTCAGTAAAAGGTGTGGGTTCATACATTACTCCTAACATTCTTCGTATTTATAATATATTCAACAGAGTAGGTTTATAACTTGACCTTTCTCTATTATTCTAGTTATTCTATCTCATTAAGAGAAAAGGATTAATATAATAAAAGATCCTTTGTATAGGGAGGTGCCTGTAATATTCTACCTTAACAGTCCAAACCACCACACCTTATAAGGGTAGCACGACCGTGTCTACTGCTGAACAAAGAACTGTATATGTGGTCTATATTTTCTTCTGGCTTCACTGAACATTGTTACAACACTCATTTTAATACACTAAGAAATGGTAGTTCTGTATACGTTTGTCATTAACGTACCAAATGCACTAACTATGAAATACTTAAACTAAACCACATTTTGTAGGACGACAGTCAGTCGAGCCCTGAAATGCTGACAAATAAGAGACCTCGCGACAGACAACGAAACCATAAGTCTTTTTGACTCTGTCACACAAAATAATTGGTAAGTGTTATGCTTTCATGGTTGTAGAGGAAATAATACGGGGGGGGGGGGGAACCCAACAGGTACAGGGTCAGTAATAGCAACCTCATAGAAATACTGTAACATTGCTGACATTAATAATTAAATGTACAAGAAATCTCAATAAATATTAAGTTATTTGCTAAAGAAATCCATGCCAATGGCTTTTTTGTGTGTGTGCAGACAAACTGATTTATATCAGAGAAATGGGGAATCTGTTTTAGTCAATCGTGCGTTTTTTCTCCTCAGAGCTGTAGAATTATAAAGTGCAAATCTGCTTAAGTTGGGCTTTTTTACATTTATAAAGGGCCACACTTGATTTAGCAATACTATTTTTATGTGTAATGACATAGACACATTTATTATACATTCTGCTAATCTTCAGACTTGCATTTTGACAGGATTAGGAATTTATACAATATGTAGGCTTTAGGCTGCACATTAAGACTGAAGCACTTCAATACATTTGCTTTTTTGCAAGCAAAGACTGAGTATTTGAAACAATCATTTTGTGTTTCCTGCTCTCTGAACAATGAACCACAGTAATCCTTCTGATGGTAATCATATTGTTTTCTGTTTAAGATTACATTTTGTTTGTACATTTATAGTGTCACTTAAAACAAAATCCAGCAGGTTTTCATTTTAGGTATCTTTTAAGAGGAACAGAAGTGAATATTTTAAGAAAATGACATAGAAACTGAGTTTTCTAAAAGGTACATACTTCCCAGTATGTATTTTATAAATATTTAAATGAAAGATGATCGGAAATGTATAAATAATTGTGTTAACACTTCAGGAACTGTTACAGTGTTCTACAGCTCAGTAATAGATTTCCATACTGAAGGGATTAAAGGACTTACATTTGGTGAATGCAGAAACTGTTCGGTTTTTTCTTTTTCCTATATAGCAAGTTGCATCACCGGTTTTGATACACAGACTAGTTAGATATCTTATTCCCATCTACAGGAGGTAAACAATGTCAACTGACAAAATTATTTCATTTAAATATTAATGCAGAAATTCATAGCATTGGAAACGTACAACACTTTATTTTCAACATTAATAATGAGAAATTTGTTATTCATTTGCATGAGAATGGCAATTTAGTGTGGCAACAGAGAGCTCCAACTGCATTCCCGCGCTTTATTGCCTTAGGTTTGCAAACTGCTTTAACAGCCATCAGCCAAGAAATGTACATGTCATCTGCAAATCACAAATCACAGATCTTGACTCGAGTGATTGCACAGGGAGAAGTGCTGAAGGGTTCATAGTGGCCAGAACAAGACTTAAAAGTGATGTGAAATAGGGAGCAAAAAGGGCTGCAATTGCCTTGGAGCCTAAAATAGACTGAGCTTCAATGCCATGGAAAAAATCACCAGCTTCTCCATCATTTCTTTAAAGGTCAGAATTTTTGTAGGTGGATTGGGAGCGCAGTGGATTGCAGATGCGTTTAACAGCAGGGTATTTTCCGCTGCCATGACCAGTTAAGGAAGATTTTCAAAAACACATCTGCTGGTAAACAGTTTGGCCCTACTCTGGGTCATCTGCCTTATCTGTGCTCATTGCTGCGTGAATTCTTACCTGGATTAAGTCCCAAACCTCACATCAGTCAAAGTTAGGCTTTCAGTACAGTCCATTACATTTTTTAGAGAGGTACCTCCGTGGCTTTCAGTTGGTTTTATGATGTGGGTCTGCCTCTTCACAAACGTATGAAGCAGAGTAGAGGCACAAAGCTTGCTCCTTCCCACTTCATGTTTCACAACATGAAAGAATAAATGAAGGGAAAACACATGACTTAAAGAATAATAAGGACTCAGGGCGAGGATTTCTGCGTGCTGCACAAGGAGGCTGGTTTCCAATACCATTCTGCATCATTTCAGACCACTAATACTATGCAGAAATTGATTTAAGAGGAATTCAAACACAAGTTGCCTACAAACTGATCTAGAAGGCAGCAAATCCATTTCCCTTTTCAGTCTCTCTCACTCTGCTGGTGACTAAATGCCCCTGACTTAAGATTTCTCTTCCTCCACTCTGCTATACTAGAATTTGAAGTTCTATTTGGAACTGGAGAGGTTAAAAAATAATCCTCTTTATCAAATGGGTAAACCAAAATGCAATTAGATGGACAAAGATCTTTGAAGGTTGGGGTTTATGCTGGGGAGTGTCTACACTTTACACATATTTGTATGATACTTAAATATCTCTAAGTAATTTAACTTTTCTAAATGTTTATTAGTCCATGGTGAGCGCACTGGATCCTCTTCTGGGATCAAGATATGAATTTATAAGAAATGTAAAGTATTTAGATAGTTTCAAACAGATTTCAGAGCACTTGTAACATCTGGGGAATGATTTCTACTTGGCTATTCTACTGTTAACTTAAGAGGGAAATGTAGGCAGTTTAACCAGCTCAGATTCTTTGTACCAGTGGTAGCTGAGCCTGCTTGGCTAATGGTTATTATAAAGAGGGTGTTATTTCCTTTGGAGTTCCTTTCCTCCCACTTCGACCTTTGCCACCCAAAAAGCACCATACAGAAATGAGCTTCTTAATTTCTGTGAGAGAAAAAGACCCAAAAGCACGTGCCATAGGAAGAACTGAAAATTCTTCCTGACATACTCTCCTGTGAGCCAAGACATTGCGAGAGCCTCAGAAGGCAAAATTAGCTTAGGCAGTGAAAAGATAGCAGCACTTTTCATGAAATGCTCTGCTTTGGTTTTGAAGAGACACATGGCTGGAGCAGCCTACGTCTACGCAATCACTACATCTAACTCGTGGAGCTTGCAGTTATGTCCTCCAAAATAGCGCTCTCAGTGCATCTGAAAGATTTGTCTGCACATTTATTATTTGAAGGTTATGCTGTTCACACCTTGGACCTGAATTTGCAGCTTAAAAAGAACAATGCCATATTTTTGTTCAGTTTTTGTCTCACCTTGTGTTCACCTCCAGTGGCAACTGCTTTTTTTACTGTAGCTCATGGCCAGGTGGCTTATAACACCAGTCAAACCCAACGGGTACCTCAGTGGACCGAGCATTAGTTTTTAACATAACTGGCAAGCACTGGAGAAAAAGCAGAGAACAGAGGAAAGGGAGAAGAAGAAGAGAACAGAGGAAAGGGAGAAGAAGAAACCAGAGTCAGGCACTGGTACGTCAGCACTTAATGGGAAACTTTATCCCAACAGACTGAATCCATGGCCTCTCTGACACAGTCCAGGTTTGCAGCTCAGCCAGGGTTTCAGAGCTCCTCGCCAGTTTTAAGTGTCCTGCATTTTTTAACAGATACTGCTGCCACACTGAGGAAGAGTGTATGTATGAAAGAATGTATGAGTGTACATATGTATGTTGGAGCATGTGTAGGAGAATGATTGTAAATTAATTATATTCCACCTTCTTGTTATCACTTACCAAACCTAGAGAGATTTTCTTCCTCTTTTTTCAACTCATCCGACTTTTAAATCTTCTTAACAGAAAAATACAAAACTGTGTTGCTTCTGTTTTCACAGATCGTGAGCCCATGAGCCAAGGATGACTTTCCCACCTAGTTCTTGCTGCAGCAAAACTCCTTGGCTTTACCTGGCCATACTCACTGGCCTTTCTTCACCAAGCTGCGATGAGTCCTGAGGGGAGCACACAGGGTGTTCGGTGGGGAGAAAAAAGAACTGATGTTCTCCTTGTAAAGGCAGTTTTGCTCACATCCTGTCGTTGTGTTGTGGGCCTCTCTGCAGCACAGAAGGTTCTCTGCACCTGTACGGGGAAACAGGAACAGAGAAAAGAGAGCTGGAAGGGCTGAAAACACTGGAAGAGATTATCAAAAAGTGTCACAGCCGTGGGGTAAGAAACAGAAGCAGGGATGGTTGCATTCCAAAAGTTGAATGGGGCTGATGAGCCCTCAGTGACATAGGAAGGTGGAGCACTATGGTTCCGACTAACAGCCAGTGACTGACCACAGCCTGGCCACTGCGAAGACTTGTTAAATCTTTGAGAGTTCATGGTATTTGCACGTCTGTTTTCTAACTCAGTCACATGTTGTTCTGAGGAGAGAATAGTACAGTGTGAAATCAGTCCCACTGCAATTCAGATTTGATGGCAGTTCTGGACCTTTGCTTTGCTTCTCCCTCTCTTTATCAATCTCCTCCTGGCCCGGCCAGTCAATCCCCTCTCAACATGCTCGTTCGTTAACAAGGGAAGACAGATAATGTCACGATTTCTTGTTCCTGGTTTAAACTAGATGGTTCCAAAGGGATACCACTATCAATAACAGTATCAATTGGTGACCCTCCTGTGCTTGAAGGATAGATGTGAGAGGGTAACCTATAAGAGGGTCTGCAATTACTGGGAAAAACAGATGGATGAAATATCTAAGTTTGATGCTCTTTTCTTCTTTCCCTTCCAACAATTATCTCAAGCAGCTACTGAGACCTAACTACTAAGGATCCATGCAAATATCTGCTGTGCTTGTCTGATCAATGATTCAATAGGCAAAGAGGGGCCTTTTTTCCATGCTCATCTTTGATTTCTGCACAGAACTATGCTAAGCTTGTGTTTCTCAGATGAAAGCAAGTGATACAGTTTATGCTAAAATGACAAAACAATTTGAAAGCGAATGTGTATAGCGGAGAGAAGAACTTAAGCACATGGTTGACATTATTACGTTTATTTCTCAGTGAGACCTGTCTTTTCATGACACTAATCAAAAAACTGGGTCACCTCACAATGGTAATTTCCTAGGAATCTTGAAATTCGTGAGTCAATTTGATCCCTTTTTAGCTGAACATTCACTAAGCACAGCGAGGCTGGTGGAGCTCAGCTAGCTCATCAGACTTGTCATCGACTATATGTGAAGAGTTTATATCCTTAATGGGATCAAAGGTTTTATCAGTGATCCTTCGTAAATGTAAACAGATGAAATATTTTTCTCTCAGCATTGATTCCACACCTGACATTTCTTCTGTTGATCAGTTAATGGTTATTGTCCATTATAAAATCAGAGACGAGGAAGGTTTATTACTTTCTTAACAACCAAGAACCACGCTAAAGAACATCCCCCCAACCCCCCTTGTTCGAATCCATCTTGCAACAACTGAATATTAATAACATCATTTGCCATTGCCAAGGACAGATTTAAAATAATGCTAGTACGGACATTATGAGAAACTTTTCAAAATATTGCACGCTGTTTGAAAATGCAGATCTCCCATTAAAGTCACATAGAAGTCAGTCAGCTAAAATCCTAGTCATCCTTCAGAAATTTAGAACTAGAAAGGTCTCCAGACAAGGATTTGTGAAATTAAAGCATCGGCAGAGAGTGCCATGCACTTAGCCTTTATTGTCAACACAAAATTCTGCTCTTCTTCAGTGTCCTTTAGTGTTAACTCTGAATATTCCCCTGCAGATCTATGCAATTGAGAATATTTCTGGGAATACGACACATTTCTGAAACACGCTACAGCTATCAATGAATTAAGGCTCATCATATTCTTCAGCTGTGGAATATCACCCTTGTTTGGCATAAGGAGGAACTAAGTGATGAAAGAGGCTTGCCTATAGTATTATAAAATTATAGCAATGCAGAGAAACATTCCTGTTTCAGTGAACTATTTTTACTGGGGGAAAAGACCTACAAAAAGAACCAGTCCTAGAAAAACAATCATACTATTATAGGATGTAGTTCGATTATATTAAAAAGGAAAAAAATGTTTCAAACCCTATGAAAACAAAGGAGAAATATCTTGATTTAAGTCAGACAGAATTTTTCATTCAACATCGAGTGAAGGGTTTCTTAGAAAATTTTCATTCACCAAAGATAAAAAAAAAAAATAAATTGCTGTGTACTCCATAAATTACCTGCTGCAAGAGTGACCAAACCTGGAAATATGGCAAACAATATCAATTCAAAAAGAAGAAAGGACATTTTAACCTAGATAGATCAGACCAGTTTCTCTGGGCAGAGCATGAGTAAGTCGGTCAGGTTCATGCAAGTCAGTCATAGCCACAAAGGTAGAAGTGAGCCTCTGGGCTTAATATGCAAGAGTTGATCCCTTGTCCCTAAATCAGCATCAGCCCTGACAGCTGGATCACCAGAAGCATGTCTACACAGGACAGGCTGTAGAGATACTGAAAGAGCACTGACCCAGGTCTGGGATGGTGCCAGGTAAGTGTCAGCTGAGCAGGGGCTGCCTTATTAGGCTGGGCAGAGCAAAAGCCATTCAGAGACACTGGACCTGCAGCAAGAGCCCTTCGGAGCTCGCTGGTGGTTCTCTGCACAGAAGGACATTTTGCTGTGCAGACCTTTCCTGCAGAAATTACCAGTAATCCTTTGTGCTGTATGCTACAGTTTCCGAGTCCTGCAAAAGAATGTTGCATATTTAGAGTATCTCAAATCCGCGTTTTGCTCTGCTCTGTCTTTTTTCCTAAACTAATTCACATAAAAATCTTCATCCATGCTAGTCTGAAAGTACCTAAACCTGCCTGACCTTAGATGCTACAGAAACACCCCCTGGAAACTGATACTGTGGTAGGAACAAGCCAGCGAGTCAACGGAATGAGAAATAACACTGTATTGTCATCACGGAGCTGATGCGCAGAAGAGGAAAACAAAACGTAATTCAAAATGAGACTGAGGTCAACACATTGTTAGAGATCTGATTATCATTAATGTTAAATTTGAATTCAGAGGCAGTTAACACTCATCTCACACAGCCAGTGTAAAGAAAGTAGTTCTCCCCCAAATCTCCAGTTGAGATCCTCTACTGATGGCCTGACTGCACAAACACTTACCGTGTGTACTGACGACTAATGCAGATAATATCTCTGACACAGGGAGTGTTTCCCCATTTGACGAATAAACACGGGCTGTTGCAGGAATGGGTCTCAGCACGGCAAACCCCTCAGAGCAGACTCTGCCTTCTTCCTCAGGCACGATGGTTTTAAGCATTAAGAAGAATAAACAAGGAGAAAGGTTTCACGCTTTATCCTACCCGGTTGCTAATTGAAGATAAGTATCGACATTTCTTCATTAACAAGTATCCTTCCAATTCAATGCTTTGGAACTAAAAGCCATAGCCCAAAAAGCCTAAATGAACAATGTTTTTCTCACTTCTGCCCTGCAGGAATGGCAGCAATAAGACTGCCTTGCAATGCTCAGGCTGCGCAACTCCAGCATATGATCCGGTCCAGTGGAGCTATCGGTCACGAAATGGGAAATTCCAGTTACTACTTTGGGCACATTTTCAAAACAGCAAAACTTAATCCAGAGTTTCACTGTGGAATCTTTTTACTGAGAAGTTACCTAGGTAGATAACAGGATAGATAACAGGATAGAAAAACCTGTCCTGTTTTCTTCCCCCTCACACTAAGCAGCCTCACTTCTGAGGTAGTCACACCCCTTTGCTTGCTTTCCTTCTGACTCCATGTCTTTTCTATTCTTGCAACCCAGCAGACTCACCTTCAAGGGGGGGTGGCCACTGCCATCTCCCTTGGCTGCTATGCCAGAAGCGAGCACCACCTTTACTCCTTCCTGCAGCCATCTCCTGAGGAGGCATGCTCACCTAGTCGCCTGCCCTGGGAGGACTCCAGGCTCTGTGTATACTGCGTGTGGAAGAGACTGATGGGAGCATAGGTCATTAAAATGCTCCAGCCCATTTCTCTATGAGGTTCATTTCCCTGCCATGTTTCAGTGGTGTGTTTCTGTTACAGCTACTCTGATTGTAAAAGTCTTAAGGGATAACGAATTATCTCATTATGCTCAAAAGTGGCTATGGCTTTGATGAAGTCAGTGGTCATATGCACTGCCTAGTTCTGGGTAGAAAAAGGATAGAAAAAAAGCTGGACATTTCCCTCCTTCTTTAAAGGGGAAAAATACAGTTTCCATTGACACGCTTCTGGATCATACTGTGTTTATGCATAGTTACCAAAAATGCATCAGGTGTTAGCAATGATCTAGAAATATATATATATATATATATTTGAAATACAGCGCTCTGATGGAGGAAGTTATAATAAAATCTAGTACACAGAAAAAGCTAGATGAATTCTAGTTTGAAAAAAGATGCCTATCTTAAACAGTGAAGGACAGTAGTTTACCATGGTGTGTTATGTTGAGATGCCTTTGTCACTGAGACCTTTTTTTTTGAAAACTTAATCTTTCTTTTTTTTTTTTCCAAAATCTGCGTTAACAGAGGGGTAGCTCAGCAAGATAATTAAATAGAACGACGCATCCAACCCACAACACATTTTAGTGGCCTCCTTTCTCCATGGATGGATTTATTTATGCACTTGTGCTATGCACAGACAAGCTAGGTCTTCCGAGAAACTCTGTGTCCACTGTGCCTTCAGACTGCAGCTGATCTTTGCACAGATTGACTGTAATGGCTATTTTGCTGGGAAAGGGCCAGACCGCATTGTCACCCTGTGTGACTAGACTGGTTGGTCATTACAGCTTTGTCTCAAGATCAGACAGTCTCTCAGGTACAGTGAGTCAAGGCATTGCTGGGCACCTAAAAATTTTGTAGACACTTAGGCATAAAGACTCAGCACTAGAGCGTGACATGAGGGTTATGAGATTCATTCCTCACGGAGGTGGTTGAAAATAAATCAGTGTTTGTGATTACTCATACACTAAGTTATTCAAGGATTAGTTCTCCTGATTTGCTTAATGAGACACAATAAGTTACAGAATCCAAGACAGACAGCCAAAATCACACCTTGTGTAATAAAAGGGTTGAAGGTTCATCTGCAGAAGACTGTGCTTGACCTTATGCCAAATGCATTTTTACACGTCCTTTTCCAGTCCTGCCTTTTACCTTGACATTATTCTTCCCTTTTAACCCTCTCCCAAGCTAGGACCAGGCTGTCCTTATGTGAGTCAGGATCCACGTAGGACACTCATGTTTATGCAACACGTGAGGCCAAAATCCCAAAAGGTTATATTGGCTAAAATGCTGGTGGCTTGAAGGAGAACAGGAACAGCACCAAGATCTCAAACATCTTGTGCTCCAGGATGCTGCCATGATGGAACTTCACCAGAGTGACCAAACTCTGACTCCAGGACTGAAGTTCAGAACTGCAAGTTTTCGTATACAGACATCCAGGAACACGCTAGGCCTGAACCCCAGCAAGGCAACAACGAGCAAGCCCAGTCCCAGCTGAAGGAGACAGTGAAATCCTAGTAGTGTGCAGGGATGGGTGCTTTGTCCATTATTAAATCAAGGAGACATGTAGTCTTTCTAACGATTGGCAGTGCTTAGGAAGTTGGTGTTGAAAGTGAGGGTCATCCCCTGCAGTGGCCAATATGACTGCGCACATGCAGCTGACAAAGGAACGTTGCAAATCACCGCCTGACTATGGGACTGAAAGTCTATGAACCTTTTTAATGCCCTAGGGAGTTCACACACAAGCTCTTCTTCAATACATGTCCCTGTGCTGGCTGGAAAACTGCTAGTTCTGAAGCATCAGTTCCCCCAAGTGGTAAAGCTGCACTGGGGAGTTGAGCGAAAAGCAACGTAAGGCTGCATGCAAGTAGTTAGTTCACAGCCACACCACAGCCGATTCCAATAGAGAGGAGAAACGACAGGAAGGCTGATACTGGCTGGAGAAGAAGCGCAGAAACTTCACAATATCTAATAATGAGACTTGCAACCCTTGGCACTGTGAATGGTGTGGGAGAGAAGTTGTCTACAAGGCTAAGACTGCTGCAAATGAAAGAAGATGCACCTATTAGCAAGATGATACCAAAACACCTGAGTTTTCTAATGTAAGCCTTGTGTACCAGGAACTTTCTATGTTAAATTCATTTAACTGCAACAGCCATGTCCAAAAAAAGCAATCTTCGGGGAAACGGTAGGGAAAAGAACTTCTGCTACTGCAATTTTTTGCGCTCTCAACTTGGTTTCTTCAATTTCTTAATTTGGCAATATAGAGTGAGATCAGGAGATGCACATGCCTATCAGCAAAAGGTTGTGTCAAAGGCAAAAAAATCTGACAAATTGCCTAGTTATGTACATTAGAAACCTGCTAGATGAGGGAAGAAGTAAGATTAACAGTGTCCTGATGAAAAGAAAGATAGAGAGCAGACACAGAAAGATAGAGAGCACACACACAACATTCAGAAAAGGGTGACAGTAATTTCATTAGAGCACTGGAAAAAACATACTGAAAAATCAGCAGACTGTTCAATCTACTCTATCAATTTCTTGTCAATATTGACCTCAATAAATTCTTGCAGCTCCACATGACTTTCTCTTTTGTGAACTACAGTCATCATCTCCTGACCCTTTCTTTAATGTACTCACTTTTGCAGTAGATAAAAAAGTACAGAAATGTGCTTTCAAAAAGGCAAAATAAACACATTGCCAAATTGAGCACTGGAGACTTGATTGCTTCCTAGCTTAGTGCAAGGAAAGAATGTGATTTACCAGGAAGTCAATAACTTCAGAAATGAACTCCCAAAGAAAACTTTTTTTTAAAAAAAAAGCATATGCAAATAAACATCTTTATGTTGGCATAGCATTCCCCTTCAGTTCAGATAAACATCTGACTGAGCAAAATAGTCTTATTCATAGCTGACTGCTTCAAAAATCAAGCTACAAATCACTCAAGAACATTAGCTTTCCATCTCTCAGAAGATTTCCAATTCTTTGATTGAGTTGGACAAAAAGTATTGGCAGAGAGGGCTCACACACACACACGTTCTTTTTTCTACTTTCCCGTCTCAGTTGAAATCACAAGGTGTGGATATTGTAAAAAAAAAAAAAAAAACAAAACCAAGACACAACCAAAAAACCTCAAACAAAAAAAAAAGTAAAAATCATTAACATTTTTAAACTTTAAAACTAAACCCCAGTTTCTCCAACCAGCAATTGGATTGGAATTTGGTTCATGTTTTGACCAGAAGCGCAATGTTACGCAACTTTGTCTGTCCCTATTTACCCAAAATTCTAGAAAACTTTCCATGATAAAATAGGCTACTTTGGCAAGACCAAACAGAATGAGTGAATAACTGAAACATGCACACACATGCTTGATACTGCCAAAGCAACCGACAGGTAACCGTGACTTGCTTTTTTTGTCACGGGACTTCTTTTTTGTCATGGGAGCCAGTTTTGTCCTCATAATGAGACTGACTTTTCCGTGAATTCATTTGTGTCTCACGTCAAGTATTTGGCTTACTAGCCCATAGTGAAGACAGAGAATCTCAAAAGTGCTACCAAAACATAAAACTAAGGCATTTTGGTTATTTTACCACACAGTCCGATTGAAAACATCTCTGTAATTAGCAGAGAGACGTATCACACTTACAGATGTGTCACTCGCAGACTTTTCTGTGCACCTCGCTTCCAGCAACTGTCATGGCTAAATTACGCAAGATAAAACTCACACTTCCAGACAGGGCATGCCAGCTCTGTGGGTTTTGGCCACCATTGGTGCAACACGCAGAATAGATGGGCCCAGAAGAAGCATTTACTAGAACTTCAGAGGCATAGAGATGTTTGGGAGGCGGCTGTCAGATTTTGCGTGTGCGTGGGATGTCAGGGAAAACTGGGTTGGTGTCAGTCAAATGATCTTGTCCATCAGTCTTTTAGGAAATACACTGAGAAGCCTAGAACAAGATGTTGAAAGAGATGGCGTTATTTCTTCTGTGAAAGGAGGGGATGTTTTATGTAGCAAATCTGACAATGAATTTCCAACATGAAAGAATCTGCTTACTACATCTTAGCTACCTTACTTGATCCGAGGTTTTAGAATAACCTGAGAGTGTCAATCAGGAAGAAAACAATATAAAAAGACCTGATAAAAACTAAGAAGTTGTATCAGGCAAAGTCAAATGAAAGCAACCAGAAGGATCAACACAAGTTAGCATTTTTTTTTCCTCCTTCCATCACCTGCTGCAGCTCTTCCTCTAAACTGGTGGCTCTAAATTGACAAGTTAAAAAAAAAAAAAGAAAAAAAAAGGAAATCACTGTTGACTCTTAGCTCATTTGCAGAAACCCACCAGTCCAGCTGTGTCCACTGCTTCTTCACATATGGAAACCAATTAAGTAAAATAGCATCAGAAGGGTATTCTTTCTTCCTGCTCTTGGACACAGTAGGAAGAAGGTAGGGATGGTTACTTACTCCTTTCAGCAGCAAGCATCTCACTTGTCAACTTAACTCCTACTTCTCTCCATTGAGCATGCTCCTAAAAAGCCAACCAGCCAAGATATCTACATTTAAAAGGTGTTTCATTCCTCTTTCATCCTGGAAATAAATATGATCTGCCCTCAGTTTTATTAGTAGTAACATTTAAATCTTTTAATCCTAGTGTCAGCTGGCATCATACTTGCAGTGCAGGTACAAATGATGCTTACAGCCAATGAGAAACCCTAAATATGGAAAATGGAGAATGACTGATAGTTTTGACAGATAAAAACTGAGAACTTCCACACAAGATTTGTTGAAGCTGCTGGAGATATCGATATAACTTGTGACACTCCAAATAATGACAGCAGTGTAATGTCAGTCTCGATAAGAAATGAAAAGGTCTAAAGAAATAAGAGCACGAATTTCAAGACATCCTGCTATTGTTTAAATGCCTTGTTTTGTCAACATGTCAGACAACAGAATAAAAGGTTGACCGCAGCAAACATATTTCCCAGTGGTTCTACTGAACTCCTTAATCACCAGGAGCAATTTCACTTAAAAAAAGGAAGCGATAACCAACATTTGGGCCACTCCTCATTTCACCAGAAGCCTCCTGAGTTCTATTGATATTTCTTGCCACCACCTAATTAGATCCTGTGCTTAAAAACTGGTTTCATCCATATCAATATAGAAAGACCGCTTTAACAACGCTTTGCTGTTGTGCATTTTCTCTTGGGTTGGAGAAAGAAGGAAACTTTATTTATCAACATGTAGCGAACTTACTGCACCCAAAAATATTTTCATAGGAGGACACAGAGGCACTCGGGGAACTTGGTGAAATGAGATAACTTTTCAATTCTCACAGTGGCACATCTGTACTTCGTCTATCAGCACAAGTGGAACAGCAATAAATACTGAGCAAAGAATGCTCATTTGTGTTCAGATCAACAAATAAAAAAATAAGAGTTGTTTTTAACTACGACAGATCCCTGGATGACTTTCCAGTTCATTTATAATCTCTCATGATTGCACTTTCCTCGTACGTCTCACATCCCAAGCTTTGATCATGATATGAAAAACCCCAAACATGCTCTTCTTGGTGGGTCCAGTCTCCACCTATTCACCCCACTTACAACTGCCAGAGCAACTTTTCAGCCCAAGTGGGGGGTGCTGGACTTGTGGTAGGGCAGGAGCCCTCATGAATCACTGCTGGCAGCAGGCACAAAATAGGTGGGACCTTACTGATGAGTTTAAACAGCTAGGATTCACGTATATTGTCATGGGAGGCTGGGAGTCTCTCTGACCACAGTTTCCTTGTAAAGAATACAGCTGAGGATAACAATTTTATATTTTTTTTCAAATACAATAATTCTACCACTTCTACGAAACACTTAATCTTTGATTCTTCGAAGATTAAACTCTCTTCCAAGCTTTCATTTGCATTTGTTGTCTTTAGGAAAGTACAGCAAATGGCAATAAAGAGCGCTTGCTCAATTCGCTGGCTTAGCCAGGAGGCCTCAGTCAATCTGAGTAAAGCCTTAACTAAGTTAACATAGAAATGTGGCGCTTGGATCAGGGGCTTATACACTTGTTCTGGTTCTTGAAGGGTATGTTTAATTTAGAACTTTCCTGTAATCTGCAGAATTATCTTAAATTGCACATTAGAAAGGTTAATGTTTAAAATTTAAAATAACTATTACATTCAAAAATCCACAAAAAAAAAAAAGCCTTCATCTTTCATTGGATAATAATTTTAATAAGCAATTAAACCACCATAATGCTGCCAGTTATTCCATAAGACTTCTCTTGTATTATTCAGTCTAGACTCATCTTTCAGTCCTTTTATGCTGGTTAACTGTAATACAGTCTGTACCATTCCTCTCATCTAATTTCTTTTTTTTTTTTTTTTTGACATTTATCTAAACTTTCAAAATAAAGCATTATAAGAAAGAACTATTTAGTCTACTAACACAAGCACAACCTGGTCTCCTTTGAAAACTGCACCGTTTAGATCTGCAGTACCTTGCAGGAAACCTGAAGTCTAAAGTTTGGAAAGCAGGTTTCCCAAGGTCACAACACATCAGCGGTTAAAAAAATAAAATACACGCCTATGAGTACATTAACAACTGTGCCCACTTGCCAACCTGTTTAAGGTTATATACAAAGAGGAACGTCACCGTGCTCTGTGACTTTACCACAACCTTAGAGTTTAGCTTTAAGTCATTTCTGAGGAAAGGCTTCCTGCAGACTTTTCACTTAAGTAGTTGTAACTACAACTGCAAAACACTGTTGACTGGCAGACTCCAGAGACTTGTTCATTACCTGTCATTAAATGTTTTAAAGTTTGCATAATTGATCCAGCCAATAAGTCATCATTGATTTATAGGGGTCTGTGCTGAAGAGTTGCTCGTTAAAAATTCATAACACTGGTATGTGTCTTTACAATCCATTAGCTGTTTACGTACCCACAGTCCTAAGATTGATTGACCTTGGACTGAGATTCTCATGGACTCTGCTTTTTCTTAAAAAAAAAAAAAATAAACTTTTTTCCATATTTTTTACACAAGTCCACAGTATAGAAAAGCAATACTTCAGCCTTCTCCCTTGACAGCTATACTTTGATTTTTTTCCTCTCCATCAAAACTGAAACTTTACTTGAAATGATGAATAAATAAAGCATACTCCATAAACAGCTTTCCACTATTATTTAAGCTTGTGAGCTGTGCTCTGTTAGTCTCCTTTCCCCACCATCAGATTCAAGTGTGTAAATGTTCTAAAAGGCTTTGAATGTTTTATGATGATTTCAGGGAATGATGGAGTAATAGCTGAAGAGCGAAGCTATTAGTTTTAATATTTATATTGAGTGCTCTGAAACATTAATGTGACAGGATGTAAGATCAGAGCAGCGGGACATATTTACTTCACAACCATTGCCACGTGGCAAAAATATTTATTTTCTGAAGCTCTGAGGCCAAGCTTTTTTCAGAAGAATTTAAAGCTCAGATTGACATATACATTAGCTTTTCCTGAACTTTGTATTTATTTTTAGGAACTAAAGACTGGTTACTGTTCTGGATACAACTTACTTCATTTAGGTAGGATCCAAGCGCAATGATGTTGGAGGTGCGTCATGGTCTCTTTACAGAAGTTTTCCAAAGCTGATATTATTTTACCAATTCATCTCCCCCTGACTGATGTCTGCTTCCCAAAGAGCACCTTAGAGAAAAGAAAAACAGTCATTTGTTAATAAAGAAATGGGATGGGCTCAAGAGCAGAATCATCGTTAAAAGGTTGTTTCATATTGTCTTCCAATATTTCATGCATGAAGTAAACCAACCCTGTAAATGTCCTAAGTCATTGTGCTTGGTTCTTCTGTTCAAACTAGCAAACATATTAGGGTAAGTGATCTTAATTACCAAGGGTCAAACAGCGCTCACCCCACTTGTGCAGTTCTCATGGTCTTCAGTGAACAAGTAAAGGAAGCAAGATGAGATCCCTAGGGAGAAATCTTCCTATCAGATTTGCAGAGTGGATCTGATATAAGTGGAACAAATGATGACTTATTGCTGTTACATTATGAAAATGTTATTTCTCCAGATGCTTCCACGCCCTGTGTAAGGACTCCATAGGCTACCACCGCCACCACCACCAGGAAGCAGTTCACAGATCTCCAGCAGGAGAAACAGTTGGGTCTACTGGGCCATTTGTAGCCAGATGTAACGAACATTATATTGAACTATGCCACGCAGGCTTACAAGAAGAGTGCTGGGCCGAAAATGGAGCATACTCCTCAGCAAGGCAAACACAGATAGCCTTAGCTGAAAAACTGAGGTTACCAGAATATTATTATGTTGTTTGCCAGAGTCCTCTTTATACACCCTTCTATACAGTCATGATGCACAGGGGGCTTGCATGGACTGGAGTGAGGGCTGGGGGGGGTGGGGAGGAAGTCATAGAAACACTCAATTGCAAAAGTTGACTTTCGTCATGTGCTTTCCCAGCCTTACCTTTCCGGGAAGACACAGAAAGCTATCCAAAGGTCTTTGTTATCTCTCAAACATTTCATTAGCTTAAATAATTTCTGACTTAGTCCTTAATGACCTCCTTTCCCAGCTACCTTCCAAACCATCCCCGCAACAGAAGTAGTCAATAGAAATGTTCAACAGAGCACCTTTTAGTCAGTTCCAACAGGGCAGAACATGCAGCATTTACTTCTGGAAGTATATTTCAATGACCTTCATGTCTAATGACACATAAATGTCTGTTTATCCTCCACCATTATTTTGAATATTCCACTAATCACGTCAATCCCTCGTATCTAGAAGTCATCATTCCTTGTCTTTCCCACATCTGCTTCTGTTCTTAAATTGCTTATGTTGTTTAGGAAGCACTTCTAAATACAATTCTTCTCATTATTAGCTGAATCATACAGTGAAAAAATGAATAATATAGATAAATATAGATAAATAGAAAAAATAACTCGAATTTTTAAACATAAGGGAAAAACAAACACGCTATCTGCACCTATATGTACAGCTACTCTACAACTTCATGGCCCTCCCTGTATACAGCAGAGAAAACAATTTAGAAGTGCTGGCTTCCAGTTCTCTACACAGAAACAGCCTTTTAAGAGTGTATGAGGAAGTTTCTATAAGGGAAAACAATTAGAAATGAGTGTAGCAAGCATAGGGAGAGCAATTTACATCACTGAATATGTGGGAGTCACATTCTGACCCACGTCTGCTACAGCTTTTTTGAAAGCTGAAAGGAAACCGATGAAGTCAAGGTGTTTGCTACCTATCAGGACCTGCCCCCTTGCAGAATTCCATTAAAACACGTTGTCCAATGAGGCAATTCTCCGCCTTGCAACAGAGCAGATATCACCACCGCAGTGTACAAAGAGTGAAGAAAAGAGCAGGCGCTGCTATTTTAGCGCTGAGACCAAAGCAGAGGCCAAGAGCATGGCAGGTTGTGATGAAATCAGCACCTTGTCTTCTGCTAGGGATGTTCCTCAGGACCACAGTATGGCACTGCACAGTCCATAGCAACAGCACCCAAAAGCTCCGTCTTCTCCTCTCGAAAGATGACATTTCCAGCAGCAAAGGAGCTGACTTACAGTCTCCTTTGGCGGTGGGGGTCCACACAAATGCTGGAATCACAAACTATACCATTTTCTCAGCAGGATGTTCGCTGGCAACTACGGATTCAAAAACGTCAATTTTCATTTACAAACTTTACGTTCAGCAATATTTCACACTTGGAACATGGTGAAAAGTGCTCATCACCATATGAAGTCTCTGTCTGGGGTGTCGAGGGAAAGAAGTGCAATTTTAGGTAAAATGGGTCAAATTCATCCCTCCTGTTACTCCATTGGTATTATCTGAGTTACACCAACGACAAATTTTGTCAATGGGGTTATTGTTAAAAATTCTGCTTAAAAGAACTTGCTTATTTGCTTTTTCTCATACAGATGAGCATTGCACAGCCCAAATCAGAAGTAATCTTTTGTTATTTACTACACAGCTAGCTAGCACTGCTGTGCACAACAGAGTACTGGCACGTCCCTAATTATCAGGAATGTGACTTGGTATAGCGTGCATGATGTACAAATTGTGACAAGTTTGCTTTCAGAGTGTAAACTTTTAAAAACCACCATAAAGACCCCCATAAAAATATGACTTTGACTAGAAAAAGATGTAAGCTGCATAATGGCTACATGGGTATTTTTCCTTAGAGATCAGGAGAAATATGACAAGTATGACTGCTATTATAGTTATATAGCATATTCCATTTAGCAGCGATACAGCAGAACTGTGAAAGCATATCCTAAGGTATTTTCACTTCATGCATTTGACATTGATATTAGTTATTGCATTTAAGATACATTGGGCTGTTTATTGCTGACTGTTTCCCCTCACTGAGAACGTTAACCACAGCAGAGGAATATTTGATGTTACAAATTATTTAGCTTGCTACTCTTCATTTTCCTTTTAGTATGCAATTATTTGTTTGGTTTCACTGAGCAAATGAAATTTCAAGGGCATTTCAAGGAAAATAAATAAAGTACAAACCAAAAGGGGTGGGTTTTTTTTTTTTGTTTGTTTGTATTCAGGAACAGCACTGAATCATGCATATGTATGAATCAACAAAATCAGGTTAGCTAAGAAATTGGAAATTGCACTCCACACTAGAGCATTTTTCTTGCTCTAGAGATCTTTGCTATGGATTTGAAGGACTAATAAAAAATCAGCAGCACGACTGGAACAGATGTTTTTTATGGACTCGGCTTGTTAATAGTCTTTTTAGCTTCTCCTAAGGACTTAAACCAAGTTCCTCACTTGTCCTGAATATCTGAGATGATGCTAACGTTGTCCAAAATGTACGCTAACAAGCAGCAGTGAAAAGCTAAGGTCCTACATGTGGTTATGAATAAAAATTCAAAACATTGCTGTGAATGTGATGAAACCCCAAAGCGGGCAATGTTACAAAACAAAAAACTCAAACTTATTGACTGGATCAAACCCATACAGTGTCATTCTCTTGAAGGGAAGATAGGCTGGTAAAATACTCCCATGCACTGTACTACATGTATTGTAAAAACAAGGGCTCATTACAACTGAAGAAATTCCCTTCATATTTAAATCATGGTTCACTCCTGTGTACAATGAGAACTGAAGCGATGTGAGCCAGATCCTCAACCAGTGTAAAGTAGCCAAGGCTTTTTTGGCTCCAGTGGCACTGTGTCAATTTATATTTGCTGTACAGGCTTTGTGTTCTCACAGGTAGAAAAGAGAAATAAGAATAATTGGGAAAAATAGAAATCAGAGTCTGTGTCACAGATTTTTCACTGGTCAAGTAATACTTTGTTTACTCTGTTGCTGTTTTATTCACTCATTTTTCTGCAATTTCATATGTTCCTCCACAAATTCCTATCTGCCAGATACTATATGAGTGGTTCATTATGCCAGGGTCTCAGAGGGAAGGAATCACCCTAGGACTTGCCATTTTATCACACCTTTTAGCTAAGACTCCAGAACAATGGTGCTAAACAACAACACCCAGACGTAGAACTAGTCCCTCCAAATCCCACTCACTGGCTTAAGAAACTGCAGAGGTAAAATTTGTTTCTCAGGCTGAGAAAAGAAGGAGAAAGGGCAGCTCTGTACCACTTAAGGAGCACTTGGTTAAATGGTACTTGAAAATTGTCACTATTCCAGCTTGCTGTCCCCCCCCCCCCCCTTTTTTTTTTAAAAAAAAGAAATACAGCAGCACCATCACTGGCGTTGAACATTGCTCTGTCAGGTAAAGAGACATACCTTTATTCACTTCAGCCAAATGACACTGAAGCTCAAATATAAGGTATTTTTTTCAGTAAGGACAGATTGCCTTCTCTCTACACGTAAAGCATTCTCCAAGAAACCTAAGGGAGAGGGAAAAATAGCTTCTTCCTTGACAAGGGACTTCAACTCGTGCAAAATAAGGACAACTATGTCCACCCTCTTCCCAAGTTGTACTGTGAATGCTGTTCAAGTTCTTCTCTTGGAGGTGTTCTTGACACTCCTGAGAGTATTTGTACAGGAAGGACTGGGGATTGGTCTGGTTCTCTTCCCACTGAATTATCTTACAGGTGGGCAGGTGCCCCTGAGGGGCTCTATTGAGGCCTGTCTTTTAACCCCTTTTTATTAGTAGCTGAGGTGACCTGAAAGTTTGCTATTATGCATATATTTTGCCATATGTCTTTGCTTGTTGCCACTGTCATTCATATGTTTAGAACATCCAGCTTTGATTTGTAAATAGCTTGAATTTGGAATATTTGGTGAAACACTTCCCACAAATGGCTGCATAAAAATCTGAAAGAATACCAGTTACTGTCAAAGTGTTCCAATCTGATTCAGTAAACCCAAACTAGCCTCATGGACTATACCGATATTCTTCCAGATTCACGCAATCTGACACAAGATTTTGAGCCTACCCATCCCAGGCTATGGACTGTCTCCATAGAAAAAGCATTGAAAAAAAAGAAAATGCCCTCATTCAAATTCTACACATTAATTGTCTACTTGCAGGCTCTTTGATACAAATTTTAAACTCAATGACCTGCTACTTCCATTAGCCTCTGACTTTTAACTGCTTAAGTCAGCAACCCAAATGCTGTAGTATATAACACATTAAAAAAGCGCAACCAAGCAAACAAAAGAACCCAAAGAAGACAAAATGAAATGGAGAAACAGATATGACAAATGCACATACATTTCCTGAGTCCCTCCACCAATTCAGACTCCTCAGGCCAGTGAAAACATTCGCAAGAAACAGCAGAGCTGGATTTTTCACAATGGGCAAACACTCGCGAAAGGGAACCATCTACCACTAAAAGGCAGAAGGTTTTAGGGAAGCCGTCCAGTAACTTATCCTGCAACTCTGTGCTGCCTTTGGGCTCCCAACTCTTGGTTTTGGGGGAAGAAGTGAGCATCCAAGAAGTTCTGTTTCTTTGTTAAAAGGAAACTACCCTACAGAACAGAATCCCTCTTTGGATTCACATTTTAGTAGCATTTAACTAAATGAAAATATAAAAATTTTTCTAGCTAGTGGGTCATAACATGATTTTCTTGGCAGCATATTTTGTACCCCAGCACATTTTGTACCCCAGCACTACCCTTATGCTGCTTCACTTTTCTCAGATCACAGTTGCAAATGACAATCTTTGGCTTGTTTCTGCTCTACCCTGGTTTTCTTCCTGACAGTGTAATAAATCTAGACAGCTGTTGCAGCTCCTTTCCCTGTTAATGTGGAACCTGGAAAAACAGCATTGACCTGAGCTGGAATAACCCCTTGATAAGATTTTTATATCAGACAAAACTGATATTTTGTCTCATTTAAATAACGATAAAAACTCTGTTTCCTTATAGCTGACCAGGGGAGACCCCAGCACATATTCCTCTTTTATAACATTGAAAGTAAGTGTTAGTGAGACCTGCTGATTATCTGATAAGAACACAATTAATTTGTGCCCAGACTCATTAATCTTTCTTAATACATGTCAGCCCATTACATTTGATCCATGACCTCTGTCCCCAGTCTTGGATGAAAATCTCTCAGGATCAGAATCACATCATGATTTGGCATGGAGCCACCAGCTCCAGCAGTTGACTGCAAAATGCTTCAAAGCCATCAGCAATGGCAGCTGCTGTATTTATGTGCACATGCCCGAATGATAAGTTCACAGCTCCTCTAAGGCAGACTGAAAGAAGTTGGTCATTCGAAAGCCTGAATCCCATTAGAAATACAGCTGTGCCCCTATTTAGATCGAATGATTACTCATCTTTCCTCTCACTTCTGTTCCCACAGACACGAGTGTCATTTGGAGTGCTGGGACAGTCTATGCAAATACTTTCCCCTTGGCTTTTGTAACTGGTATTTGATTTAACATTAATAAACCTGCAGCAGTGCTTTGAAACCAATTCCCTTTCACATGTGGACGTTCACAGATGGAGGAACGGAGGATCTAGTTAAAAATCACTCATTGCAGCATCCCTGGGTCCTTCCTGCTTTAGCAATTATCTCAAGACAGGGAAGTGTCATTTTTTGTAAAAGTTCAGGCATTTAGACTGATGAAATCACCTGGCTTGATAGTGGACATGAACACAGGCCTTTCAGTGCTTTTTGGCAGCCGTCAAGTTACTTTCCCATCCATAATTAGCAAGGAAAGTCCAAAGGCTCACATTATTCATACTCCTAGAAAATAATATGCGCATAAGAACAAGCAGCAAATCTGCGATGGCATATCTGCAATATCCTCATCATCATATATGCAATATCTTTTTTAATTGAAGCAAATATTTCTAAGCCGAACTCTTTATGAAGAGTGCCTAACATGTTGGTGCTTAACAGATGAAGGACGCAGTGCTGCCACAGCAATGACATAGGCAGCCAGTGGCTTTAGTAGGGGTTCTTCTGAGGGGTTTTCTGTGAAGCTTAGCTCTGTGCATGGCTTTTTACCTCCTCTTGTCTTTCTTCAATCCATGGAAACAGACAGAAAACCTTGCAATATAACTGCCTAAGAGAGATCACAGACATAAAGTATGTGGTATTTCAAAGACAAGTAACTTTTTCTAAAGAGCAACCTATATTATGTATTGATTTATCTGCAACCACAGTATTTCCTGATCACGTCCTAGCAAGCAAATGCTTGTTTTATTCTTATTAAAATGTCAAACGGGATCTTAATCTTATCACAGTGATTATACTGCAGCTTCGAATTACTCCGCGGAAAACCCATTCATTCATTAATCGCTCACTCATGCAATGAAGAAGGTGAGATTGTCAGATACTTACCATGCCTGATGGGCTAATTGTGAAGGGACACAGCTCAGCTGCTTGCCAGCTGCCCAGAATAGTAATTCTCAAGGGGAAGGAAGAAAATTCTCATCTCTGCTCTCCCCCACCAGCGGCCCTTTCACATCTTCCAAAGCCATGTAATCTGTGAAGGTGCAGGCTAAGCTGATACTTTCCCACCTCTCTAGCACGAGGACCATCAGAGCTATGTCTTCCCCTTCCTTCTCTGTCCACAGACATCAGATTGTGGTCCATCATCTTTAAATGTTTGTTTCTAAGGAAAGCATAAAGCATGAGGGAATGTGTGTGGTTACCTTTCCAAGCTTCACCGCAGGCACTGCGGAAGGATTGCCCACTCCTCTGCTGGGAGCTTTCTCCAGCTTTAAACAGATCCCCACCATACAGACTGCCAGGCTAGGATCATGAGGAAATCCGGTTTTTAAAAGAGTAGAACTCACACAGGGATTGTCACAAATGCCACAGAATAAGCAAATTTGGACTCAACTGTCAACGTTATTGCCAGATTGTCAGAAGATCTGAATCAGGAGAATAATTTAAATGTCAAATCAAGACACTGCAAAAGCAAATGCCTGTGATTTACCGTGTTGCTCAGAGATAACATGACCTAAGGGTAAAGAGAAGAGCTGGCTGAAAAAAATGTCTGTTTTTCACGGGGTTGTGGAACTTTTTGTTGTAAATTCAACAAAGAAATTGGAATGTGTAGGGTTTTTTCTCAGGCAAAAACACAACGGTACTATGATAGAGAGTTCTCCAATGGGACTTTGGATCTCATCCAGATATACTTGCCTTGACAGATATTTGCTATTGTGAGAATTAATAAACTAACTTTCAGGAAGTGGTCTGAAATCCTTGAGAAGAAGGTCAAAATGCCAATTATTGTTATTTCTAAATTAAATGTTTTATGTGGAACTACAGACATATAATGCTGCTGGTATTAGCGTGGACTGCTGCAGCATTTTTGAGATAGCTTGCAGTGGAAATGTGGAGACTAAAAGACAAACATACCTTTATAACAATAAGCCTTTCTCAATGGTTATCGTTGTGTTGATATTCATGACTTCAGGGAGGATTTTACCTGAATAAGGACTGCAGAATAATGCCCATATTGAGAAAGCCATATGAACTGAACTGGGAAAAAAAAAAAAAAAAAACAGGTTAGGAGCTGTCATCCTGAAACTCATTTTCCCCACCGTGAAGGTGAACTCTTATTACCTGTGAATAAGGAATTCAAATACTATTTTCAAGTTTTAAATGTAGGTAACACTTTACATTATGTGTCAGTATGGTACCAATTACAGCATAACTCTGATATTGTAAATCTCCTGAGAGAGTGGACTGAGACAAAAAGTTTCACACTAGCCCAAACTTCAAGTAAAGTTCAAAAAGATTCCAATTTGCTCTTCTTACGCAAGGCCATATTTAGTATCCTTGGACACTTAGTGCCCTGGAAATAAGCACATTATATTTTTAATGTAACGAACTGAAATGCCTTGCACTTCTTTTTTTTCTTCCTCATCCACTTTACGGGTGAAAATGAGATCATCATCTACCCACTTCCACACCTCAGTAGCTAGTGCATAATTTTCCTTCCCCCTAATAAGGGAAGGCTGCATCCCCTATTACAGTGGTCTGCAAAGAGCACAGTCTGGGCAAAGGGAAGTTGAATGTTCTCCTGGTTCCACACCTGAACTGTCTTCTGTCGCTGTGGAGCCAGCTCTTTGGCTAACCTATAGTGCCGTGGCTACAGCGACAGCTCTTCAGCTAGCCTGCTTTTACTAGGGTAGTATCTAGCCTTCAGAAAGAAGAAAAAAAAAAAAATAGATATGAAGGTATCAGGGAAGCTGCTTTAAAGAAAAGAAAGCAAGACTGTGCCTTAATCTCTGAGAGAAAAATCTTCTAGGATTTAATATGAAAGTACAATGTTGCTGTAGGTATCTAGCTAGTCTTTAGTGGCAAGACATATTGCTCACTTAGAAGCTGATGGCAGTAATACTTTTCATGAAGACAGGTAGATTTTTATAGCTTTCAGAGCAGCAATTAGGACACAAAAGCATTTCCAATGCTCAGTGAGGGCAATGGAGAGATTCTGACACTGGTCCATTGAGGGGCTGCTCCCCCCCACTTACTGAAAGGCCAGGTATAGACCCTGGATGTTGCCTGTCGAGCAATACGGTGCTGCATCTGAACCGCAGCTTTGCTGTGAAAATGTAACAGGCAAATAGGTCTAAGCTATTGAACCATACAAGCTATGCTGTTCTCTAAGAAAGGAAACGAACAATCTACATTTAAACAATAAAATAAAGTCAATTTTCCTATGGAATATTTCAGCTAGATATGTAAATCTCGGAGTCTGTTTGCTGGACTACGCTTTTAACCAGAATACAAAACCCCAGTGTACAGGAAATATTATCTATGCAAGTGATTCAGTATTAGTTAATTAGGTGCGCTAGACTATTTTCCTCCCAATGAATGGAGCTTGTATATGGGTATCTGCCATTAACACTAAGTGGGGCTTACACGTGTAAAATCCCTCTGGCATAGAGGGGAAAAAAAAAAAGCCTTTCAGTTTCATAAATAATGGATCTGTAGCAAAATTAGCATTTCATGAAAAATTTGAAAAAACTAGAGTGAAAATATAATACAATTTCTATTTTACATGTCCCAGTTTGTCTGTGCGTTGTGTGATCCACCACACAGGTCATCTCCTGTACATCTACTACATAATACCGTCAAAAATGCTCTTAGTTATCTGCAGACTCAACTGCTCACCTATGACCAATGTCCTCTGTGGCATTAGGATGGTGAAAGTGTCCTTCTCCTACCAGAGCACTGTGGCACTGGGTAGCTTTCTGGTGTATGAATATTTCTGTGATTTTTTTTTAATTGAATCGTAATGAATGGCATGAGTTTTCTGCTGTGAAGTGTTCTTTTTCTGTGTGTGTTATGTGACATGCTTACACACAAATAAATAATGGTTTCTTTGCAGGTACAAATAGAAGCGACTCTTGCCTGTTCTATTCCAGTAAATATTCATATGGAAAAAGCTATAAGCATAAGCTACTACGCATGCACACTGCAGACTGTGTACAGTACACTAAGCAAATATACACCTACCTATGACATCAAACATTTTTACCTCCTAGTCGGCTGATTTCATGCCCTATGCTTTCGAGGGTGACCAAGATAGGCAGCGATCTCCACCCATTTTAGCTGTACTCCACACTAAACCTGGCTGCATTTGAATCATCCAGAGTTCTGCCAGGGACCTTGGTGGAACAAGGTTTGCAGCTTGTTTCTTTTGTAACAAGGTGCTGATTTGGAACGATTAGGAACAGAGCAAGGAATAGCCCGGCTAACTCCCATCAAAATCTCCAGACAAGGCCTGCGTGCGGTGGTGTGATAAAAAAGGCCAAGACAAGTGGCAAAATGATTTTAGCATGCCCACCCACAAATGGTAAGACATTACCTTTCCCTCTTTTCAGGATTCTATATCTCAATCCCATGGCTTTAAAATGTGAAGCAAAACCTATTAACATGGGTTTTGTGTTTCCAATGGAATAGGAGTTGTAATGCCACCAGGAAATCAAATTCCGAGAGTCATGTTTTTGGGTTGTTCCATATTCTGAGCCTAAATTTTGCAATAGTTTTCCTTTTTTTCTTCCTCAGTGAGTAAGCCCACATTTAGAGCAGCTAGATGAAGTTTAATTTTGCAGCCAGGCATACTTACAAATCAGTATTTTTGGTTAGGAAGAAAACAAACAACAATGACTTACTAATTTATAAGCATAAGCTCATTGAACACATCGAGACAGAAGGAAGAAGTTATAAATACATTATCCCATGCTCTTATTCCGTAAATCCTACTATCAATTTTCTCAAAGTAAAGAGACGAATACCCATTGAGAACTACAAGGGCTTTGCCAGGGTGTGCAGACATGCAGCTAGAAATGCAAAAGCTCAGCTCGAATTGAAAATGGCCAGAGATGTCAAAAACTACAAGAAAGGGTTCTTCAGGTATGTAAACAACAAGCAGAAACAGAAGGAAAATATTGGCCTGCTGTTAAACAGGAGAAGTGAATTAGTCACCAACAATGCTGAAAAGGCAGAGGTTCTCAACACCTTCTCCACCTCTGGCTTTACCAACACTGTCGGGCCCAGGGCCTTCGGAACGAAAACCCAGGTTGATACAAACACAGACCCGCCGTCAGCGAAGGAAGAGCTGGTATGTGAACTATTACAGGAGCTTGACCCCTAGAAATTGATGGGCCCTGACGTTATCCACTCGTGGGTGTTAAGAGAGTTGGCTGACGTCATTGTGAGGCTGCTCTCCATAGTCTTTGAGAAGTCATGGAGACCAGGGGATGTCCCAGAAGACTGGAAGAAGGCTAGTGTCATCCCCATCTACAAAAAAGGCTCAAAGGAGGATCCAGGAAATTACAGGCCCATCAGTAATACTTCAGTCCCTGGAGAAGTTATGGAACAAATCTTCTTGGGGGCTGCCACAAGTCAAATGAAGCACATGATTGGGAAAAGCCAGCACGGCTTCACCAAGGGCAAATTGCACTTGACAAACCTGATGGCCTTCTATGACAAAGTAACCTGCTTGGTTGATGGAAGGGCAAGTGGTGGGTGTTGTCTACCTGGATTTCTCCAAGGCTTTCGATACGGTTCCCCACAGTCTCCTCCTTGGGAAACGGATGCATTACAGTCTAGACAAGTGGTCCGTGCGGGTGGTGGGGAACTGGCTGACAGGCCACATCCACAGGGTGGTGGTAAATAGCTCTTTTTTTCAAATATCAAAGAAGGGTCATGATTATATTTTTTGATTCTTGATGTCGTTATTTGTCTTATCTTTAAAATGAAAAAACTATTTCTGTTTTCCCAATGGATCGAACAAACGTGCTGTGAAGTCAAAGGAGAAAAATAACATCCTCCCTTACATTGAGCCACGTGATTCATATTTCCATCTTCTAGGTTTCTGCCTATGGGAGCACCTGTCAAGGCTGAGTCAGCACCTTCCCAGGAAAAACTCGTAAACACGTTAGAAGACATTTCATTTTGTCGTCTACCTAGGCACATTGGATTAGTATGCAAATAAGACAGCACAAGAGCAGACCACAGCAGCAGTGCTAATGCTCTAAGTGATCTTTCAGTGTAATTAGAATTTGTTTCATCACACTAATTTGACATGGCAAATTAGTGAAGCTAAGATAAAGGGGTTTAGTAGAGCCAGGGCGCTGGTATGTACACAGAAACTTGCCAGTAAGTCCATTTGCACGTGGGAGTTGTGTAACATTGCAGAGAAGTGACAATTAGTAAAAGCTCTAGAAAATATCAGTTTGTTTTATTTTTAATCTGGTAACTTGATAGGTTATAATTTTTTCTGCTATCTTATAATAGTGGTTTAGAGATCTTACCCTCTCTCCTGTTGAGAAATCTTTCAAGACTTAGGATAAGCTACATGGTAGTACAATTATACAAGTTTAGTCAAGTCTGGCCCAGTGGTGCACAGCAACATGCTGTGTTATCACACGGGAATTCAAGGGGCAACTTCGTGATTTCTGTTTCACAGAACAAGCTAGCTGAAAGCCATTCCATGGAGACAGCAAATTTGGCTTCTCTTCTGCACCCTCCTGCCCCAGATCATGGAAGCTCAGGAGAACCATAAAGGAAAACTAGTCCTTATGGCTGCAAAGTAGTCCTGAACCTCAGAAGATTTTAAGGATGGCTGGAGCAGGCAGAGGTCTGAGGGAAGGCCTGGTTAAGAAAGAGGACTTGTCCAGCTTATAGGGAAATAAAATCTTAACTTCCCCATTTCAGACTGTTCCTAAACCATTTATCCCTAATATTAGGGTAAATATGTTACCTGATCTTTGATGCAACACACTGCTCCTTCAGACCTGCTGAGATCATCATCCGTTTGAGAACATCTGGCTAGATGTGATGACACATCTCTCTCAGCTGAATCACAACCCCACACACCATCCCCCAGAGACGCAGCTTCCTTGTGCATCTCTCACTCCTCAAGGGAAAAGGGCTGCATAAGCCAAAGAAGGGCTGCCCCGAAATGCAGCCTACAAATCCGAGACAGAATTCTTATGCTGTGCTCCTTTGTGTTTTAACTGCTTCGGAATAATGTCTGTGGATATAATGTCAGTTGTTTATAAAATTTGCATCACATAATGAGATGCTAAGATAGGGTTTATTACTTGGAACTTTTAAGAATAATGGAGTAGAGAAAGATATATGTATAGAGATAGGCATATTTAATCTGATTATCTGTTCACTGATAGGATAATGACCTATTCTTTCAGTTATATACTTTGGATTGCTTCTATAATTTGACACAGTCCTGAGGATAATTTGTCTTTCAGAAATGCTGAAGGAGGCAGTCTATTTGACAGTTAAAAGGAAAAAATGGCACTCGAAACCAAAGCAAGTTCTTAGGCAGTGTGGAAATCCTCAGTATGGAGCCTGAACAGAATTCAGAAAGACCAAGCAGCATAGCCAGAAGTGTAAGCTGCCCTTCAAACGAGAAGATGTACTTCGGTATCTTCGAGTTTTGCACATCTCTGAGTGGTAATGTCCAAAGCACCGAAACAGAACAGGCGTCAGCCAAAGGTAGTCAAGGCAAACCCAGAGACTCTGGATATCGGCCTTCTCTTTCCTTTTCAGATTAGGATGTGGTTGACGTCTTTGGGAGGAAGATCTGACAAGAACACCAGACCCTTCCAAACCCAGAGGGTTTTTTGGGCACAGTTAAAAAGGTACCTCTCAGTACACTCCAGGAAAAAGGCAAAGGAATTCCTCTACAGAGAAAAGTTATTTCTTCTCTTGGAATCACCTTTTGGAACTTTTTTGTTCGCTGAGAATTGGGTCTCATGCTCCATAAATCTGAAAATTGTAGGATGGGGAATTCCTTAGAACCTGCACAGAAGAATTGTACACCTGAGATAGAGCCAAGCAGCATAGCATTGAGAAAGGTGCTTTTGTGTTCACTCATATTCAGAGAGCTCTTCTTGATTTTAAATGTGGGCTACCTATTACTTTATAGGGATTTTCAAGGCCTATTTTTAACTTTTCGGTTTCTTCTCATTATAGGAATCACTTGTTAAGGAAAAAGATTAGGATTCTGATTCTTTATCCCCGGAGAAGCCTGGCCAAATAGGTACTCATACACAGAAGCAGATAGAATCTCTGTTATTTATGATAAAAATAAGCTAACATTGCCTGCTTCTGAAGGTAATCAGATATCGCTCATATTTCAAAGCTCAAAAAGTTTATACAAATGCCTGTTCTGAAGACATTTACAAGAAATCTAATTATGATATAACTAGAAGTTGTGTAGAGATGACGGGAGAAAATATTATTCGTCATATTACGTGCCATAAAAGTGCCTTTTTTTAAAGACAGAGGAAAAGGCCATACCGGAGGGAATATTTCATGGTTAGTGGGAGGGTTAAATAAACAAATGATAATAACACCAATCAGACCTCTTTGCTTAAAGCCTGCAGAGTCAATCTGCTTCTGACTGCGGAGCTACCAACCAGCAAAGGCAAACTAATTAGACACAGTCAAACACTTAGGCAATCACACCTTGTGAATGTAAGCGTCTTCCTGTCATTTGGCAAGTCTCTCAGCTGCCTCTGAGCGTGAGACAACAAATCCCCTGCAAACAAGTTCCTCGCTCTCCCTGTTAGTGAGATCTAACAGAGCACAATGGCTGGAGGTGAAAGGTGGCAGTCTAGTCAGGTAATGACATCGTCTTCAACAGCCCACATTAAAATAGTGGCACTTGTTTAGACTAGCCTATTTGCACCTACCTGCAGAGGGCCTTTTTAATGTAATTATTAGCCTCTGCAGCCCTGCTTAGGGTTTGAAAATATCATTCATTTTCATCTTGCTTCAACTACCGCTGCTATCTCCTATTCAATCCCAGTCACCTCATCTCCCCACAAGTAAGTGTAGAAACAGAAGCAGATGAGAAGAGTTGAATTAACAAGAAACAAGTTGGCAGGTGAGCTGTGTGACACAACAAGAGAAAAAAAAAAGCTAAAAGATTTGACAATATATTCTAATCACTATCTGACTGTAGCAGAGCTGCAGGCATTGAAATAGCTTTCTGGGGAAAAAAAAAAAAGACAGCAGGAGAATGGTCTAAAACCTCTTGTGCAAAACCCATGGGCAGGAACCAATCCTTACGAGCCCTAGAACAAATATGTAATTACTGTCTTTCAAAATTGCCTTATTTTCTCAGGAATTAACTATTCACTATTGACAAAATATGACAAGAACTACACTCATAAGGAGTGAGGTAAGTAACCACCACCCAATTCTAGCCTGAGAGACCCAGACACACAGCTGACTGCAGCAGACACAAACCCATACGAGGGAATTGTGCAGCCACAGACCAAAGCTTCCATCCAGTTTCCGAACCAGAATCCATGTTGCACTGGAGGGGCGAAGGGAGTTGCCTTACCTTGCCATGTCCTCATTCACAAAAGGTCCAGCAGAAGCTATCTTAGGGTATCTGAGAGCATAAGCGCAGCATTTGCCAGATGAGTGGGACAGGATGCATTTGAAGACTACTCCAGTAGTATGTGGCCAGTGAGAGTCAAAAAACCTGGGGAAAAGAGGGACTGGTCTGAGCAGAGAAGCTGCAGCATCCATTTCCTCTTGCCAGAGAAGCGCAGACCTGTCCAGCATGACCCCACTGTTCTGGGGAAGTTCTACAAAAACAGAAACTGGATGAAAGATACATGGAGGAGGAAAAAGAAGAATTTCTGCTTCCTTTGTAAAAAGAGGTGATGTCAACAAGGAATAAATGATTCAGTTCTTGCCTTGTCTAGCATCAGTCTCCTCACAGAAAGGACATCTTGCTTACAAGATCAGTGCTAATTCCTGATAAAGAGGAGCCTCTCAAACAGCCTGTACAGAAGGTTTGCTCAGTGTGATGTTTTGCCTTCCAGTACAGTTACTTTGGGTTCTATTGTTTACCTTGCAAATACATCACAAGTTGTATCAGCCAAGATAACATCTCTGTCTTTGTGCTGCGAGGCATTCTGATTAAATTCTCCAGCACACAGTGGTTTCACAGATGACTGCTGCAGCGCGAGTTACCATCTTAATTGGTGCCACTGCCCAGCTTCCCGCGCTGAAGAAGTGCCAGAGAGTCACTGTACGTCCCAAGCACTGCCGATACCTACTTTGTTTGTTTGTAGTTTTTTTTCCTCCATCTGGCTGTGATGGATGAGGGTCCTTTAACTACACTTGTTCTGTAAACTGATATTATGCATCTGACCTAAAATGACAGCTGGAATCAGGGCCACACTTAGAGATGATCATGCCCAACACAAAAATATAAGCGAGTTCTGGAGGGTGCCAGCCCTGGGTCAGTCTCAGCTTATTTGTCAATCTGCCAGTTCACTGCTCCTCAGTGCTCTCCTTCCCCGACTAGCAGAAGGCACTGCTTTCAGGGGTAGTAAACACAGCATGTTGAGAGACAAGCAGTTGGCAGGAGTCCTTATGACAGGGGTGGCAAAAGCAAGACAGGTAGCCAGATGGATCTGGAGCGGCCCAAGGCAAGCACTGAAGCAAAGGGGTGAATCAAAATCAAAGGGTTACTATGCCCTGATGGGAATCTCTGATTATAGTGACACTGCATAGGCAAACCACATATACTGCAAGCTCTCATCTGGGCGCTGGTGTCTTGGGCAAATCTTGTTGTCCAGTGACATTCTAAGTCATTTTATATTGCTACTATTACTGCTATTCATGTCAGTTTGTCTCTGATCAGTCCATCCTCCCTTTTCCACTTGGTCTCACTTTGAGTCTTGGGGGATTTATTAGTATTCACTGATCCTCCAGACTCTGTACTAATTTGCTCTCAAACGTTTGTACCACTTCCATCAGAAATTAGGGCCTATGCAAACTAAATTTATTGATTACAAAAAAAGCGTGTTTTGCAGACAGAAGTACGCTCTTTCATTAGACTAGCTGATCTAAGTGGGGGAAACGGGCAAGCTCTCCAGCCATCGTACCCTTAAGCTAGCTATGATACGCCGAGACACCACAGCTACTATTACTGCAATGCGCCTATTAAAAAAGAACATTGTAAATGAACTTGAGGAATTTAGTTTGAAATTTTCAAGACTAAGAGGCTGAAAATAATTCATTTGGTCTGGATAAATTATTCAGTGCTATTGCACCACTAATACTTGTTTATTTATACTTATTTATACCCATGCATACACAAACACACCCACCCCAACACGCTGTTACTTAGCTAAATATTTTAATTGTATAAAATATTAAGTGATGAATACAGGATTGTCTTGCATATAATACGCCCTTATTCTTCAAGCAAAGGTGATAGGGTATTGAAGCATCAGTCTGTGTGTGAATCTCTGTAATGACACGCCGTGCCATGAGAAGCAGCTGCCTCGCGATATTGAAACAGCCTTTGCTCACACCAGCCTGTCAAAATTAGGATGTGACTGACCCCTATACCTGTAACTATCTTCCTCTCGCTATTGCATCTCCTTTTGCAGCACATTTCATACTTCCACCTCAAGGGTCCTCACTCGCAGGTTTAGCTAGGATTTAGAGAACAGGCTAAAGGAGACCTGCCCTTTTGGAAGGCTGGTGATAAAAGCATTAAAAGCACAATTATCTGCAAAATGGAAGAGACACTGTCCATCCCTTTGGCCACAGGACTGAAGTAGGGGTCCTGGAGAAAGCGAAGGAACCAGGATTTTGCCACAACCGTTCAGCCAGACTCTTCCCGTGGTTCCCATCAGCCATCAGGCATGAATAAAGATAGAAGGGATGTTCATGGAGCAACTAACTTCCTCAGAAGACAGACATCTCCTGGACCTGGCACCAGCTGTCAGGGTGCCCAAGTGACAAAATTTGTTCTCTTTAATTTTCTTGCAAATAGTGTTTTAAAGAAAACCACGTTCAAAGAAGGAAACATTTCCATGATAAGGAGCAACCAAGGAGATGGCTCAAAAGAGACCTGAGGCAAATTAAAGCCCAATTTAACTTTTGCTCAATAAATTCACTTTATTTGGATGAATCATTTATGTGCTGAAAAACTTCAGCTTACTACACTAGAAAACTCAATTAATGGCCAAAGTGCTTCGAGAATAGGGAAGGGGAAGCACAGAGGTGAAACTCCAGTTACTGAGTTAAGAAGCAGAAGTAAAAGCCTTTTGACACAGAGCATTAGAAATATCGAAGAGGAAATGGGAAGAGTTCCACCCCAGTCCGCAGCAGGAAGAATGCTTGCACAGGAAGGTCAGTGAAAGATAAGAGATAATAAATCCAGGTGCAAGACTCAGGAATGAGTTGTACCACCCTCTGCCATCGCAGATGGGCCCCAAGCCACCAGCCAAAGGCCGCCCAAGAAGCCTGTAGCGGAGCAGGGACGTGACTCCATTGCTGCCCCACGGGCACAATCACCCTCACTGCCTCCCTGGATAGATCAGCAAGAGGGTTTGCCTGCCTGCTCCTTGGATCCTCCCCTCTGCTCCGCTCTGGTGAGACCCCACCTGCAGTGCTGCGCTCAGCTCTGGGGCCCTCAGTGCAAGACAGACATGGACCTGCTCGAGCAGGTCCAGAGGAGGCCACGAAGATGATCTGAGGGCTGGAGCAGCTCCGCTGTGAGACAGTTGGGGTTGTTCAGCCCGAAGAGCAGCTCTGGGGAGACCTTACAGTGGCTTCCAGAGCTGAAAGGGGGCTGCAGGGAAGGTGGGGAGGGACTCCTGATCAGGGGGTGTGGTGATGGGATGAGGGGTAACGGTTTCAACCTGCAAGGGGGGAGACTTAGATGAGATATTAGGAAATTCTTCCCTGTGAGGGCGGTGAGGCGCTGGCAGGGGTTGCCCAGAGCAGCCGTGGCTGCCCCCTCCCCTGGCAGTGCTCAAGGCCAGGTTGGATGGGGCTGGGAGCGACCTGGTCTGGTGGGAGGTGTCCCTGCCCATGGCAGGGGGTTGGAACCAAATGACCTTTAAGGTCCCTTCCAACCCAAACCATTCTATGAGTCTTGGCTTGCTGACACGCTTTCCCGGTTGCTCAGTGCCGTGAGCATTCAGACCCTTTGCAACGGGCCGTGCTGCTTAAGGATTGCTCTGTAGGCAGAAGGTACCAACAGTATTCAGAATAGCAGTGTAAAAAAGAAACCACGGCCTTGCCTTGACCGCCAAGAGATGAGAAGACAGAAGAAAAACTCGAGCATTTTTCACATCACCCATTGCTTTTCTTTTGGATCTGTGCGTAAACTACACAAATACCCCTCAAATACACAGGAACATAAGTCACATTTACCGCGGCATCGGACATCACTTTTCCTCAGTCGTGAGGAATCCAATCCATCAAAGTGTGAGAAGCAAGTTGTGGGGCAGGAGCAGTTTGTGAATCACAGCTTTTTCAAAGGGAACGGAGGGAGTGAGCACTTTTGTTCTCCAGCAAACTTAAACCTAGCAGCAGAAACCCAGTCTATAACTAAATTTTTCTGCTGGCTCCCTTGTTTCCTTCTCAAATGTAGAGGAAGGAATATTAGGTTTAAGTAGTAACCACAGGAAAGGGGAAAGTGAGTAGCTGAGACTGAGCGATAGCTTGATTGCTGTGGTCTCTCAGGTTTTATCACATTAGAATAGGTTTAACCCTTCAAAATCTGGTCACTTCTCATCTGTGGTAGGAAAGCTGCTTTGTTAGAAAGAGAAAAATGCACTGGTGCATATGGTATAGCATTAATAAGTCTCACACCCTGTAATAGGAACATTTGTACACAAATGTGGTTTTTGGGATCTAGCCAAGAGCAGAGCACCCTAGTGAATCATAATGCACAGCTAATGAGTTATTTTTGGTAAATTTGCCACTCAGAGTTAATAGAACCAATTTGTCCCCAAAAAGCTAAATCACTTATCGCTTCTTTGGAGGCGCTAAGTGGATCTAGAACTTCAGGATGCTGTCAATAAAAATGAAAGAAACTCATCAAAGCTGCCTATTAATTCGTGCTCCTTTCTACTTCTGTGTAGAACAAAGGTAAGATGTATGAGATGCTATGACAGGCAGGCAAGAGTTCCTTACAGGAAGCAATAGTGCAATTTAACTGTGCTCCAGGGCTGATGCTTGTTGTCTGAGGTGGGTGACCACGGAGAAAATAGACTATTATTTTTTGGGAAACATCCAATTAAGACAGCTAGACTCAAAGTGCAAAGCTCTGAAAAGATGTTGAATTGCTCATGTCCTAAGCGTTCGGAGATGGGGAGTTTTGGTTCAGCCTGCTACAGACTGCTTATAAATTCAGATCTGGAATTATATTTCACCTCCTTCTGAAACAGAAAGGTATTCAATTCAAATTGAAATTGAAGGGGAGGCTGGGAGGTTAATATGAGGTTTTGCTTTGGGAATGTCTCTGGTGGCAGAAAAAAGTCCAATTATTTTCCATTTAGAGAGTATTTCTCCAACTCAGAAAGCCATTGCCGCAGATACCAGCTGTATTTTCTATGGGAAACTCTCCTTACCTCCCTTTCAGGTGTAAGTTGCCATTAATGCCCTTCCTATGTTGAGCAAAGGAGCTGCATATGGATGTGCAAAAGATATCCGCTGAAGTTTCCACTTTAATATCCAATGAAAAATGTATTTGGGTAGGGAACTCTAGTTTTGAGTGTATAGCAATTGTCTGCATTAACCGACCAGTCTAAGTGGAGTGCACTGAATAGGAAATGAGAGTAAAGCAAAAGTTAGAGCTATGCCAAACTACCTGAGTGTAATGTGGATAGCAGTGAACTGTGACTCATGTCATGTTGTGTTATGTAGCATCAAATCACTGTACAGAGTGACACAACGTAAGCAACATGAGTGGCGTGAATGTGACACAGCACAGCCTTTTTTCCTCTCTCCTTCTCTTCTCTCTCTTTTTTTTTTTTTTAAAGAGCATTTTACTTTTAATCAGATAGCTGCTGTCAATTCAGATAACAGCCGCCTGACCCAAATTTTCAGCTGACTGAAGTGGACGAATACTGAAGTGTGGACTTTCTATTACGAAAAGTTAACATTCCAGACTAACATCTCTGCACTAAAAACACTCCTGTCTCATTCTCCTCCCCCCACCGGCTTCTTCCTCCCCTAACACTAGTTATGTTTTCTTACTGATACTGAATCAATAATTTCATTTCTATATTACAAATCTTAAAACAATACTGGCAAAAAAGTATACTGGAATTTTACTTACTGATGTTTAATTATTGATGTAGGCTTCTTTAAACATATTTGGCTCTCTGAAACAGCTCTTTAGAACTGTGTTCCATTTCTTATTGCTTACCTATTCTGTTTGTTCTCTGCCTCCCTGATCCTTTTCGATTTTCTGCAGGTTAGCAAGTGCCGCATTGTCTGCTTTTGAAATGTGTCTTTAGGCATGCTTTTGTTTGACAAGGAATGCCAAGGCTGAGCTGACAAAGTCTGTTTGAAAATCTTTTTCCAGGTATACAAGATCAGTAAGTCTGTTCAATGTATTCTGTGATTAGTATTTTTCTTCAGATATTTATATCAACATTTCAGGTTTAGTGAAAGATGTTTTCTGAGCATACCTGTCAGTGGGAAACCTACTAAAGGTAAGTAACAGTATCATTTATATATTCAAATGTATAAATATATTTATGGTAAATAGTTGACACCTCTCTCCCTATAACTTAAAAGAAAATATACCTTTAACAAGCACTCAGCCACTGTTCTTTTCACAGGTTGAAACAAATATCAACTTACGAAAGCTGTCTTTTAGGTATTTTGGCTCTAGCTCTTTACCACCAGCATCATTTTAAACACAATATTTAGATTTCTGCACCCTTTCCCCCGCAGGGACAAGGGCACTGGGGATAATGTTTGTCCTATGAGGCAAACTCGCAGGTGAAGAAAGCCTTTATATCCTCAGACACTGCACACTCATGAATTCCAAATAGGATATTCTTTTAAACTGAAGACACATCTTTTACCTTTTACCTCCCCAGTTGCAACACAGAGATTGTGTCCTTGACAAAAGAATTTGGTGAAAGCTGTACCCAGAGCCTGCCTAAAAGAGGCAAACTGAACAAAGGCGGCACAAATAAAACATGTAGATCCTCCTTTTACCAACACATCTCCTATTTGCCATGGGATACAATGGCCTCAAGAGGCAGCTTTCCACCCTGGTGACCACAGAGAATTTTCTCAATCTTTGGAAAAAAAAAGTACAACACAGAACCCTCACTTTTTATTCCTACCTCCCCATAATTCTGTTGTCACTGACCGTCTCCTGATTAGGGCTGGAGCCTGACACATGCTTTGTCTTTGCATGGGGACACCCGAGCAAATGGCTCCCATATAGCAGGTGGTGCTGGGATTTATCCGGTGGCCCTAGATCCCAGGCAGTGCCCTCTGATCTGGAAAGGCAAGTCGGTACGGAGGATTTGACACTAAGTGTCGGTGAGTTAGCAAGGGTATGAACCGAAGGCAGAACACTGACCTAGCTGAGGCACAGAAATTTTAACGTGAAACAGAATTTTCTTTCTGATGAGCACACCAAATGCTTGTTGGAAAGCAGAAGGGAAATCAGGGATTTGTCAATCTCTCCTATGGTGAGATTAAGTCTGCTCTCCTACAGTGAGATTAGGTCTGCTCTCATCTAAAAGGCCAAAGAAATTCTTCAACAGGAAAGAATTCTCATTTTCTTGCGATCAAACCTCTGCGTAATAGAAGTGTTAAGCTCTTAATTCTAAAAATCAGCTACGTTTGGTTGTGGGGGTTTTTTAAGAGTTTTTTGGTTTGCTTTGTTTGTTTTGTACCTTTGTTTTTCACAGAGGACTAAACCAAACACCTAAATTTGGACATGACAGAATCAAAATCAAGGCTCCAATTTTGTCACCTTAACCTGAAACTGCTTTACTGTAATTACATTTTAAGATTCACTTCCCCACTAATGAAGTTCCCACTTAAATGCCCTATATTGTCATTAGGCATTGTCCTTCGTTAAGCAACATGGAGCCACCTCCAGCCAGCGATAAGCAAAGAGATTCCTACATCTATTGGTCCTATTAAAATTCCACTGTCCCCTCTCTTTTCTTCCATATACCACTAAATTTTAAAGCAACATCAAGATAATAACAGGCAGCCCAATCCTACCAAGGCATGACCTTGTCAAATCATGATCAGAAGAGACGAGCATACACACTCCCTATTTTTTCCCAAAGGGCAAGATATGGAGCTGAGAAAGACCACCAGAGCCAAGATTGGACCCTTTAAAAATATGTTTCACTTAAAAAATATTTTTTACTTTCACTTAATTTCAATTATACTAATGCTAATAGCAAAAACTGTCCACAGATGTAAGAATGCATTGCACGTTCCTTGCCAAAGAAAGAAATAATAGAATATGTCTGGGTTTATGTAAAAATAAAACCCATAAATATTCTAACAGTTTTCTGCTACAGCAGAAGTCCTAATCTAGCGCATTTGAAACTGGAAAAGGATAACAATTGATCTTAACTTTGAAACATGCAAAAGTATTTTCCTTATGATCTTTTGCCATAGAAAATGAAACCAGTCAATTCAAACGTACAGAAGTTGATCTTGTTTAAAAGGTGCTTGGCTCTCTAATTACATGAGAAGTACCTTTCTTTAATAATTTATTAGAAATATGGGGCAAGATAAAGACAAAGTCTAAAAATACCCACCATGTAAACTAGTGTTGAACTGCTCTCTTAAAATTAAAAGCCGAAATTCTTTGACTGTCTCATTTTCTAGCAGAACACAAGAAAGGAATATTTTAGTTGGTTCTCACCCTCCAGGCAAAGTAGTATAAAACCTCTGGCCTGATTCCAACCCCATTATCAAAGGACCACTCACCTAATCTAAAAAAGCAGCTCTTCATCAATTTATCATTAACAAGAGCATTACAATATAATGTAGGGAAACGGCTTTCCACCAGGGATTCAGTTAATGGGAGTCTAGAGCCACATAACAAGCATGGCAGAAGATATGCCACAGTAGGTGAAGATAATATACATATATTCTACGCAAAGAATACTGCAAATAACTTCTCTGCTGTTGATGAGCTCTCTGCAATAGTTATTTTTTTTAATATTTAATTTTAAAATTTGAGGTCTCACCGAATTCTACAGCAACATACATGAATGTGAAATAACTCGTTGCTGACTCCCTGTGAAAATGTTTTATACAATTTATTTGGCATCACTGAAAGGGCGACTCTGGTGGATTTTTGTGGGATTTTGCAAGTTAATGTTCATTCCTGTTCACTGTCTGTCCCCCTTCCTCTAACCTCAGGAGTTCAAAAATCACAAGCCAAGCATCCAAAATGCAGGAGGTGGTTAGCTAAGGTAGCACAAAACATTATGCGAGTGATCTTTGGCTTTTTATCCTCCTTCTGAGGATTAGGAATATTTCTTCTCAACCTAAACCCGTAGCTCCACGGAGTAAACACACTATTTTATAATTTTTAAGCCCAAGCTGAATGTGGACATACTCCTACGAATGCTACAGCTGAAGCTTTAAGGAAAATCCTGATGTTGTAAGGCAAGCCACAAAATCACAACGGCGAGTCTCTTATGAGTACCTAGGCTGTGGTTCCATCCTTGGTCAACAATGTCACATCATTGCTCTACCGCACCCCTTCAGCAGGAAAAGTTCAAGCCGGATTCGGATTTGTGCAGCTCACCAAAGCCTGCAAGACAGAGTTGGTGACACATTTTTGAGCTGACATCAGCTGGGAGAGAAAAGATGGTGTCTGTTGTAGCCTAAAACTTGCCAATGTAAAGTCAACCCATCAATGATGCTTGAAGAAAGTGGAACCAGCAGAATGAGGTTGTATCAGATCAGCACTTCGCATCATGAGGCTGCAGGTTTTTGGGGACCTTTGATAGGAGCCACGAAGCTAACTGTATCACTGAAGCACGGCCTCATCTGAACTCAAAACAATAAAGAATACCTTATGGATAGAGACTGCAAACTGGAGGCTCACGAGAAAACCAGAAAAAAGTCTCACACCGTTTATGTTTCTAAAATAATTTCGTCTTAAGAGAGACAGTCATTGGTATACTCCTAATATCACGTTTCTCTAGTATATAGGTTTACTGGACTATATTACTCTAAGAGACTTAAAAAGAGTATTTTGGACTTATCTGATATAAATGAATTATTTTCCACCAGCTGTAAGAAATTCATCCATTGTATTAGGTCAGTATGAAAATTTCTTACACTTAAGTGAAGGTAAAATAAATTAGGAAAAAAAAAGCCACAAAATACCTTCATAAATGAACAGGTCTGCAGAAACAGTGAACCGCGTGGTATTTATGTCACTTTGGCTCAGATCTAGGAGCGAAGTTGTATATCCTGAAAAAAAAACCACCAAGTGTTGCTATACATAACAGTTCATCCGATCAGCAATGCAGGTCACAGCAAACACTTCACCCCAGTGCTCTGGCTTACCGTGTGCGCTCCCTGCAGAGCCGAGAAGAGTTCAAGGTCACTGCCCTGAAATTCAAAGTCCGCTGCAGGACTGGCCCCACCTACCTGTGAGACCTCCTTCTCCTCTGACCACGACCTCCCATGACAGCCGCGTTCCTCCGAACAGCGAATCTGCCAGCAAACAGGCAAGATGCTCCTGAGAGGAAGAGATGGACTTTTGGAGGAGCTGGATGTGGAGTACGGAACTTCTTCCCCAAGGAGAAAAAAATAAACTCACACAAACTTCAGTGCAAACCTCATCTTTCCAGCTGAACATCCCTCAATAATTTCTTCAAACAAAGCAAAATTCTATAAAATAATCAAACTCTTTTCCCGACAGGCTGAGAAGAGACAGAGGGGAGTGCTTCATACACAGAGATGCACTCACGCACACACACTGCTCTTCGTAACAGAAAATGTTTTGATATTACACTGCATGAGGGTACACAAGAGCATACTGAGACCAAACAGCACAGTTACAGTGATATGTCAGGAACAGGATTAGGAGATGTACTACGCTGAATCAAATATGTAATGAAGTACTCACACAGATATTTGATGTTATTGCCATTGGCCTCTCTGCTTCGCCAGAAGGAATTGATATCCTGATACACAGCTTAAACACAAAAGCAACCTTCTTTCTTAAAATATTTTGAGCATCATTGGACTGGGGATACTCGCTTCCTTTCAAAGCTGCTGGTGGTCTCTGCTAACAGGTTTTGTTTGACAATAGCTTCATATAACATGGCAAATCCTTCGCTTTTGACTATTTGCCTTCAAACGAGGAAGAACAAGGCCAAGGTGGGGGTGGTTACCCAAAGCCATGTCCTGTCAATATTTTCAAGATTCCAACGCTCCCCAACCTGAGACAAAGAGGGAAAACTGAAAAAAAGGGCACCAGAGTCTTGGACATCAAAACATATCATGTCAATAGAAACTCTCCACTTCGATAATTTCAAAATATTTCATTTTTATCTCAGTTTTTAAAAGACATGTTTTGTAATTCTATTCACCAGGTACTTCAAACTAGACAAATTATTTCTGCCTTGCTTCAGACCTGTCAAATCAGAACGCTTAAACCTCAGGAAGCATCTTCCAAGAAGTTATTGGCATTTATTCATTCCTATTAACCGCTTTAATTTCAAGGCACTGACACCTTCCAGGGAAAAGCCCACGTTGCCAGAAAATTCCCAGCCAAACCCAACAAACTGCACACCTCTGGAGGGTCTCAAGAAAAAGTTTCGAGTCGTTTTCCCTGTGGGATCATTCTGTTAATGTTGGACATTAATTTCCATGGGTAACAGTGTCAGGTCAAAGCTGTCAAGAAGATAAACAGAGGACTTCCCTCTGCACACCGCTGCAGAGCCCCCCTGGCTTCGTCCCACTCCAGGAAGGTGGGGGGTAGCGCACAGATTGCAGCGCCTTCGGAGGAAAAGCCCGATTTCAGAAATCTGTGCCAGTTAGATAAAGTATCTGACCAGGGAAACCGCAAGACTGGCAGCGAAGGAGGAGACCCAGGCTGAGAAGCTGTAGGAGCAGCAGGAGGAGACAGGGATAAAGGTTATTGAAGGTCAAGTACAGCCGGGACACCGCTGCTGGCACGAAATTGCTGCTGCATTCCAGGAAATCATTTCCTCTCATCTTCCTGAGCCTGTCACATCCCATTTCACTTACTGGTTCCTTTTCAAGGTGTTCGCCTTATTTGTCTCCTCGGGTTTGCTGTTTATCTCCATTTATTCTCAGCATAATTTGAGGCTCGTCGTTTGAATCCTGCGACTGGTGGGCAGGCGGGGGAGAGCTACCCTGTGTAATGATCTGGAGAATCTACGTGGGAAGGAGAGAGAGCAAGATGAGTAGAAGTGATTACAGCAGGAGTTATGATGGGAATATCATTTCACCAGAGCGAGCAGTGGGGGACCAGCTGGCCTGCATCTCGTCATTTTTGCAGAGAAAACCGAAGGAGCCACGTTACCCTGTGTGAGCTGTGTCCGGGAGCTATAAAATTACCTACTGATGAATAAGCTGGAAAATCATCTGAAATACAAGTTTAGGAAGCGCTAACATACCTCATGCAATTCCAGCTTTATGGTAATGAATGTTCGATAATTAGCACCAATGGGTAAGAGGCACGAATGCTCATACATCGACCGTAAAGCATTAGCATAGATTTAGCAGATTCCAGTTAAATTTATCATGAGCTACCTGTCTCTGCTGAAACAGTTCTTACAGCAGGAAACTCGGTCCTCCTTTGGAAAAGGAAAAGGTATTAGGACTTTAGGTTTGGCTTGCTGGAGGCTCTTTCGAAGACACCAAAGCTCACTATTCACAAACCAACCACGAAAAAAAAAGGTATCACCAGCCTGGGCCTACATCTTGGTGGCACAATGCTGGTGAGGGCTGCAGGGAAGCCTCTGCGAGGAGTGGCCGGGGCCACCCTGTGCCCCTCTGGGAAACCAAGGGCAGAAGATGCTGGCTGGAGAGAAGAGGAGGGGATGGAAAGGGAAACCCCAGAGGGAACACCCAGGTCAGAGGAAGAGGTGGCTCCGTGGCAGAGCAGACACCCACTGAGGTCCTCGGAGAACCCCACACTGGAGCAGACAGCCACTCCTGACAGGATCATAGTCCCTAGTGAGTCCTCTCTGGAGCAGAGGAAAGGTGCAAGGAGGAAGGAAAAGCAGAGAAGAACTGTGATGGACCGGTCATAAACCCCTATCCCCACTGCACTGTTCAGGGCAGGTGTAGAAGAATCTGGAGTGAAGCTGAGCCTGGGAAAGGGGGGAGGAAAGGTTGTTTTAATGATTCTCTTTCTGTTTCCCACTGCCCATGTTAATAATTAAATATTTATTTTAACTTGCAATAAATTAATTTTTCCCCAAGTTGAGTCAAACATCTGAGGGAGATTGGCTCCTAGCTCCTGTTAAGCTTCGGATTCAATGTCTACATCTTCACTGTAGGACAAGCGTAGATGGATCTGGGGCAACCTGCCTTCTCCAGAGGCAAGGCACGAAGCCAGCTCATCAGCTGTGCCTTGCAGCTCCAAGGGGAGCTACACTTCCTTTGAATTACATCTTGCACTCATGAGACAGCTCCTGCCTCCTCCTGACATCCTGCCCTGGATGAAGAAGTACCTTCTCTGGCCTTAGTCATGATAATAGTATCTTTTAATTTTAGCATTGTAATATGTTAATATTTGCACTGTGCAGGTTTTTAATCCTGATGCCGACAATTCACCAGTTAACTGAGGCCAACGATATTCTGTGCTAGGAATCTCCTGGGTCAATGACTTAATGATATGAAACTTCTTTCCTCGATGTCTCAGCCATTGTTAAGTTTGTCAAACAATTTGCATTGAAAGTGCCCTATTTTTACACCCTTGCCCAAGCATGATTTTTTTTTTTTTATTATTTTTTAATTTCTTCATCTGCTTGTTTTGGGAAGTTTAAGGAAATACCTTTAAGTTACGATTGAATTAAGGAGAAATTCCTCTACTTGTTCAAAGGAGAAAAACCCAGAACCTCAAACCACACTTTCATCTACACAGTCCTAGAAATAATGCTGGGTGTTTATCATTTCATGTATATTGCAAAGCCTAAGTAAAAACCACTTGCATCTTCTGAGAACAAAAATGAGAAGGAGTAAGATGAATAAGAAACACTACCAGGAAAAGACAGAAAACTAAGTGTAAATGGAGGTAAGGTACAGCTAAAGTGGCTGTAACATTACTCACGGATGGAATACTTGCACATACTATGATGTGTAAAATCTGCAATTAAATTTTAAAAGAAATTCTTAAAACAAGGAAATTTGTCTTTAAAGGAGGAGAAAGATGTTGAGATTTGAGAATATGATAACTCTACTGTTACCTTGGAATTCTTTTTTTCTTCAGGAGTTACTGCAATTTCTGTCCTTGATAAAGGCAGAACTGTTTCACATACTGACTAATGCTGCTCATGTTGTTACGACAGTATTTGTGGATGGTATTTTAAAAAAGGATATAAAGAAAAGCATTTTTGAGGCACAAATCTCATTTCTCTTCACATACCCAGACTCAAGACTAAGCAGTTCTCTTATTCAGAGTGCAGAAGTGGAAACCTAAATTTAAAGCAAGAAGTCAACGTTTCTTTGTGACGTGGTTAGGATACACCACCAGCAGTTAGGACATTGAAGAGGTTCTGTATCTGACACTGAGAAGAACATCTCACCTGCTTACAACTTACATATCGGTCACAGTGGGATCTTGCAGAAATAAAATAATCAAGATCAGAGGAAACAAGGGTGTTTCTGGATAAATCCAGACAGAAAGGCCATCCAAGAACACCCTCTTGCCAAGTTGCTCAGGAAGCACAAGAATAAAATTGAGGCTTCTGTTTTCATACAGATTTAACTCTATAAAGCCAAGCGACCCAGTGAGAAAGACTGGCAGATAGATCCACTCCAAAGCAACCTGGAGATTAAAAAAAACTAACATGAGACATGGAAGAGGCCCCGGTCTTGATCTGGCAAAATAGCTTCTTTCCTCCTCTTCATTATTTAAGGTTTTGGAACATCCAAAGGCAGAACAGGAAATGCATTTGCAATCCAGCTGTTCACCCCGCTAGGATGAATCTGTGAGAGTGAGAGCTGTAGAAACACTTAATAGAGATGCCTTGGAGGGAAGGAGAAGGCTGCAGACAGGGAGTACAGTAGGAGACAAAGCACAGGATCCTTGCATTCATTTTACAATTTTCACCCCCTCAGAAACAGGGAAAGACAAGCAAAACAGCATCAAGAATAACAACATATTTTCTGCGTTGTTTAAAACACTATGAACACAGGCATTGAAATGTTCTTTTCTTTCTTTGATTCACCCAGTTACACCCATTTTAGACAGAGACGAAACGCAAACCAAACAACATGAGTATTCATTCTTACTTGCATGATTATTAGTGCGAGTTGAGAAAATTCATCTCTTCCAAGCTGAATTCTGTCCCTAGTTTTTCCTGGTTACTGTGCATTACAATCCTGATACGCTCAGAATTACTGAGAGCAGAACAACATTTGCTTCTGTGGAGAACAGAGCAGCTTGCTTGAGGTTTGCCTGTATTGACTTTCTGAACGCTAGAGCGATATACATACCTCCAGTGTTTATATGTAACATTTGTCCTATTTTGTTTGCTCCTCTTCTTGTATTTTTTACCACAATAGAGAAATATTACAGATTTACAGAATGGTTTTTCAAACACCTTCAGTACCTACACGACCTGAATTTTTCTTTCTGAGAAACAAGAATGCTAGATCTTCTTCAAGAGCTGCAACAGGCACGTACCATTAGGAGTAACTATACACAGGAGGCCCTAGGGACAACGGTTAAGCAAGGTTTGAGATACGACACCGAAGCAGAACTGGGATTCAAATACAGGCTTGGTATCAGCAAAATCTAAGCACTGGATACCTTCGGAAAAGAACAGGAACTTGGTTGCTTCTGAATAAATGATCATCACATGAAGCTGCCAGGGAACAAGAACCATGGAAAAACGAAGCCAAATTTACTCCAGATTTAAACAAACTCTGTAAGCTTCATTCCCAACATCTGTTTGGTGGCGTTTCAGATTTGGCTGTGAAAGTTTTGCAGAACCTTAAAAAAAATATTAAAAATACAGCCCCCTCCCTCCAATCTACACTTTGTAATAGGATACAGTCTTTACAGATTCAATAAATTATTCATGGAGAAGGCAGTATTACTATTAGACCCTGGGGTCTTGGGCTCCCCACATGTAAAAGATCTAACTCTACACAATCAATCCAGCAGGATAACTCTGTTATACTCTACTTAACCCAGATTGCCTAACAGGGTTTGAAAATGGATTAGTGGATGATGAGCTTGTTTTAAAAGCAATATTATCTCCCAGAAAAGCAGAGGATAATTCCTACTAGCTGGTTTAAGAAATAAAATGATCCTAGGTTGGAAAGAAACTTTTCACATGCTCTCATAACTAGCTAGAGTCTGACACATGCGATGACTAGAGACACGGCAGAAGCTAAGCATCGAAACAGGCATCAATCAAAAAACATTCCCACTAAGCAATAGTGTTCTTAGACTCTTACAGAGTAGAAAGAATCCAAACTGACAAGAGGGTATCAAAATCAGCTTATTCTTCAAAATTCTCTGAATATCACCTATGAAGGGGCAAGCAAGATTTCCAAAATGGCTACAAATCTTCATCATCACAGCAACTCCCATGGTTAATACTGACATGTTGAGGACATCCTAACGCACTTTTAATTACAGAGAGGCATAAAGCTGAAAGCATTGACTACAGAACACCCAAAGAATCCCATCAGAATTTACTATCCATAATGATGGGTTCAATTTTTATTTATCAGAGAAGTCTCTGCTCACCATCAAAGCACTGTGGTATAATCATTTTTAATCTTGCACTTGTCAAGATAGCTCTGTTTTTCTTGCACGCGTGCATTTTGTTTGTTCATAGTATTCCCTTGAAAGAGAAAACGGCTGGAAATATCTCCAGATTGGACTGGGCAGAGAAAAGGAAAAGCACAGGAAGACTTACCTCTACACAGAGCCATCGTGGGAGTCCATCAAACAGATCAGAGATGTCCTCTTCTGGGATGTCTGTGGGAAAGCCCTGTTCTCTTTAACATGCTACCAGCTATCTAGCCTCAACAGTGCCAAGGCTAGAGTCAGGACTATTCTGCAGAAGACAACTTATGAATATGCGCTCAAATTGGAAAAAAAAAAATAATTAAAAAAAAATCACATCCTTCATCCTTACTATTGAGAAATATTCTGGATCTGTACTATGACAGCTTCTCACCAAAGGGTAGCGTTGAAAGAACACAACAGAAGGTCCACTGAACAGGAGTTTTGATCTTACACCTGAGAGCACATCTCAAAATCTGATGCCAAGACTTAGAATATTCCAGACCGAGAACAGAGACGTGTTCTGAACTTCCTATGCATCTATGGAAAACAGTTCATATTTTGAATATCAAACCTTCACAGCAAACTGTTCACAGGCAAGCCCTAGGCTGAAAGATGTTCGCATAAAACATTAGTTGAATAAATTCAGACTAACATACTTCTGGATCCAGTAGAGCAATTTGTAAGAACAGTATGTACTACTGGCATACATGGTCACTCCAGGGTTCTGTGAAAACAGAACTCTAGAACTCACATTTTAGACTGGTGCAATATATCTCTCTTGTTAACAAAATGGCAGCATGACAAATAGAACGCAGGAGTACTGCTTGGCCCCCTTTGCTTAGCACATTTTCTCTCCTTTTATTCTTCAGTACTTTTTCTCCCAACATGTTTCTTGTTTTCTGTGCTGCTACCTGGCTCTTCCCTTTCAGACAGCCTCTTCCTGACAGTTATCAGGGTTTAACATACTGTACTAGGAGGCTCGTGAATATTGCTCTTTGATTTTTAGCGCTTTATGATGAATGGCTAGGAATCATTGCTGTAGCAAAAAAAAAAAAAAAAGAAAAAAAAAAAGGAAAGAAAAATAGTTTCTGAAAACCCTTGTGCTGTTGAATTCTGCCTGCAAACTCTTCAGCATTGAATCACTTTGCTACAGGACTGTCACTCTGCATGCTGGATGTAACATGTAACAAAACTTGCCCCCCCAAAAGCAAGGTATAATGTGGGAAAAATAAGAGTATGAACCTGAAGTTTGATTAGGATGTGTCCTTTCTTACCTCCTTCCTTCTTTATTTTTTTACTTTTTCTTTTTCAAAAAGTCCTCCCAGATGTGCTTAAATTTGAGGTGTGTGTCTTAAATCCTTTGTCACTTCACAGCAGACCCCCACCTCTTTTTTTTTCATTACTCAAATAAAAGCAGGGAAGCAAGAATTAAAATGTTGGACCCTGGACTAACAAAGAGTATTCAGCTCAGCAGAGAAATACGCTACTTTCTCCTGCATTTAGCAACCTAGACAAAAGGTGGGGTGGGAAAGCCTAAAACAGAAAGGGGAACATCTGTCCAACTGCACGTTTCTGGGAGGGATCTGGTGAAAAGTACTCCTGCCTCTGGGTTTCTTCAGGGCTGTTGTCTTTGACCCAGAAGCCTTCCACCAGTAAAATTCAAGGAATTTATAAATTTGTCCAGAGTTTCAAGAGCATACAGGTGAAAGACATCCCCAGAGGACTGTATTTAGTCCATCGCACCCGGGCAGAGCATAGGCAGCAGGCTCCACACCTTCTAGAAGCCTTGGCAACATATCTGTACCTGGGAAATTCCAGGCAGGAGCGGGGCCACGCTGTTCCTGCGTGCTGCCATCACACCCACACAGCTGGAAATCCAGCCTGAAATCACTGCCGATGGCCCTTCCGCGATACCCTGCGGAGCAGCAAGGATCCCGGCCGCTGAGACTAGCTCTGGATGCCGCTTCTGCAGGTGACAGAAGGGCAACGCAGCTCCCCACCCATCTCCCGTGGGGCAATCCCACCGTCCCCAGCGATGGCTGCGGGTATGGAGCATGTCCAGAGGAGCAGAGCACTGGCTGATCCATGGGGGGTGAGAAAAATGATGTATTTTTTCCTCCCTCTCCCACGGCAAAATCAGCTTCCTCTCCTCATTGCTTGGCGAGAAAATAGTACAGAGTTGTGAACACAAATATCGTGCAGCAAAGTTTATGTTCTGTATTTTTAAATCTTTTTAAGGCAATAACTCAAAAGTGTATACCAGGCCAGGACATACTGCTAGTTCAAATGTAAAACCAATTTCCTAAGAACATATACATCCAAGGCCTTAACTGGCAGAACCTCAGCAAAGTCTACCAAGCACTGCTAATGCCAGGGGAGGGATGAAATCAATTTCCTTCAACAGAGGACCATGTTCCTAGTGTTGGATCTCAGTCTTTTCTATTGCCCCCATGACCTTAAAAATACAATTTTTTTCCCTTCATTTTTTTCCTTCTTCTAAGTGCCATAATTTCCCAGTCTGAACCAGTGAAATACACAGAAGGTGATGGTCCCTGACACAGAGGGCAAACAGCCTACAAGCAGTAACAAAGACCACAGTGGCAAGTGCCAACAAGGGAAGGAAAAGAAGAATTTCTGGGTGAACTCGCTTCTGGATGAGAAAGTTCAAATTTATCATTTTCACCTTGCTGTACTTCTATGAATGAGAAGCTTCGACTCCAGAATAGTTAAGCGCATGAATCCTGAAAGGGGAAACCGCTAAAAGCACACACAGTGGTGACTTCACAGCATTCAGCTTTCCCAAACTTCTTCAGCATGATGGAAAAATACAGAATACATACATTTCATAGTACGACACAGCGTTTGCCAGCTTCTTCCAATTCTCAGTCTCCAATTCCAGCATGTCTCTGTACCTGCTTACTAACCGGTTGAAACTGCACAAGCTCATATATGCCTAGGAACAAGGAAAGGCTAGGACTTTATCTTGAAGGTATACATGCTAAAAAATTTAAGTAGTTTAAAACAGGATGAAAAAAACCCCAAACACTTTAGTTTAATAACCAACCATGGCTAAATACTGCCCTGCCAAGAGGACCTAGGTACGGACCAAATGCCTATTTACCAGAAGCAAGAAGTAGTAATATGGGAAATGTAACCAGGCTGTTGGAGCACCGTGCTCCAATGACACGATACGACTGTCACCACGTGTCTGTGCCCATCTACGCTCAGACCAGAGCTTGCACAGGAAGATGAGTATCACTTCCCCCCGTTGAAACTTGCTGATTTCCCAGGGAGGCTCACAGGAGGCAGACCCATGGGCCCCGCAGCCTTACACAGCTGAGGCTTCTCTGAGGCTGGACAGGGAACCACCTGCAGACCCATCAGTCCACACTCCTCAACGCTACTGTCCCACAGCCAACGAGTAGATACTTTCAGTTTGGTTTCCAACGCATCAGTCTTTCGAATGACGTGGTTCTTCGCATTTCACCTGTACCTTCCGACACGGTGCAGGTAGATGGATTCTGTCCTCCCATCTGCTGGCCCACAGCGGAGAAAACAGTCGAAATCAAAGAGGAAAAGAGCATTCTGTGTTGCATGACCACACAGCGGGCACTCACAGCACACATCAGTATAGTCTACTCGCCTAGTGCGGTGTACGTAATGGTGCTGTCACCCAAGCTAACTGATAAAGAGCAAAAGTTAGCTGGAAGGTACAGCGGTACTCTCCAGTCCTCACTGACTGGTGTGTTAAAAGGCTCCACACAGAGACGTGTCATTTCACTAAGAAGCCACTTTGCCCTGTGAAATTAGAGTGCCAGGGTCTCAGATGAATACGTGGCTCTTGGCTGTAAGGTCACGATTTCTTTCTTGCTAAGTCCAGCTTCTTTTCTCTGTTGTACCAGATCAGGCTGACGGATTTAATGGGATTCGTGGGATTTTCATTTTTCCTGAGAGCCTGCTATATTTATAGCCAAGAAATACTGTTTTGCCTTTTTTTCTTTTTTTTTTTTTTCCCCAACAGATCTGTAAAATAGCTCCACCTTTTACAGGTCTACACTAAATTTTTTAATACTACAGAGAATCCCTGATTTGCAAAGGAAGGCTCAGAGTAGAAGAGGTTTCCTTTGCAACAACCCCCCCACCCTTCAACTTTTGTAAAGTTCTCTTCACAAAGTCCCGAAACACTCTGTTTTAGAAGCAAAGCACTCAGAAAACTTAACGTTAAGTTAAGCTTTTTTTTTTCCTTTGTTCTGCAGTGTGCATTTTGGGGCAGGGTTGTTAAGCAAGGAAAATAACAAAAGATCCTCCACAGAAAAGGTCATTTTCTGGCAGGAGTTTCAGTTCATACCTATTAAGCGCTCACATGGAGCTTGTTTTATTGTTTGCTTGTTTTAAAACTAGAAACGACACTCAGTTCCATATTCAGAATTTGTATGTCATGTTTCAGCCTGGAGCATATTTTTACGGTTAAGTTATAAACTCTTAAATTAAGAACTTATCATAAAAAATACACGACAACTCCCGAGCAATAACATTGCAACCAACATCACTGTAATGATAAAAATGATTAAATGCTATCATTCTGTTCAAGACATTGCCAACAGATTTTGTGTTAACTGCCTGCAATTAAAGGTCTGGTTTTTTAATAACAATGTATTAATATGAATTCTGCCAGTACTTTTGTAGCTTCCAAAATATTATTAAAATAAATAAGTTCAGAGGGAGAAAGAGTAACACAAACAGGAAAACAGCCTGTTTCACAATTAAGAAAGCCCTTGGCAACAGACAGTTCAGTTTTAATATAAACCTGAATTTCTTAATACAGGTTACCCAGAGCAGGAGACAAGTTCTGTACTGATTTAACATGCCTGCCTGGGAGTACTGAGCGTTCAGAACATTACACTCTGTAACCTCCAGGAGCATCCTAATGAACCAGAGGAGCAAGATTAAATTAAAATAAATACATAAATTATTTTTTTTAAGTATGACAGAGGGGCAACAATAAGATTTGTACTGGCAGTAGGTTGCATTTTTTTTTTTTTTCAGTCTCTTCATTACTCATTACAAGTAAGTTAGGTAATTGCTAAATAACAAAAAAAAAAAGACACTAATTAGAGTAGTGGCTTTGACATCTGTGTGTATTCAAAGTTAAAACTTAATTAGAAGTTAAAACTATGTTGTTTTATTGATGCGTACTTAGCATTTTTAGCCCTTTAAACATTAAATGGAGGTTCACTTAGGAAGGGACAGTACAATGAAACATTTAAATACGCTGTTAATTTTCTCCTCTAGTTCGTGATACTCACCTTTCTCCTGACACAGCCACTAGCCAAAAACCAACAAAATGAGAAACCTGCCAAACAGGAGCAAATATTTCCACCTCCTTTCTAGAGTAAATTATTGTCTCTGAATTGCCACTCTTCTTATTCCAGTTTTATTCTTTTCATTCGTCGGCAAGGGAATTCACACGCTCCAGCCCCCCTTCTCCCCCCCAACAATGATACCCTGCTAATAAACTCTTACTGCCTTTTGCTATCTATCAAAACCACTGCATAAATGGCTGCCTAGGAATCCTCGCCACTCAGACACACGTACTGCTGACCCCCCTTGGGAACAGCAAGCAGAACCCTGTGCCAATCAGCAATTATAAGATAATGGTACTAAAAAGCCTGAACCTGGGAGTTTTTGGTTGTTCTGCCAGCCCTTGCAGGACTCTCTTATGTGCCTGGGAATTAAGCAATTACCAGGCTAATTTATTGTTCAGTATAAAGGATTTCCATCTCTCTAGTCAGGTTTGACATCACCAAAATTCATCAGAAGATGCTAATTGTTCATCCTCATTTCCAAAAGACAAAGAAATCCATGAAAACATGGCTTCATAGCTCAAACTCGCTTTGAAAACAAATTGGTGTCACAATTTGAGTATTGCCTTCCAATGCAAACACACATGCCTGATCTTCTGGAGTACCCTTAAATAAAGGGAGACCTAAATTCTCAAGACCCAGAGAAGCCAAAGCTATAATTAAACTAGGCTGTGGATACATCGATGTTCCTCGCTCTACAGAGGATGAATCTGGTTTTAACCTGATGACTGGTTTCATTGACCATCGTGCAGACTGCATGGCATAACCTAGGACAACTTGCCTACAGAAGCTAGATCATTGCTACAAGAGTGAGCTTTAACTACTGATGGCAACCAACATTGCTGCTTTAGCTTACAGCCCAAGCTGTAGCCAAGAGATCAGCGTTCAAACACAGCATTACAACCTGTGTTTTCGAGCTGATAACACAATATTAAAGACTCATCTGCATGGCAAATACATGTTGTGTTTAAACATGGGAAGGAGAGGTTACACGAGTGGAAGTGAAGACTGCCCTGTTGTAGTAGTCATCATGGTCAAGGGGAAATAGTGTTCAACTTGGATTAAACCCTGGCAGAGAACAACTTTCTACTTCTGTGTTCTGGGTATTTTCTTCCAGCGTAAGGAAGTCTGCCAGTTGGTCTCTTCAGAAACTGAAGGAGGGAATCAGCCTGATTTGCAACATAGAAAAGAAAAAAAATCCAACTAAGTTTAGGGAATAAAGAGCGTGCATTACAGACGTGAAATCTCCTTCACTGAAGATTTTTTAAGAACAAGTAGGACAACCACCCACTGGGAACAAGCCAGGTATTCGCTATCCTGCCTCAGTTCAAGGTTACCGACCAGCTGTTCTCTCGAGACCGCTCCAACTCGGATACTTTTAGGATTTTAACATTTACGATGTTGTTCCTGCATCCCTCCTGGTCCAGTCACATCACTCAAATCAGTCTCATGAAGCCAAAGCATAAAACATAGCAAAATGATCCCACAACTCCAGGTTGTTACGGAGCAGGGAAAAAAAAAAGTCAAAAGAATCCCATTGGGACTGAGAGGGCTGATCAGCCTGCAGCATGGCAAGGAAGGTGAACTTACCCGAAAAGAAGCAGTTGTAGAACCTCCCGGAGGGTCTCTGAAGACTAAGCCATGCTTTCCTGGCTTTGACAGAGGAGAACTTCCTTTACAGTCCTTGGTGGAGGAGGTAAAAAGGAGCTTCAAGAATGGTGAATATTTTAAAATCTAAAAAGAAAAGTTATTAAAAGAAAAGTGAAAATGCAGAACATCATTACCACGAGTAAAAACCTGGCTGAAAAGTTGTATTGAAGGATAGCACAAAGAAAAATCATGATATCAATTCATAATACATCATGCAAGTATTTTTAATGAACTTTTTTTTAGTCCATAGCTCAAATCCTGACATTTATTATTTCAATGATTTCAGATGCTCTTTCCAGGATTTCTGTGAAAAAAAAAAAAGGAAGCCATTTTCAAACCTTGAAACAAATTGGCTCCCATATGTAAGTTTAAATTATCCATCACCCTGCAGGAGGATTCAAGCAAAATCGAAGGCCATCTTGATGAATAATCAAGGTAAATTTGTCACATTTTTTACCGTGCTGCATACTTTCAGAGTTTCATAAAAAGATCCACATAATTAGTTTAGCTTACCAGGAAAAAAAAAAAAAAAGTTGAATGACAAGGTCAGGCTCTTGCCCTTTCAGTAAATTAGAGAAGATTGCCATAAATTGCATAATATAATGAAACACCAATTTGCATATTTGCTGCTATATTAAAAGGGATCAGTTTTAGCTCGCAAAGCAGAACAAATAAAAACATGCATTTTAATAACTCAAATTACTCCCAGGAAGTGACCCTCAGCAGAAAGCCTGATTATCACTACTTAATTAGAAGCCTTGGAAATCTAAATCCTCCTTTAAATCCTATTCTGTGTACAGTGAAAGATGAAGCCGTGAGTTTTGTCTTAGATTCAATATTTACTCTTTACTAATATGTTTGCAGGGGAGACTTTCCAAGCATTATGAAGACATGCAAAAAAAATTAATATTCAAAGAAAGAGTGCATAAAACCTGTGTTGGCTTGCAGGTGCAAAGCAATTAACAAGCTGGCATTTGCAGTACTTTTAATTAATTAATTAAAAATTCAAAGCTGACTTTCATTTCTTTAAATGTTTGAACATTTTATCCATCAATAATGAACCACTACTCACTGCTGTGCTACAACAGCTGGTAAATGAAAAAACTTAGTCCAACACTGTAAAAAAAGTGCACAGGAATTTCACATTTTGCTTTCCCCTTGCAATTTAAAAATGCAATAGAGTCTGAAGCTCTGTAGGATGTGGAGGTGAATCTTGCACGTCCGCTTCGCTGTAAAAATAAACTGCATTCCATATTACAGTTCAACCTAGAACAGGAATTGAAATGAAAAGTTTCAGTGTAAAATGTATTTGGGTTTAATTTTTAATTTAACTTAAAAAATTAAATTCTGTTTGCTTTGGGAAGTCAGGGGACTTTTCTTAAGAATAAAATGTTCTGCCCTGATCTGTAATGGTTAAAAATCATACTATAAAATGAGATTTAGATAATCTCTAAATGGTCGCAAATAATAAATAGCCAGAGAAAGGTGCTATAATTCAATTTACAAGTTGATATCACTTGAATGATAAAGGTATTGTTTTCAGCAGAAAGATTTTGGTCAGTATGGATTTAAAAGACACTACCATTAATATACTTTAATTAAAACATAAATACTACATTGCTACCTCACTAGGCATTCACTCAGCTGGAACTAACTGTATTTGCTTAATCTACAATTTTAGATGTATTAGCAAAAATAAATGTTGGTGAATGTAAGAGCCTGATTACATATCTTGGGTAAATTGGTGATAATGAGTCAAGAGACTTTGTGTTCATTCACATATATTAGAATAAGAATCATTATGAAATTAAAGCTAAGATTAATCCTGCTAATGACACCATGGAGCATCTGGGAATAAGATAACCCAGATGTCAAATTCACTGTGATACTGTGCTGCTATTTGATAGAGTAACCCCTTGAAGTGTTCTTCTAAGGCAGCTAGCTGGTACCCCACAGTCCCAGCACTTGAAATGCAAATGAGTGACAAGATAGACTAATAATGAGAGCAGATTCTAGCAGTAAGGAAAATGAATTAATTAAAAAAAAAAATCTGAACCACTGATAAGAACAAGCAGCAGGCAACCCAATGTCCTCAATTAGGGTGGATGACATCTGCAGTGTATTTCTCTCTAATAAAGCCCTCACTCTGTATTCCAAAGCACACGATTCTAACACTGTTAACATTTTAATGTCTTGGGCGTGCATGGTAACATTAATTACAAGATGATTTGGATGACTTCTGAATCTCTTTTATGTCTTCCACTGAGTAAAAATCTGAGTTGCAGCTTTGATATCATAAATAAAATGTAGAGACCTGCCAAGCATTAAAGCTCTCCTGAAGTAACTCAGATCTGCTAAGTTACATTAAACCTTTATAGCTAAGTAAAGAGCATTCTCTATGAATTTAAAGAGGGTCAGTGTCTATACATTTTAATGGCAAAGCTTTACAGATCTTCAGCATTTTTCTTTAGACTGCAGCTGTTGTTGTTTTTAATTACTAATGAGTTTAATCTAATGTTTTGTTGAGCTCAATTTACCTTCTCCATAGCATTTGTTCAGAAACTCACACCAGGATTAAGTGACTCGCTTCCTTGTTTCCCCAACCGGCCCTGGGTCTTCTCTTCCTGCTAACTGCTCTGGCTCCTCGTCTGGAAAGAGCAATCGTTAGCAAAAACCCTCCCGAAACACCACCAAGATTTAATCGTAGCACAAGAATCAATGAGCAACCCAAGAGCAATCCAGGATCCCCACGGGCTTTTCCAACTCACGCTGAAACGCAGTGGCACCTCGCCTTCATGGTGGTTAGGCACGCTGACCGCCCACTGCGCTGCCATCATCCCAGCATCACCTGTGCAGACACACACAGCGCGGCAGGGGAAAAACCGAAAAAGACCAAGGGCCAGCTTGTGTGGAAGGAAGACACACAGCAACCCTGTACTGCCCTGAATCTTCTTTAAGTCAGGACAGTAAAACTGAGAAGAAAGCTTTTCACGCCGTTTCGTAGCCCGCTTCATGTCAGCGTAAACGCAAGGCGCAGAGGCGTGCGGAATCAAGCTCTTATGTTCTCACCTGAAGCAGACAATGAACTTTGACTACTGTTTGGAACAGGACAAGGGTCTATCCTGCCTTCCCAGCACTGCTACCAGCGGTGTTTGGAAACAGGCTCCATTTGTGAACCTCTCCCTGCGGATGGCTTACACAAGACCTCAACCTTCTTGCAGCTTCAGTCATCTCTTAAAACTTCACTCTGCCATAGGTTATGATACACAGCGCAGCAAGAGCTTTACATCACTGTAGGAAAGGCTCACATACGTTTGAAAACAACTGTTTCTTGGAGGCAAACGAGCAAATGTAAATGCTTCGATCTCTTCTTTGTCACTGGGACACAAGTTGACCAAAGTCTTTGTGCCAAAGGTGTGGGACCACAACTGACTCGCTTCCACGCGTCAGTTACACGAACAAAGTGACAATGATATGTCGATCCACCGTTCAGATTTGTGGTCATAAGATTTGTGATGAGAAGCTGCTCAAGGCATTTAATCTCGTTAGAAACCTCCTCCCTCAGAATCCCATATCCGTGCCTGTTTCTGATGGCATTTCTAGGACACCACCACTAGCCTGTCTTCTGCTTTTTTGGGTTCCACAGCACATATGCTCTTCTCTCTCTCAGCTATATAGGTATCCACACACACCTTTTTCTTCTTCCCCACCTCCCCTCCCCAAATATATCGATGAGAGGCATTTACTGGTCCAATTAAATTTTGTACAAGTCTGAGAAGATAATTGAAGAGAAATTAAGAGGAAAGCAAACTGGCCTTGGGATCTATGCTTTCAACTGCATTTTTAGGTGCATTTTAGAGGGTAATTTATACAAACTCTCATCTAATGCAGATGTTCTTTCCTTTTTCAGCCTTCACAGCCTCAAGAATTAATGAAGCACTGAGAAATTTCAGAGAATATCTTGATGTTAATAATTTTAAACCCTCCCTCTGAGGAGCAAGGGCAATTATTTCTACAGTTATTTTGTTGCAGCAGATCTTGTCTTCCAGGTGGAGCCAGCTGCTGGCATGGTTGTGCTCGTTCTTCATGCAAGAAATTGGGGGGGGGGGGATTTACTATTCAGAATTTGGAATGGTTTTGTCGATATAAGCAAAAAAGTGCACCCCTTTAGACTCAGTCAGGGAAGTTAGTCACATAAAGTCGCATAAAAGGCACAGACTCTTTTCTCCGAACAAAGATATGATGGTTCTCGCGTTTTTGGTCTTCGGTTGACATCCACAGCCCTGTAGATTTTCATTTAATTTCAACGCTGCCTTTTAGCTTATATGGTGGTTCTCCTCTCAGCTCCTCTAGATCGCTATGCAGGAAAAGGACTTGCGAAGGTGGAATAATTCACTCATAGCCTCACCCATTTAGAGCACCGAAACCTTTGCTCAAGTACCCCCAAAGCTAAGTTCAAACCAAGAGTTCCCACCTAAAAGTAAATCTGTAGAATCAGCTCTAGCTGTCAGAATGGGTGTGCATCTAGAAGCACGGATTGTTCAAAGAAGCATCTTATTGTAGGTTTGCAAGATGAAAGCACAAGCTGTAAATCATCCTCATCTTCTGTCCTTGACACACATGCCGTGTCTTTGTTGGTGGTCTTTGCTAAGAGACAGAGACTGATCTTGTCCCAGCCTACATCACTTATCCTATTAATCAGCATCTTAATGACCGCTTCAAGTGACTTTTGAGCAGAAGTGACCGCTGTCCAGGTGCCTTCCCATTTTCTGCAGCAGCTTTCTCTTCCTAAGAATGGCTTTGCACCACTCTGCCTTGCTGCTTCGCTCTGCTCACCCTCGCAGTCACCTGCCAGTGAGCTGGAGGCCCAAAGCTCTCTGACCTCCTTTGTCTTCATTCCTTGGAGTTGGCGTGCTAGGGTGCCATCACAGAGTTCTGCATGCCTGCAGTGGTTTTGCCTTAATCTGCAGTAAATCCAAAATTTCAGCAGAGTTTTAAAACCCCAAAGCCTCTCTCTCTCCTCTGAAAATACTAACAGGTTTCTTTTGTTTTACCCATTAGGAGGTAGCATGATGCACCTCCTTGCAAGAACATGGAGTAAGTGTGTAACCACTGAAGGCTTTTTTTTTTATTATTTATTATAGAAGCATCATTATAGGAAAAGCACCTAAACATCCATAAAATGTGGCTTTTTTAATAGCTGGAAAAGCTTGTGCTGTAACCACAAGGACAAACCACAGAGACCCAGAGGGGAAAAACCACAGAAGAGTTAATAAAAATACCCCCTTAAAAAGATAACTATATCGTCTACACACTACCACTCGCACCAGGTAGGTTTAGTAAATTGCAAGCCAGCAGGTTCCAAGAACATCTATACTGGGAATTTCCGAGACAAAAGTTTAAGTCACAGTTACACGGGTCTTGTCTTCCCTCGTGCTTGGGCAAAATTGCCATTAATATTAATGGCAGACAGGCACGCATGTAAAGGAGAGAAACCCCTAATTAGTGTCGTAGCACATGCAACATTCCTAACAGGGAGACCATTTTGTATGCCCTAATTGCACAAAATTGGCAACAAGTTACCGTATGCATCTGTATCAAAGGCTACAGAAGCTCATGAATTCTCCAGTGGTAGGAAAACGTGCCCATACTGCAGAGTTTGGGTGACAAAAGCAGTCTGTGTGTGTTAGCCTCACCACCTCTGCTACCTAGCAAAGGTAGCCCTCCAGGAGCTCACTGACCACTGCTCCTGCTGCACCCTCCATCTCTGAGGGGAAGCACAAGCACCTGCGTTTTCCACCAAGGTAGAGATATTTTTCAGCATTTTTTTTTTTTTTTTTACTTAAACAGATTGGACAGATCAATCTCTGCTGATGTGCAGATATTGCAAAACTGCAGTAAAACCACACTGCAGCCTTACAAGAATTGCACTGATCACATCAGAGAGTAGGGTCTTCTCCCTCTCGTTTACAGGGGATTCCTTCATATAATGCATTGCTACAAATCACAAGAAAGTCTGACCGGCTGTAGAAAGATTTCAAGGTCCAAGTCATGCCTGCTACAATTTCTACTAAATACAAAGCATTAAAATTTCTGCAAAAATATTTCAAGACTCTTCTCACTTTTAAGTCAAAGTTAATATTTTTTCCCAACTAAAACAATAAACCGATTTTATCTGCAAGTAAAAGTAAGTGGTTAAGTGGAATTATATGAGCAGCAATTGTGATAGTGTGTTTTTACAGAGAACACCCCTACAGTCTTATAACAACTCCCTTTTCAGATTTCTAAATCTTTAAATATACATTACTTAAGCATCTATGTTTTCCCGTCTTAAAAACATCAGAGCAAGTAATTCCTCAAGTAACTCAGTTGACTTCTCACTGACGCAACAGACCTCGTTTTTGCTCCAGAGATTCAGAGACAGAAAAATATCGTATTCAACATTTTTTAATTTTTAAACTGGGGAAAGGAAATACTGTGTGAAACATTTTCACCTAAATACTTAATTGGAAACCAACAGAAATAGAAGACTGGCATCAACCTACTTAACAAGAAACATGACTGGCTCGCTCGGTATTTTCTTCACTAAACATGGAAGTTTCTTTCAAAAAGCAAATTCTTTCCTAGACTTTTTTTTTTTTAAGCAGTAGTCTTCGTTCTTCTAGAACCAAAATCTGCAAGTGATCAAAGCAAAGTCTGAGAATGTGAAAGTTTAATCATCCAGGAGCTCAGGCAGCAACAGCGTATCCACTTCACCAATTACATTAAGGCAAATCTGCCCTTGTTGTATTTGTAGATAGACTGTTTGGGCCCTAATACTCAACTTGGACTAGTTTAATATTTCCCTGGCTGGTCTACTGTCATGCCCATCTGTCAGAGTGGCATAGTGCCCATTCACAAGGTAGAATGCCAGTTTCAACCAGAGTATGGATAGTAACCAAAGACCAGTTTAAGAGGAAAGCCTATTGGATGCAGCTAACGACACCTTATTTACAGAGATCCTCCTGGTGTCAAGCAGTGCCAAATTAAGAACACATGCTACATTACAAGGATCACATCTGTTAACAAATATTGGCACTTTGTCACTGGCATCTGCCTCTTTTGTTAATCCGCTTCGGTCGTGAAAAGGCTGCCTCAGAAGAAGAGGTGTTCAGGCCTCATCCTACCAGCATAATCACAGATTTACTCACCAAGAATTTCCCAATAACAGGCCAAAGCCTGTCTATGTTACCTCTGCGTACATCTCTTCCCAGGGGTCAGAGATGCCCCGTAAAAAGCTGTGAAATTATAGAATTAGTACCTATTCAAATGAGCTTTTTCATGTGTTTGAGGGTTTATTAAGCCTATTGTCATCCTGTCAGCAACAAGAGGAACACGATTGCAGAAAACAGAGTGACAAGTAATAAAAATGGGAGAAACAACTGTTGTATATTCTTGGTACAGCTGAGTTTGCAATTTAAGTAAAAGACTGAATTAAATACTTCAGCCCAAAGGAAAAAACAAAACCAGAGTGTATCAAACATGATGTCCTTTGGGACTCCTTTGCCCTCATATGTTGGGTTTTGCTTTCTTTTTTTTTTTTAAGCTGAAGAGTATAGATGTATTAAGGCATGGATGGCATGGGCCAGTACAGAAAGGCCTCTGTACCGAGGTCATGCGATTACAATCTCCATTTTAAGATTATTTCCAGCTTCCACCCTAACAACAACAAACTGGAACACGTTCACCATTTACAACGACCACTGTCATTTCTGCCAGAGCCTGGGCTCACAGTCCTGAGCGAGCAGTTTGCCATAAGCCATGCCAGGGATCGTAAGTCCTGAGCTGCCAGTCCTTGCCAGCGATCTCAGCAGTGCTCCGTGTGGCTGGGGAGGACGGAGCTGGGCTGGCTTCTCATCCAAGCAGGTGGGAACACGAGCACTAGGGGCTCCTCCTTTTCGGGAGCTGCTGCCACACCTCCTGTTTTGCTGGTTGGAAGGCAACGGGATCTGCACTCCTAACGAGTCTCTCATTTACACTTAGTCCGAGAGAAAGAACGGAAGGCATAAGGGATGCAACACGAGGGTGACACTGAGAGGACGCTTCATGCCTTCTAGGGTAGAGAAGCAACCAATTACAGGGATCACCAGCATTCAAGGCTGGTGTAAAGTTATCATGGCAGATACAGCAAGAGCAGCACACTTGTACTAACCTCCTTTCAGATTTCCCACCTTGGTGAAGAGACCAGGACTCTATTCTCTTCGCTTAGTCGGTGAGACACAACTGCCTGGCTGACCATGCACCACAGTGCATCACTGCGGGGAATCTACACTGAGTTATTTGGTAACAAGCAATATTCGCTGGAGGTAGCTTAAAGGCCCAGCTGAATTTTTTTGAAGAGGCACCAAGAACATCACTCCTGAAGAATCTCTTTTGTGTTAAATCTATAGAGGAGAAACTACATCTACATTGTTCTAGGACACCAAAGGTCTGGGAACAGGATAATGCTATTGGGAACAAACAAAATGCAGTGTTTTCACTCCTTAGTCAGATGCAGCTATTGTTCAACAAATAGCTGCCCAAGAAGTACCACTAAGTGTTAGTATTTAGTTCACATCACCTCTGATTCAGAGAGATCTGGCTTTAGCTCTTTTCTTTGGAAAGTATGTCCTTTGGCCACCCTGCTCTCTCAGTTGCACCAACCAACCACGCAAGCATCAGTACTGTGAGCTGGTTGTATTTCCATACAGTTCGTTTTGGTAGCATTCACAGAGAGGGCATAGTGCTCCTCAGGAAGCACTAAAGATCAGATGGCATAAACTTCGGTCTTCCTGTGCTATTAGAACAGCTCTGCCCCACACCTCACCTGTAAGCATCTTTGCACCTTCAAGGTGAGCTAGAGGAACCATTTAAAATGAAATGAAGGCACAGGGCTGTGTGCCTGTGCCTTTGGTGTACAGGTAGAAACTACTCTTCCCTAGCACCATGAAACAAACATCCTTGTACGCTCTTACCAAGATTAAAATGTAAAGGAAATGCTTTGTTTTCTTTCTACTGTTGGACAACGACCGTACAAGCATCGCGTTGACTATGCTCTTCAGTGGCACCACAGTGTTTCACTCACCAGCCAGCACCAGTTTAACCAGTCAGGATATACAAAAAGGGACTGAAGATTTTGCTGAAGGATCCCAGGAAGTTGTAGTTACCAAGGCTGTTACAGATGGTTCCTTCCTCTTCCTTTATAGCAGCACGACTTGAGCAGAGACATCACTTCACTTCACTAGATAGAAACATGCAATTAGGGCAGAAGCAGGAGGTATCTTACGCCGCACATAAATCAGGAGAGTTCCCCAAACATCTCCAACCAGTTGTTGGCCCACAGACCTGCAAAGCTTCAAGACAAACGGGCACAGATTAAGTGAAATATTTAACAACAGTTACCAAAAAAAAAAAAAGCACATACTGATTGGTTTGTCTCAGAGGCTTGAATAAAGTCTAGCTTGTGACAATTTATTCCAGCAAAAATAACACATATCTGATGATAGAAACATCACTCTCCAGCTTCGCTGATGGATTTATTTTGTTTAAATAGTCCTGAAGCACCAAATGACATTTGCGATAATGTCATAAGGGGAAAATGTTTAACTGCCTCCTGGATTTACCTGGCATGTGAAAGATGTAATTCTAACGATAACAATAACAATATTCCATTTATACATCTCCTGTCGTCCAAATTAATCCTTCTGTTTTGCTAACTACACAGGAATATCCTTAACCATAAAGACACAGTTGGTACTGGAAACTAACAGCTTAAAATAGGAAACAAGAACTTCACCCACTTGGCAGCTGGTGTCTGAACTACGAGAGGCACAATGTGATTAACCACAGCTCCGCTTCCAAGCTGGGTGTGTCCTTGGCATGTTTGTGGCAGGCTGAGTACACGTATCCCCAGGATCCAGCTTTCACCTTGCCCATGCAGCCAGCAATCCCAGCAAAGACATCATTTACAAAGAGTTCACCCAGGTCAACGCTGCTTAACCTGGTAAGAAAGTGAAGTCTGTTAAACAACCAGAGCATTTCCCAGTGTACGTGACGGTCCCAGTACAAACCCTGGTCATATCTGCGTCTTGTTCACCAGGCAAATGCACTGGAATCGCTGTTAAAAGTGACATATGTGGTTGTGGAGTCCAGGTTACGCCGCTTAATTTTAGACACATACGAATTAGATGTCTCATCACTCAAATGCTTTCTCTAGAAGATGTGCACCTCCAGAAGGCATTTCAAGTCTTAGGTCAGTTAAACTGCCCTTTTTAACAATCTCTCCCTCCCCCACAACGAGAAAGAAAGCCAGGGGTGACGCAGTCTCCTCAGATAGATCCTTAATGCTTGGTGGCAGGAGTCACTTTTCATTTGATACACCTAGTTCAGAGGAGCAAAACGGCGTTTCTTGGCTAGCGATGAATCAGAAAATACCTGCTTATCTAACCCTAAATGCCAAATCACACCTCTTTAAGGGTCCCTGCCCAGTCAGCCCGTCCCAGGTAGGCTGTCTCCTGGCCATCCGCATCCCTGGCCCTGAGGTGGCTGCCTGGAGCAGTTAGCCTGTTCGAGATGGCTGGAAGCCCTGGCAAAGCCTTGCAAACCAGCTACCATCGAGGAACCAACACCAGCACAGGAGAAGCTTTTGCCTCTAGTACCACGACAGGACTCCACAGGTGCTCGGCCATAGAGGCCTACAGAGACCCTGCAGCATCCAGACTTTTGCCGAATAAAGTAACAATGCTGCCAAGACTGCTTGAAAAGCAGTAGTAATAGGAAAAAAATAAAATAAAAGGGCTAATAGACAAGTGAACCTATTCATGTTTTATTCTTTTACAATAATATACGAATTTAAAATATTAATTTATGTACATTTAAAAGGCTAAGGAGAGAAGATAGAGGCTGCAGGGTGTGATTTCTACAAACCTGAAATAATATATCCACCTAAAACCAATTCATATTTATTAGTGGAATAAATCCTTAAAATTCTTTCAGAAAGTCTCATTAAGCCAAACAATGTTCCAGGTTCGAGCCCACCAAACAGAACTGGAAACTTATGTCAGAGAACACTGTTAAAAGCGTTATTAAAGTGATCTGCATGTATTTTCATCACTTCTGGGGAAAAAGGACTGCTTTTAAACATTTTATCAAATGCTGCCCTCTAGTGAACAGACGGCTTTCAGAGGAACACGCACCGACTACGACAGTTGTATGGTCTAAATGAAAAACTTAACTAAAATAACCAAAGTGCATACCAAGCGAGACAAAGGAGTCAAATGAGATGTCTGGATCGTTAGTAGCAATTCTTACATTGTTATATTATTCCTGGCGATGTTTTCCCCCCCCCTGCTATTTTATAAGCATCTGAATTCAGTGCACGCAGCCGTTACAGCCTGTTCTGTATCCTCCACATCTCCAGCATCTTTCCATATTGTGAACCTCCATCAGACGTTTATATTTCGTATGCTCAAGTTCTAATGATCTGTTTCACCATTCTTGACACTCTCCATCATCAAATAGGTAAGCCTGTTTGGAATCAAAATCTGAATGTTAAATTAGCCTCCAAGATAGCAGAGTTCCATGGCATTGTATAGATACCTGAAAGTGTATGAGGGAAGAAGAGAGCAGTGAAAAATGTCTACCACCATGCTTGATTCATACTATTCTTTCTCGTTTTCCCATGAAAGGAATATCTCCCATGCTTTACTTGCTGACACAAAATTTAAGCTTCTGCTTCTTACCCATTGATGAAGAACTGCTCTGACAGACTCAGAAAAAAGCATGGAAATTCTCGTAAACCACAGGTATAATTAAAAAACCCAACACAAACTAAGCCTCTCCAGCTCCCACAATAGCATGCATTTAATAGATTTCAACTTGTTAACGCTTACACTAGCTCAATATTTTAATAGCATTGGTTTTATTTCTCCATCAAGTAGCAATTTCACCCATTAAGATAGAATTAGTTGCCTTATAGTTTATGAGTAGCATTTAAGTACAGGGGTTTGTTTTTCATGGGATAATTTTCTTGTAAGTGCACACTGGTAATACGCTCTAACGCTCAGCTTTCCTCCTTTTGCATATTGCATATGCTAAACAAGTTCTTTCAGCAATAAAAGAATAACCCACCACTTATCACTGCAGTCCAAAAGATTGTGTGTAACGAGGTCATAAGGAAACATTTCTCCAGGGCTGTGCCCCCCCAGTATTTTCTTGAAAAACAGAACACTCGCGTTTGATTAAAGGTGGATGAAATAAAACATGTAACATTAAAAATTACTTTTACAGGCACTGCTACCAAATAGATATTCTGCCCACTACAGCGGGTAGGCAGTCGTATGAATTAGTTTGAAGCCTCATCCTTCAATCCATCTTAGTAACATATCGATTCCTAAGATGGGAGGTATCAGCATTCTATGCATGGGAAATAGCCAGATCTTGACAGCTGCTGGATATTTTTTTTTTCTTCCACACTACCAACACGCCTGAAGATTTTCACTGCAAAGGAAAACAATGCCAAAGAACGGCAAGACGCCAGAAGCGCTGGCAAATCTAGGGGCACCCAGTTCTGCGTGGCTACCGTCACACAGCTTTGCGAGGCCTGGTTTTTGGAAGATGCTTGGCACTTACCTCTTAAAAACTAGTCTCCTGTCAAGCTTCTCGAATGAGACACCACCCAACAGAGATGCATGGTGCCAGGGCACATTTTTGAAACTGCAGGTCTGACTCCTCCGGTTTTGTCTTTATACCTAGATCCAAAAAAGCCAGAAATGGTGGGGGTGGGAGGGAAAGGAGAAAAAAAAAAAACAAAACCAACACCACACACACCACTAAAAACCAAAACACAACCTGGGAGAAAAAGTGTGAGAAGATGATATTTAAGAAAACCGAAAACTTAAGTTTTATTTCAGATTGTTTCATGCAGAACATAAATCACTACCACGTAAAACGGTGCATCAAAATCAGGGCTTTCTATCATGCAAATAGCTGTTGAAGGTGCTGTGCAGAAATGCTGCCCTGACAGTGCCTGTTCATTCATAACCTGCATGGGCCACTTAGTCCTTAGACCTCTGATGCGACTCTGTTGAGGAGATTTTTCATGGGAGTGTGCAGGATCACAGCTGCATGACTGGAATTAAAGGCAGCAGGAGATAAAAGAGAAAGAGATAGACCAAAATACTATCCAAATACAAAAAAAAATCTGTAAGAGTGCAAAGTAAGCGCAGGAATCATTTTCAGTATTGACAGAAGATTGCATCTGCCTTCCTTTCATCCTGCCTTCCAGGCAACAAGACAGTTTTCAGTAACACTCCTTCCCCAAAATGTCAGTTTGCTCACTCCCAAGTGAACGGGTACATGACCAGGATTCAAGGGACAAAGATGGCTGGCTGGATCATTAACTCGGCTTCGTAAAGACTGAGTACTGGCAGGGAGAGTGAGGAAAACACTGATCCATTGCTCCCCAAACACCCACTAAAAGGAATCCATAGACTGCACTGTAGACTTAAAAAGTCTTAATTATGGCACGTGAAGAGTAATGAACTCCATAATTTGTGTAACGTGGAAAGTACTGGCATCCTGCACAAGGAACCAAATCGGAATCAGTAGGGCTTTGCTCTTGCAGAAAGACTCTCAATGCTCTGGGACAGCCTGCAGCCACCCCTGGCTGCATCTCACCCACCTTAGCGGCTGGGTGCAACTCGAGCAACACAACATGCAAGGCAACTGATCCCTAGTGCCAGTTCTTGTGATTCGATTCCTAATTACATGAGTTCTAGACAAATTCTAGCCTGTGGTTCTCTGTCAACGTGTAGGGCTCTTACGGAGACTGAACCAGTGTCAAAACAAGGGCTGTGCTGGAAATGATTCTGCCCAGTTTGTGAAGTAGCTCGTTAAAATCTGCCTCGAGAGAGCTACAGCCCCCCACCACTGCTCTCCCTGTTACCTGAGCTGTGCCCCTCACACCGAATTTCTGCCGTTCCCCTCTGCCCAGTCAGGCACAGATCTGCCACCGCCCATGAAACCTACTGTCACTAGTTCAGCAGCGGGGCCACGGGCAGAACCACGCACCCAACTTTGACACCCACCCTCCTCCTAGAGCTGCAGAAAGAGCTGGAGAGCAAGGGCTCCTCATTCCTCTGCTCTTTTCTGCATGCTTTCTGTTTCCTACCAGGCTAGGACAAAAGTTGAAAACCCAGTTTGTGCTGGGCTTCTGAGCTAGCTAGACACCTGCTGATTCCATAATCTCCCTGGCCACAGAAACTTCACTGGGGTTAGAGAGGTTTTTCCGTCCTGAACGACACCAATTGCAAGTTACATCACTGCTCACAGAAACACTAGTTGGAGTTCACTGAGGAGGTTCCTATCCCATAACCAAGCATTTGAGGTGCTTTCCATGTTTCGAAGGAACACATCATAACAGTGCTGGATGCAGTGTAATTAACCTGGGATAAATTCACACCAGCAGCCATAAAGTAGATTCATTTTTCTAAACTTTTCCTTGAAAAGAGTGTCAAATGGAAAGTTTCTCCATCTGCACAAAGACAACTTCCATCCTGACAGCTCTGCAGCATGACCCAGATGAGGCTGAGAGAACCATCTTCCTCCAAGACCTACTGTGCACCTCAATTGCACGTCCCAGACCTTCTGAGTTTCATATCTGTTCAAGACTCCCTAACTAATGTGTTCATCCCTGTAAACACTGGAGATAAAACTTCTTAATCCACATGAATCTGAGAAAACAGAGGCAAAAATCAGGGGTTAAATGCTATCACCCAAATATTTGGGTCAGAGAGCCAAAGTACATCAAAAATCATGTTTTTGAAGTTTGTAAAAAAAAAATCCATTAGGCCATCAGCTAGTCAAAAGGCTGTCATCCCTCCTCATACACGGTGGATTTTCAGTAGCAGCACACGTGGGCAGGCACCTCCTACACTTCCCTGCTGACCTTACACTTCCACATCTGCTCAGCTGCCGTCTGTTGCCTCCTGTTTGCGACGGAAACCCACGATACGCCTCACAACTGGCAGCATTCTGGCAGGCATCGCACACTCTTGGCAGGGCTTAAAGCAGAGCTCCTCCCATCAGTTAGGGTCATACGTTTTTCTTCATCTTCATTTCCCCAAGTCGATGGAGCAACTCTATTCAGACTTGGCTTTAGGTTGCACAGATGAAACGTATTTGTACATACACACGCACGTGTGTGTTTATAATACACTGCTATTGAAGTCAGATAAAAATCCTGCATAAAGGCCTTCACTCTTGCAAAAGGACATCTAGATAACAGTCCTGCAAATATCTATTTAGGTAAATACTGAGGTAGTGAAATCATCATTGTAAAACAGCCACCAAGTAGAGTACCCAGCCCTTCCTCCCCTTGAAAGGGTGACAAAACGCCCCTTGATTTCAGCGGAAGAAACTCTGACACCTAAAGAGCCACCGCCTGTCAAACATGTGGTTGTGTTAATATTTCACAACTAAAAAAAAAAATTAAAATAACACAAAAAGAGCAATTAAATCTTATTACAGATTCTTCTTGGCCTCGCTTATTTGTCTCCACTGTTTTCCTGGGAGACCTGTCATGAAAATGAAAGTTTTTAAAGCCAACAGCCGTATGTTGACTGTTGTCCCACTTTTGCCAAAGATAAATACAGATCTGTTTGAAATTTTACTTAAAAAAATGCTCCCAGGTTAAGACCTTGGATGCCAAGTTTCAGCCCAGAGCGAATTTTTATGGCCGAGTTGTAAACCCTTGAAAATAGGAAACTAATACTGCAAGGATTTAAAATAATAGAAAATGTTTCACATAATATAAATCTATAAGCAGAGTATTATATTTAAGTCTTAATATCTACATAGTTGGATTATCTTATATCTTGACAATCATACTAAGTAATCTTGCCTCCTTTCCCCTTCCTTTGATTCAGTGTTTCATTCTTATGCATTAACAATGCTCTGGGCCATAAAATACTGTATTAATATTAGTTTGTCACAGCAGACTAAATTTAGAACAACTCATTAATATGGGAGAGTAAAAGGCATTCTGCCAGGAGTGTGAGTGACTCTGTAAGCTCTTAAGGCTATAAGTTATGCAGATATGCCACTTGAACTAGAGAGCTAGCAATTCTTTTTGTTACTAATAAGAGATTCTATTAGTTGAAGCCGATTCCATTTCTAATTAAGAAATGTGGGAAAAGGCAACTTTACCATTGGATGTCTCTCTGATGTGTAGCCAGAATAAGCCATACACCATCTTTCACTGCGTTCTGGTCGGGTAGGATTAGTGGCACATGCACAGTATGAATTTTCCCCTGCAGTATAAAGGAAAAAACAACTCCACTGTAGTATTTTCTTTGGTACAGGCATAATCTGGGCATCCAGAAGAAAGTCCAGCAATCAGAGCTGTTTCAAAACAAATCTCGTAATGTTTAGAATTGCCCCAGTGAAGAAAGTTTTCATTTTTCACAAATACAGCCTTTCATTCGTACAGTTTCATGCCAGTAATGCCTTCTCAAAGGTTGTCAAATATTAATTTTTTTAAATTTAGTCCCTTGCTAAGCTACAAATATTCATGTTTAACACCAAGTAGCAGTTCAGGGGCTGACAACAGTATGTACCTTTTGAATGATGCATAGAAAGCAGCAGTTAGCACAAAGACAAAGCCACCAGATTGGTCTCAGGGAAACCCAGTGTCTGAATTTTTCATGATTCCTCTAGCACTTAAAGAATAAGAAACTGGCTACTACTGTTGGGAGATCAGCATTGTGAAGGTCAGAGCCCAAAAACATGCAAGTGAATCAGGTTTTGCCTGGGGAAAGTGAAAAGGGATTTAAGCTGCTTAGGAGAATTATAAGGATTTTTTTAATGTATTTTACAAACACTGTAGTAGCTAAACAATAGCTATAAAAATGAGGAGAGAATCATATCCACCTACTATTCATTGCCTGTAAGTCTCAAAAGACTGAGAAAAGACCTTTTCTTTATGTCTGAAGGCTTAAAACTTACCGAGATCATTCTTTTTCTTACAGACTCCCCATTACCCTTCTTTTGCCTTTTAAAAACTGCAACTACGTCAGAAGAAAATTGATAAGTGGGAAGTGCAAAATAAATTCAATAATTTCTCCATGCTTACAAAAATGCAGTCGCAGTAAAGTGATGTCTTAATAACTCCACAGCCCAGCGGCTTGTACGTGTGTGTGTATATTTTCCATAGCAGACAAACTTTACCTGATCTCATAATTATTTCTAGAAAGTATAAATCAATTGCGGGGAGGGGGGGGGGGGGCGCGGAGAGGGGGGAGAAAAACATAAACTGCTTAGAAAAACATCACACTGTTTAAGCAACTGATGGCTTCACCTGTCATCATCTAGTTAAGCTCTTAATGAGTTATTTTCTATTCTTGGTCACATCTGATTTTTTTTTAATATAAGTCCCTTTGAACAGCTGGGAGTTACAGCATCCTTTGATCACAGTATTCTGAATTTTCAGTCAAAACGAGGGCATTTTTGTCCTTACTTGGGCTATTTTTACAAGTGTGTTTCTCCAAGTATGTTTTTGGGCATTACTTTGCAGGCATACAAGGAAGCCGAACAATTAATGTATACATTTTTACATAAATGTTTATAAATTTAGTAAAGGGAGAAAGCTTTGCCACAAGAAACCTCAGCTCTTTTGAAGGCAGTTTTCTAATGATGACCCTTGGCATGCTAGCCCACATGGGATTCCTCTGAGAAGAGTCTGATGAAAATTAGTCTATTCTCATTTCAAACAGAATTTTGCTGAAGTCCTGATCAGAGCATCAGCATGGAGTCCAGGGAGACAACACACGCTACTTGATTCACTCCGCAGCCTCCCTCTCCTGGTAATTGTTGCAGGAACACATAGTGACAAGACTATAGGATGTGAGGGGTCTGGATGTACTCAGGCTGTTACTCTCTGTTTAAAGATTTAAACCATCAGGGTATGATAAGGCTTTTTGATGTTCATTGAACATGGAGCTTGGGTACAGAAGAAGGGGAAAGGGCTTCACCGGAAGGCAATCATCTTTCAGAGCCACAGTAAGACTGAGAGAGGTGGGAAAATCTCAGTCTCAGCATAGACATGGAACAAAGGGAGATGAAAGGGCTAGGGTGAAGAAGGGGCCAGATCTGGCTGTGAGGCAGAACTTGCACTAAAAGATAGTTCGATGCCTTAAAAAGCAGAAAAAAACATTTAGTGTTCTTGCTCCATTAACATACACTTTTGGCTAAAATTTAACTATTCTGCACATTTTTTACAGTTTATGTTGACACTAGGTTTAAACAATGCCTCTGGCTTATTTTGAAATTATTTAATGAATGTACTTTGTCAGATGAACATCATTTCCTAATTATACAGAGAAGTATTAAATGATGAGCTATTTTAAAGAGTGGATACAATCTTTTCTTTCCTAAGGGACAAACCGAAAACAGGCTGGTGCCACCCATTGCTGTACAACGTGTTGGGGGGGGGGGGGGGGTGGCGGACACAGAAATTTCCCTGGTCTTGACAAAGCGAGATCTATAGTTAGGCATCTTCAGACAGACACGAAGAGGTACTACCATCACCAGGTAAGGCTGATACACCACCGTTTCATCACCCAGAAGGGAATGACTATTTCCAAGGATAATTAAGGGCCTAATCCTGCACCATGAATGGCGATGAGCACTTTTGACTTTCATTAGCTGTAAGGGGAGATGAGAGGAATCCGTGGGTCACAGGATCAGGCTCTAAAATGAAAGAGAGATTTGAAGGAGTCGTCTGCGCTGTTTCATACACCAGGAGGAGGAGAAAGACAGTTTGATCTGAGCATCACTTCTATGCTCTGGGAGTTTCACAGCACCTCCACTGTACAGCACTAATTTTGTAGGTCCAATAAGCATTTGCCAGCATTAGCTGCTCTGAAATAAGAGAGAAGGTAAAGGATTCGCACAGAAAGCTGAGTGTTAAGCTGATCAAAGTTAGAGATACAGGGATTTATATGCACCTTTCTGCCTTTTTTTTTTTATAGTAATCTCAGTGGGCCAAATTTATCCTGATGTAACTCAAAGCATATCAGAAGAATTACTGCAGAGATAAAGTGGACCCAGTCTCCCTGTGATGTTATTTATAAGCTGTATGTTTTGCTTTATAATAGTGTATATAGTTAGAGGGTTGCCCGGCTGCAGTCGCTTACAAGGGTGCAGAAGTCTATTGACTTCAGCAAAGTTAATTCTGAGTTTGATGAAGGAGATTCACATCAAAGCAGTAACAAGGGCTATTCCTAAAAATCATTCCTATACATTCACTGATGTTCTTAACTTGGCATTAAGAGCTGCATTAATACCGACGTTAGGCTGTGCATTCTCCTTCAAACCTGACGTCTGACACCCTTTTTCTAGCAGCTAAATGCCTTATATGCATCTGTCGTGAAACAGCTCAGCCCTGCAGTGTGTGCTGTGAACAGTGTGCTCCTCTGAAAGTGCTTAGCCCGTATGTTTGGAACCCAAGGTTGGCATTTTCAGAAGCATTTAAGAGACTTAAGCATGCAAGTCCTACTGAAAGTCAGCGAGACTCGTCTTCCTAAATCAGTTCGGTTTCCTGAACTTTAGCTCCTACTGCATTTCAGCGAGAGCTGGCTACCTCCCAGCGAAGGCTTTGAAAACTCTAACCAACAAAATAACACTGCCACAAAATCCACACAAACAATGGACACAAGTTGTGTAAATGGAGTCTTTCCGTGATCAGCCTACTTAGAAAATGGTAAGATCTTTAAGAAGGGAGTCCTCTCTATCCAGGACCCTCTCTAGATTTCGTATGAGGAAGGGGAAACTCCAGTTAATGAACAGAGAGTCCAGATAAGGCCCACTTTATTGGCCACCGCATTGGCCAACTTCCACTCAGAAAGGAAAGAGACTGTCTTTGATGCCATTATCCAGAGAGGCATGTGCCCAAACTTGTCCATCGTCTTCTATGACGATCTGGTAGGAAAATTCTGCTTCATTCTGAGAAAGGAAGGAAGTATGCTCATCTTCTGTCATTATTTTGAACAGCATGAACTGAACAGTTAAACCCAAGTACCTTGCAGGAAGCTGCAGATAAGACCAGAAGACGCTGCTATGCCATCCAAGTCTCTGTAGGCATATTTGATGTGGTGTTTACATAATAGCAGTTGCAGGAAACAGAAGTTAAAGAACAGTTTTGTTTTTTTTTTTTTTAAATGGAAAATGTATTCCCTTTCTTTCGTTTCCTTTAGTTGCTGCCACACAACATATTCATCTGCAGCCATCAAAGAAATTATGCATGGAGCGGTAGCTCACCCAACCCCCTGTGGCTTCAGCCGACACTTTAGAAGCTGGGATCTGAAACGCAGTCCCAGACCATAGATGTCCTAGTTTTGCCATACAGCGCTCCTTCCTCAGACAAGTTAAAAATGCAACTTTGTATGAAATGACAACCAACAGCACTGAAAAGGGCTAAAGTTTGCATGGTTCACTGCAGTCACCACAGGTACAAAATTTATAGGAACCAAAAAAACCCACAGTGGGATTGACAACTTCAGCCCATGGCCGGAGGAAGCAAGTTCTGGAAACACAAATTTAACCTGATTTCTTGTGACAGAGTCAATTGTGGAGTAAGTGCTATAATAGACACGTACTGCAACCAGAACAAAAATCGCACCAGTTGCTTTTATGTTATTATACTTCCGGGTGCTCTCACAAAAACTTTCCCCAGAAAATCAATAAAGCAGATTGTGCCCAGCAGTCACCCATTACAGAATTAAATCCATATGCCAACACAAAACAATGAAGAAAACAAAACTAACAAGGGATCCATTTGGCTTTGTTTGACTTTGCCTGCCAGAGAATGAGAATGCAAGGCTGGGTGTAATTTAATGCAAACCTTGGCCTATCCTGGTCATGCATATGACTGACCCTCAGGGCAAGACCATCAATTTTCTATTAAAGATCAGAGAGTTGACATATCAAAGTCAACATCTAGCTGAATAACTGCAGTAACTTGATAATAATTCTTTTGTGGATTTCAGAGTGGCTTTTCAGTAAAGTATCAGAAAGGTAGCAGTTTTCAATCCTGACCCAACAAGATCTGAATATGAAATAAAGGATTTGAGCTTGATCTCCCCATGATGTGAGGATGAATGTTCTGGTAAATGTTAACTTAGTGCTCTGAATAGCTCAGTAATAGATGGGTTTAGGCGGTAATAGGTTTAAAATGTCAACTTATTGAATAATAATTTCATGTTGTACAAATACTACGTGTAAGAAGGGATTTGTTTTGCAAATTTTGAAATAAATGAATGGATTTGTGATGTCCTTCACCGTTCTGGTCAGAATGTTATACAAGAACAGAAATTAGTTTTGCTTCAATAATATCCCTCATTGTTTCCCTGCATTATTCTGAGGACCTGTCATAACTCATGAGTCTTGTTTACTCCTTACCCTTAAGTAGCCTGACGTATGTTTTGGCCCCCATGACAAGAATGATAATTAACCATGGTGCGAATAAATAACAACATAGAAAAAAGAAACCTTAACGGATTTTTCTTAAAGTTCTGCCACCCAAACTAAGGACAGTGCTAAAACGTCATTCCATCGTTTTTATCCAAACAATTCCTACTGAACTCTTACAGGAGCAAGCTCCAACACAACCATCAGATTCTGAAGCCCCGACAACCCAACGCTGCCTGACTGCAAGCATTCAAGCTGCTCCTTTTTTCGCATCACGCTATTTCAGCCATTGCCTCCTGTCTGGGCACTGATGTTCAGCAACCTGTAGAGCATTGCTAGCATACTCGGGAAGATGATGCCAAGCAATTGGCCATATGGCATTTTGGAACATAAAGGCATTCTGGGGGCCTTTTTATTTTTTAATTATGTTTTTCTTTACTTACTCTCAGCTTGATTCCATCCAAATCTTGCACTGAACTGCCATCTACGTACACTTTCACACTTACGTAAGTGATTCTCATTTCAGCTTACGTAAGTTTTCATCCACCACACTGAAACTGATACCGAATTACCTGTGGTTGAATCCCAGCAGTTTTGGGGTTTTGGCTGACCCTGAAACCATTAGTTGATCTTCAACTTATTAATCAAGAACCAAAAGATAAAAACCAAGCCAAAACTGTTCCGAAACTCATTATTTTACGTATCAGGAAGAGATAAGATAACAAGGAGGGTTAGCTAAGCTTCGTTATTTCTTCTACTTCCTCTTGATGAGTGCCAAGAGCTGCGTGGCTCTTTCCCCAGCAAGAACCCATGCAGCTCAAAGCCCAGTCTTCCAGACCTGCTGGAGGACTAGTGGTTGCACCGGCTGTACTCAATTATTCTATGGCCTATTTTGCACAAATAGCTTCACGCGTTCAGATTTATTTAAATCTCCCCAAGGAGCACAGGACTTTACATCACTGGGCAAATAACCCTGCCTAAATTTCAGAGAGCGAACCGGACTTCAGACAGCCAAGGGATTAGGGCATACCTCAGTGAAGCATGATGCTGTTCTTTGCTTCTTAACCCCAAATTGTTGAGTAGCGTGGCCACAAGGTTAAATAAGTTTTACGTTTTAGCCCAGAATAAGCTGTAGTCGCAGGCAGAGTGATTCTATCTAAATTGTCCGATGCTGAAAGAACCAAGAGCCTAAATTCCTGAGGAGATGTGCCCCAGCCACTCCTCTGTGGAAGTGGTAGCTTGAAAGGCAGACCCTGCTGGGAGACATAAAGGTTGGGAGCATCCAGCCATTTCTATGGAAACTGGCTGTGATAACCATAAAACAAAAGGTGATGATTTCCGTAGAAGATCAGGCACAAAGAGGAGGGGAGAGGCTGGGCTGGGGAAAGCGGTTCTTTACTCTCATACAAGTATCTTGGAGAACAATATAGGGATTACAGGAAATCATAAGCCAAGTAAACTGCTTTTTGGATAAGTATTTTCCGCTTACAAGGCTGCCCCAAGGCAAAAGTTGGTCTTTAAACAGAATTTGATTTTAAGGGCAAATTTACAATTATAATTAGCTGCAACGAGCAGCCAAACCCAGAGGGAGGGCTGCGTTCAGGTCCTAAGCACAGTTCCTCATGGTCTGGCAGCATGTTCAAGAGCCCCCGCCTCAGCGCCTGCCCCCAAGTAACACCCTCCAGACAGCTTGTGGGTCACGCTGACGGCGGGACTCCTGCACTCCGGGAAGGAGAAGAGAGTGGAGCTGGGGACACTGGTCGGAAACAAGTACATAAATAAATAAAGCATTTGAAAGCTGATCGCAAAGGCAACTAAGCTGTCAAAGAAACTAGCGTGCACAGAGTAACGTGAAAGGTTACCAGGCTGAACCCCCAACTCTTGCTTCAGCTTTGCCTGAAGTCTCTTTAGGTCAATTCATATGTATAGCACTTTGAACTGGGGAAAAGAAGGCGGGGTGGGGGTGGGGGAAGCCACAGCCAAAAAAACCCCACAAAAAACCCAAGAAAATACAATGAAGTAGTCCCAAGGGACTCACAGAGGGGTTGATTCTGAGAAGACAACACAATTTTAGCCCAAGACATGCCAAGCTATACCTTAAATTATGACCTTGCAGGGAACAAGATGATACAGGAGACAAATAAATATCTTCAGCATGAATCAAAGAGTGGAAAGAAGCTTGAATAATTAGTGCCACTGGCACCAAGAACTTCAGCACCAGAAGAACTCAAGGGAGATAAAGACATTCCGGCGAGCAGGATTTTTGCTTGGTTATTACTCTGGTATCACCCTTTCCCAAAATACTGTGGCTTGTTTCTGCTTCTTGGTTATGTAAAATGCTAAAATCTAAGACAGTAAACCCAGAGTCTCCTTCCTGTACGCTGTACATTGGAGCCTTATTCAGGACTGGCAAGACAACCTGGTAAACAGAACAGTTTGACCCCATCCCATAAGTGGGCTGCCAGCTCGGAGACTTCAAATGGTAAGCACAGAGTGAAGTTCCACCCCCACAACAGTTTGCATCACACAAACAGTATGTTATATTTAGGTTAGGAAACATTATATCTGTATCCAAGTCATCATAACAGCCAAAAACTCGAACGATGTACAGTAAACAAGAATACCAGACAAACAAGTCAAAATCCTCTGTGCTAGTGGTGCCGAGGACCCCGTTCATCCCTGGCTGCCCACTGACTTTATTAACTGGTATGAGCACAAGTAGGCTTAAATTTTATCCAAAATTTTTGTTTATACAGCAGAAGTTCAAAAGTAGGCCACAACAAATTTAAAAAAAAAAAAAAAAAGGAAAATTCAGCTTTCTTGAACTATATAGGAGCAAAAAGGCCTTTTTCAAAATCTATGGCTCCCTAATTTGATCAGAAACTGTGATGGTTACAACTTTCATAGGAGTTTACAGCTTTCATGGCACCAACCTTTCTCTCCAGACTCACTGCCTGCTCTAACAGAGCACTTTGGCCAGGGACCATAAATTGGCTTTCTGAAGCCATCACCATCCTCCACATAAAAACATAACTTCGAGCGCACAGCTACCCTCAGGTAACTGGCCTGCAGGTAACACACTACTGCCTGCATATCCAGACTATCTCTTCCTCCCTCACTCCACAGAAGAAAATCCAAAGGTTCAGATCTTCCACCAAAAAAAAAAAAAAAAAAAAAAAAAAGAGCTAAGCTGGTACTATTGGTAGAAATAAAAGTTTCTTCTTCTTTCCTCAAACATATGAAAGTCAAGTTTCTAGACAGATACTATCGCTGAAGAGTCAGGCTAGCAGAACTCCTATGCTACAAGAAGATGAATAGCTGGTGGGTGAACCTTGGGGCAGGGGCGATAAACAAACATGACTGTGACACTTTCTGGAGTGGTCCCATTAAAAAGCCCTAACAGGTTTCAAGTTTGGAAAGACCTCATGCTCTAGCCAGTGCTTTCTGAGACCAAGCAAAGGGCAAAAATACACTTAAAGACTAAATGATCTGAAGCTTTCTCTAGCGGGGTGAAAGCAGGCTTGAAGCAGGTACGTGGGTGCTTACAGTACACCCCGAGCGCTCTGCAGGAATACTTTCCCTGAAGTCAAAGGCTACTCTTGGAACTAAGGCTAGAGCTTGCACTATACAGAAGAGGTGATCTTACAGCACGATGCAGTGTCGTTACCCAAAGATCAATACCGCTCAAACCATTATCAAACTTAGGAAAACCTACCCCTCCGCTGACAAGAACATCCAGATAGTGGGAATCTACCTTGGAATAAAATGTTTCATATGAGAGTTCAGCTAGTGTACAAAAAAAATATCTAGACCCTAGAAGGAGAAAGGAAATCAAACTCACATCATCACTGAGTCACAGCATTAGCTCCTCTACAGAATAGTTTTGGGGTTTCCCAGAAGGTTTGTGCTTTATTTTTTCATGTCAGAATGTGATTTTTCTTGTTAGCAAACACTTAATTTTCCAGACTGAAAAAGAACACTCGCCGTGTTAGAAAAGATTCAAAACACAAGCTTTTAAATAAGCAGAGGAAAAGCTCTCTATGTAAGGACAGCCAGCCCCAGCAGCTCTGTGACGCAGACAGCGTTCTCTGAGAATGCAGAATTTAGGCCATGCTGTCCTGATTTGGCTGGGACAGACCCCCAGCCCAGCCATGCCGGGCAGGCCGTCAGCAGTTTGGAGTCAGCCAGGGCAGCTGCCCTGAGTGAGTTACAGGGGTAGCCCTCACCATAACGTCATGGGCAGTGTAAAGGGGGAAGGTTTGCTGAAGAGGGGAGCTCCTGTGGGGTTCCTCCAGCTCCTCCTCTGGCTTCTCCCTGCTCCTAAGAACTGCTCTCCTGTTGACTGCGAGAGCTGCGTATTCATTCGGCCGAGGATGACTTCATACAGCTTTGCTATTCACGCTGTTTCATTAAATCTGTTATTACTTCAACCCACGAGTCTCCTCTCCTTTTCCCGATTCCCCTTCCCGGCTGGTGAGGGGTCAGCAGGTGATAAAACAACTGTTATAGTTTAGCCCCAGATACAGGCTAAACACAGACACATGCCATCTTCCCGGGCCGCGTCCTCCAACCTCCACAAACGCGCCTGTTCTGCAACAGAGCAGCCTGCCACTTGAAGGTTGGTTGTTAGTACCCAAAGGCCTCCCTGTATTGTTCATATTACATATGCAAGTCTCATCCTTTGGCAGAATCTAACCTTTATTTTTTCCACTCTTGAAAATAAAGCTTATGTCAAGGGGGCAAGGCCTGGGGTGTCATCGTCCTCCTCTCTGCCTACCATATGCAGAGCCTAGGGCGGCACTGGGAAGAGTCAAGGATTTGCCCTTACGCCGAGAAGCACCGTAACAGCTACAAGGCTAGCCCCAAGGACGCGCGTGTGTTGTTACGAGTGCAAGTTTGGGTACATCTGCCTGGGCTCTAGGTCAGTGAAGCTACAAGGCTAGCATTTAGCCTGTTTCTTTAAACAATCCATAGACATTAAACAGCATCCTTGATGGTATATGAAAAGCAGGTACCAAGTAATGCAGAATTTATAGAGGATGCCACACAGCTACAAAAAAAAGAGCGTTCAAGATACAGAGGAACATAAACTGCACAGCTGAAATCAAGCCATATTTTTAGCTGCAAACTTGTTAAACCCACATTCATATGCCTCCACCAAAATATTTCATTCTCTTTGATTAACAAATCTTTCTTAAATGAGGTTCAGTCCTACACAAATGTAAAATGGATGTGTGTTTTTTAAAGCACTGAAACTCATTTGCATTTCAGCACATCGATAGGACAACTTTAATAAAAAGGCTCAGCTCTTCCAGATTATTTGGTCTCCATGTTGGTTTTGCTGGTGCATATAAAGTTATGTTAAAAATGAAGGCAAACCAGGGATCCATAGGTAATCTAAGGAGCACAACATTTATGCTTGTTTATATCAGTATTTTCAGCTAGTACATATCCATGATTTATTTGCAAACAAATTAATTAATGTTTCAGCAGCTGTTTGCAGCCAGTCTGTGATCTAGTTTAAACAGAGATGACACTTTTTTTTATTCCACAGGGGCAATTTCAAGTACTCGTAGATTATATTCTTACTATCAGTCCAAATGATAAAAGAGTAGTGAATCCTGAAGCAGCATAGCTGACTTTATAAGATCAGTGTGCTTCCACATATCCAGTTATTCCCTAATGCCATCTTTCCTGTGTTATCTTTTAATTAAGGCTGCATAATGCCAGTTTATAAACAAATCTCTAAGTAAGATCAAAAACTGACATATTTTAAATGTTTTTCATTCTCTAGTTTGTGGTCTCCTGGGGGTGTTATTCTAAAATGTACATCTCTGTATGAAATGACTTTTTTATCGCATTGTGTATAATGAAAAGGAATGTTTGAATATTGTTCTGTAACCTGACAATGAACAAACAAATGAAAGAACAAATGCTGGGTAGCGTAAAAGATAAGCATAGTATACAGTAGGTAGATCACTGCAGAAAACATTACTATACTTTGTGATTTCATTTCTCTTGTTAAGAAAAAAAAAAAAAAAAAGAAAGAAAGACTACAAGACAAAATCCCCAAAGCCTCGCTAGGCTAAATTTCCTCCTTCTTCTTTGAACAGACTACACAGATTTTGTTGACTAATTGAGATCAATCCCAGTTGTAAATCGCCTTGCTATCCTACAGCTTTAATTAAGCTACCAGAGGGAGTTGTTTATCAATTAACACTTGTTACAAATTATTAGTAATTATATGGACTTTGCATATACACTTCAGCCAGCAAAGACGAAGCCATACTTCCCTGTAACAGAAATTAATTCAGATATAGCATATAATATTTTTCTTACCAAAAACCCAATCAGCACAAAAAAAATATGGAAATTAGACTGGCGTAGGAAGACCTAAAGTAATCCATGGTATTACTCTTAACTAAATGCAACAAATTTTAACATATCTTGTGCATAAATGCAGGCAATTACACCAAGCAAATTAAGTTAGTCAAACTCTTTTTAAACAATGGTAGCATTCTTTAATGGGTTGCATGCTTTTCCTTTTTGAGTAACAAACATCTTAAATAAGGAACATTAGGTAAAAGTTGATAATGTATTCAAACATTAAAGGTACCTATTGCTCTGTGCACTACATTCTGTGATAATTTTAATTGGCTTAATTGAGATGCACAAGTCTGATTAATGTTTAATTCCTTTATATTAAAAAAGAGAGAGTCAAGTAGTTAGACATTTCTTCAATTATGTTAGATCTTTCTAGACTTCAAAGGAATGTTACAGTAGACAGCCAGATACTGGATGAACTGATTAAAGAATAAAGACTGCTCATTATAATCTAAGAGTACAAAATTGGTTTGTGTAGCCTTTGAAAGTTGAAATTAAGAGCTGTTGAGCTAAAACTCAAGCTACAGTAATTAACCCAATTTATAGCCATCTTCACTTACCTGGTTGACTAAGATTAGTCGTTTGAAATGATCCACTAGATTCACTGGCTCATTTATAATTCATTCTATGACCAATGAGATGCAATTTCACCCTACTGAAACCTTCATTTATGAGGCAAAGATTTAGCGCCTCTACTTAATTTGGTTTTAATTACTTAGGATAGAACCTTCCTCATTCACATTAATGAGTAGAGACCTGCTAAAAATCTGCCTTTTTTCTCCCCCTCTATTTTTTGGACTATGTAAGCAGTAAAGGATTACGAAACCTTTTGGAACAACGCAAGTGTTGCATTATAAAAAGCAGGACCTTACAGTCTATTTTATATTGGTACCAGAGTTGCTCTTTGCTAATACAGTTTACTGTCAGGCAGAAAGGGACAGTTTGTTCCTGCAGGATGGGTGTGGACAAAGCAAAACTACTGGGCATGAAAGGGACAACTGAACTTCTACGCTAACGCTAGAGAAGGGGGCAGCGAAGTTTTTTTAAAACTAGTCTGCCTCGGCAGGAGTTTTAAAGTCTGTCTCTGTTGGCAATAACCACTGATTTTCAAAGATCTTTGTCTTTTGACCAGAGTATCAACTTGTAAAGCAAAGGCACTGCACTTGACTGAAGACAGATTCACCTGGGTCTCAGTTATTTACTATCTGCAATGCTTCGTGAAGAGAAAGAGAAGAAAATAATCCAACAAATGTTACAGTAATGAGCGGGCTTATGAATAGAACTACACTGCTAAATTATTCAGAAAGGAGAATACAAGCACTAAATAAAAGGAGTCAGAAAAGCAAATAAGTAGCCTGCTTCACCAAATGAAATCAACTGTGTTACAGAGTGTATTTGATAATTACGGGCATGATTTGATCAAGACTGTTCTACAGTTGGCCATAGATGGGAGCCCAACAGCCAGCAACAGGCATACGAGCTAAATGAAATCACTCCCCTAACTCACCAACTTAAAGGTCTGCAAAACCAAAAAGGACAGTAGAGGAAAAGAAGCTTTTCAAATGGAAGCAGTACAGTGGCTAAGGGCACACTGCAATGCAGTCAAACCTTTGAATACAATATTTTTTGACAATACCTACTGAACTAACAACACGAAAAGCCACCAGCACTTGATAGTTTCTCATCTAAGAGTTCTACTGCCGTTAGTTGAGGCAAAGATGGTTTTTCGTATTGCTAGAAGATACGCCCAGCTGTTTGTAGCATCTTACGTTTCGTTACATTAGAGGTTTACCTGTAGAGAAATGCTGCCTTGTAATTACCTATTCACCACACGCAGGAAGGATTTTGCTTCTTCCCCTTTTCTGTATTAAAACAGAAGCTATTGCTCAGATACTGAAGTGGCCTCTTTCTGTAACACTGTAAGGCCCCTTCCTCTGGACTACCAGCTTTATAGTTGATTAAGAAAACTTAAGTGCAAACAATTACAGCATCAAACCTGCCACCATCTATCCTGCCATTACAAATACTTAACTGAATTTGTACAGGAACACAAGTGCCAGCTAACCTAACTCTTAAGGCGGCGGCTACCTTCTTTTCTGGAGGAAAATGAATCAGTACTGAGGAGGCAGACTGACAGCCCCAAATCTCAACTATGGCAACAAAAATGCTACAGGACATAGAGACTTAAACAAGAGGATCTCTACACCAGAGCTAGAAGGAAGTATTTTTGACAGACAAATTACTTCAGATAAGTTTTCTCTAACCTTGGGGGGGAAAAAAAAAAAAAAGATCAGAAGGAAAATGACTAGAACCTCATCTCATCTGCCTCAATGGCAGCACTGAACAGGGCAAACAGCACACGCAGGAGCTAGCTTGTTCTTGCTGGAACACAGTCCACCGTACCGCAGCACACCACTTGAATTTTCGCCTGGAAGTCCGACAGTTACCCGTTCAAGTTTCCACTGCCTGTCACAGCAATAGCAGAGATGACCTAACATACAGTTCCACAGTCCAATGTCATGGCAGCACCCACTTTTTGTGGTATCGGAGAAAACGTGCTCATTTTCTCCATATTTAGAGCCCTTCTCACAAGTTAGGAGAACCTGAGATTTCCTGCCCTCTCCGATAACACTGCTATTTCACCCCCTCCCTAGGGAGGCTGTCCCCGAGCTCCCCATATCGACCGATGCTTTACAGATATAACAGTAGTGGTCAGGTGGTAACCTGGAACACAAAGACTTCTCTTAGACAGTTATGTTTTAAGCCTGCACTGCGCGGGTCTGCAAATGGAAGCTAGGAAGGATCTGTAAACCTTTTCCCATAACGCTCTTTCTACATATGTAAGGAAAAGATTCTTGTATACGTTTTAATGTCGTGTTCCTATGGCACTAATAGTATCTTATTAATGACACTACGATGGCAGGGTTTATACTTTTGCATAATACCCTTGCCTCTTTGGATGGACTGCAAGAGTTACTGAAGTAGAGTGATCCACATTCTTGCCCTGTCAGCATCCTCCGCTGGCCCAGTCCCTCCTCCCCTGCATGTAAGGGCCACAATCAGGCCTTCACCCTGACACTTTACTTCAGATCTCACAAACTAAACAGACCAAGGGCAGCAATGTTGACACGAGGGACCTCTGTGTCCCGGGGGATAGTGAAAGAAGCACCAGTTAATCCAGAGAAGGCCATCACCTTCCTGCAACAATGCTGCAACTTGCCTTTTAAGAAATTTCTCATGATGTCTTTTGGAAATAGAGCAGAACACGAAGATAGAAAGGCTATTTGCCAACCGCAATTAAGTATTTTTTATATTCCTATTCCTAAACCCTGACTGCCAGCGTATGCTCTCAGAGAGCTCTTTCATCCTAGAGGCAGCTACATTTTATTGATGGGCAATACCAAATACAGTATTTTTTAAAGCACTGTGTACCCCTTGGAGGGCAAGATACTACTTAATAAGCTCATCAACATCTACCCCTGTTTTGTCACTGCCTGATCTGCCAGATTACACATCGCAAGAACAAAAGCCACAAACAAGCTTAAAGAACCTTCCCACCTATGCTGTATGTTCAGCAGATAACGGGAAGTGCTTGCAGCCATTGGAACGCTCACCTGGATATATGGTAGAGAACAAGCAGCCTAGGTTACAAGTTCTGCACCCATCCACCTGCGGCAGAGAGCTCTAGCAGATTTCACATCTAATTGTGAAGTTTCCTTATCTGCTCAAAAACGTTCCTGAACTACACAGCATCTTTGAATTTTCATCGCTGGCTGAATCTGACAAAACTCTTGGTATCATATCTCTCTCTCACTCATCTTGAGCAGATCTTGTTAGTGCAGATTAGAACTTGTTAAAGATTAATTCTTAAAGCATCCTCAAGCTTTCTTTTCCAACAAAGGAAACATCAATTATAGGCTCACACATAAACTTTGCCCCTATCTTGAATACTTGCTGCCCTTTATAAATCTTAGATTTCTTCCCCTTGTGTGTGTTCAAAGGAGAGATTTTATTGCCTCCAGGGGTTGTTAAACTGATTGCAATACCACGTATTTAGAGCAGTTCAGTGGGAATTAAGCTGGTTCAATGCTGTCAGACCTAGAATATAGCTGTCAAATAGCATTACAAGTAAAACACCCTTGATAAGAAATAATGACCAAATGTCAATCTGTTTTTTACCAGCAGCACTACAGACTTCTCTTGCCAATGAAAAATGCAATGTTTTGCACGTTATAGTAGCTATGCTTTTGTGATGCTACATAGTAAAGGGTGTTTCAGTCTTTCAATTTAGCTTATTTTTAGATGACACAATTTGATCACAAAAATCTGTCTCAGACCTACCTTGGATTCAAAGCAGCAATGCTTAAAGTCTTACTTTAACCTCCTTGCTCTCTTCTGTTAAAAAAAAAAAAAAAACAAAACACCAACACATGCATTAAAAATTCATTAATCATATTTCCTAAATGTTAGCCATGCAGAAATTAAAACAGCCAATTTGGCTTAGAGCTGCTTTGTGCTGCTACAGCATAAAGGTTCAAGTTTTGGATATCTGTAACTTCACACTAGAGTGCAACCCATTAGGTACTGTTATTTTTCTGATTTTTAATGACTGCATTGTTTACACAATTACTACAGTTCTTATGATTACTTTTGCAGATCCATCTATTTGTCACTTACATAAAGAATCAACATGCAATAAATATTTTAATACTTAAATACTCACTCTTCCCATTGCAATACTTAAATACTTACCATTCTGGCACTTAAATCATCAGATGACAATACAGCATTTACAAACATGTATTCTTTTGCAATAACGCTAAAAATGTATGTGAAATTGTTCCCATAAACAAACAATGAGACTTTAAAACCTAATATAAAAATGTTACCTAGACATAACTTCAGACTCATTTACCCAGATGTGATGGGGTTCAAAGTAACATGCCTGAAAACTTGGTTTAGATAAAGCAGGAGATATTTCCAAATGTCTACAATAATTTGGTGTTGCAGTTTCAGCCAGGATAAGCATTTCAAGATTTTTTCTGGGAGAGATGCAAGAGGAATGATATACAAAGGCAGGACAAAGGGCCACAAAGATGCTCAGGGGGCTGGAGCAGCTCCCTGTGAGGACAGGCTGAGGGAGCTGGGGTTGTTCAGCCTGGAGAGGAGAAGGCTCTGGGAAGACCTTAGAGCGGCTTCCAGTGCTGAAAGGGGCTGCAGGGAAGGTGGGGAGGGACTCCTGATCAGGGGGTGTGGTGATGGGACGAGGGGTAACGGTTTCAAACTGAAAAAGGGGAGATTTAGATGAGATATTAAGATAAATTCTTCACGGTGAGGGTGGTGAGACACTGGCAGGGGTTGTCCGGAACAACCGTGGCTGCCCCCTCCCTGGCAGTGCTCAAGGCCAGGCTGGATGGGGCTGGGAGCAACCTGGTCTGGTGGGAGGTGTCCCTGCCCATGGTCCCTTCCAACCCAAACCGTTCTGTGATTCTATGACAGTGAAAATCTAACGCAATATCCTTCAAAAAGGCATTTTAAACCTAAGTACACAGTTTCCCAGGAGCCACTGATGACTGAACAAATAACAGGAAAACCAAAACACAATCCAAACTCTAAAGCACAGCAAGACTAACAATGTGGAAGCCAAATTGTGCTTTCCATGGCATTCAAAGAGGGCACCTGTTGACAACAGTGAAAGTCCCAGCACATGTGAGAAAATTAATGCAATGATTAAAACAGTATTAGTACTTTGACAGACACCTAGAAAAAAAACCAACAAAAACCAAACCAAAACTAAGAGGAATCTTAAGTCTCTCAATTTAAACCTGCAAAATACATCCCAACTCTGAAATAAGCAAAGGACAGACAGTGTCTATGTGTTTACTACCCTCAAACTTACACCTGATTTTTCCATTTTGTAAACTTCTTCCCTGCATTTTATTAACCCACTGCAAACAAAAGAGCCAAATGAATAGCTACCTGCAGTGCAACTGAAACTTGCACACAGCTGAAAGCACAGGTTTCAAGTACTCATACGGAGGGCAAAGAGGACAAGACTGAGGAACCACCCCTACTCTGACAGCCTCCACGAGGCTGTACAAAATCTGAACATTTCAGAGCGGGTGAGCCACTACAAGTCCTTATGTACTTATGTAATTCCCTGTCTTCGGTGGATCTACGTGACACAAAAGTTAACTCTGAAAATGGGCCAGAACAGCTGAACAGAGCAGTTTGGTTTTGGGGTTTTTGGTAGATGTGTTTCAGAACAGAAAGTCACAGTAAAGCGTGCCTGTTGGCAGCTTCACACCCTGATCTTCCTTATCAGTCCAGGGCTTTGAGCTCAAACTGACCCATAAACTCACTGCATTCTCATCGTACAGGAATAGGCAACACTAGTACCAGGCAACAGTACTAGCTAAGCAGTACAACACTATAATCCCTCTAAAAGATAAAGTATGTTCCAACATGTTTAACGATGTAAATTCTATTTTCTGCATTAATGGTCAGCATTCATTATGAACGGCTGAAGTACTGCATGGGGTATTCCCTTTTGGATGAATTCATAAGAATTAACTTCCACTTGTGTTTTTGCTTTAATGCTTTTCCTGTTCCTCTTGTGAAATGTTTACAGCTCACACACTGATGCTGGAGGAATAACTGATTTCAATGCCATTATTTCATAACTACCCTTAAGGAATCACAGGGGAACAGAGTGTCACCACTGAGTAATACGAATAATTTCACATTGCAAGATAAATGAGGGAAAGATGGGGCAATTTTCCAAAAAAATCAATCTAGAGCCACATGCAAGACTCCCTTTCATTTTTTGTTCTTAAGCGAAGTGGGAGATATCTGTGCGTGATTTCATTTTATTTCCATTTATACAATACAGCATGTAGTCTGTAATAATTATAGATTTTGGCACAAACCTGCACAAGTTTCTCACCGTTGATGTTGAAAAGCTGTCCTTCAATAGGTTTTGCAAGTGATTTCTTTTCCTGTATTGCAGCTACTTCACAACCCATTAGATCATACTGCAGGCAAGGTTGTTTTAAATCTATTTGTATTTTAGTATTTTTTTTTCCTTAATTGAAAATTTTATATTAATTTTGAATCATTCAGAAAGAGCATCAACCAATGCATCAAAATGACATATTCATTATTTAGCTTGATAAAAGACACTTCAATAAAAAATGGTTTGAGCTTTACTTTAAAAAGTAGAACTTTGCTGCCCTCTACCTGTCAATTTCCAGACTGTGGGAGAAGACAAAAAAAATCAGAACTCTGTCCAAAGTCACAGACTTTTCACAGAATACTAAACAGCCCGGCATTCAGCTACAATTACACAATCTCTCTTGATCAAGCAGAAAATCAAAGTCACAATTATCGTCCCCCATTTACTGAGTTTAAATGAAGGAATGCTATAAAACTATTTGGAAAACACAAAAAACCACCCCAGCCAACCAGGAATTTTTTTTACTTACGATTAAACGTGGAGTGCACGACCACTATGGGAAGAATGATCACTAAAGGCTTTTAATTACATTCAGCTCGAAGTCACTGCCTCAAAATCCCTCGTTTAATCACCCATTACTGGGGCTACCAGCACAACTTCCTCGGGCCCAAGCCACTCCATTTCTTTTCCGTTAAGTGTTGCGGTCACGTCCTGCATGCAGACCAACAGCCACGTTTCTGCCTCTGCTTCCTCTCACAGGGGTACACAGTCCCTTTCCTTTTACAGGCTATTTCTCAAACATTCTGGGTTTGTTTTGCTCCGTTACGAAAGGCAAGACCTGCAAAAGAAAGCAGGACTCCGCCTGAGCCCCTGCTTCAGCCGTTCTTTCTGTTGCACTAAGAAGGGCTGAACATCTACGGCTGAAATCACTGAAACAAAACGAAGAAAAACCTCTCTTCCTTACTTTTCTTCTTCCATCAGAAATCTAAGCTGCATTTGTGTTAAACACTTGTGACCAGAGAATCAGCACAATCATTACAGCACTCGGGTCAAACACTCTTAATTTAGATGGCAACAGAGTGTTACCCCTCCTTTTTAAACCTGCAATTTGTTCATCGGTTTCTCTTAATGCCCACCTAATTAAAAACACCAGAACAAAAAAAAAAAACCAACCCTCTGACTACCCAGTAGCCTATCTATCTTCGCCTCTCAGTGGTAGGAGCTTCCAATGAAAACTTCCCATGTCCCCAGTTAGTTCTACAAAACAGGGAGACCAAGACAATGTCCTTAATATCACGACAGTTAAAAACAAATAGGATAAACCAACTTCTGCTTATATTAAATTAAAAGCTAAGGAGACACTTTCCACCCCCTGTCACCTCACCTTTTGGTAACAGATGCCATCAGCCAAGAGCAGGCACACATGGAACACAATGAAGTCCTAAAATAATGCAGATTACTCTGGCTACTTCTACCACACATTATAGCCCACCAGATCAAGCATCTAGAGCATGTTATTAATTTTAAAACACAATGAAGTGTTTGCATCTAGGGACTATAAATCCACAAGCAAGATCCACTTTGTTAATTCTACCAAACCAAGGCAAGTATAACTTGTTAGATATACCCGTGATTTACTCCTCTTCCGAGAAAAGCCCTCCTTCACACCGGAGACCCCATTGATTGTTGTTTCAACATGTTTTATTCCATTAACATCAACAACCCTTCAGATCCGGCTGTTACTAAAATCAGGGAATCTGCATGGAGAGAAAAAGTTATCCTTCATTAGGGTTAATGGTAAAACTCCTGACAAGCCTGGAAGGAAGAGAGAGCGCTCCTGCTCGGACAGCTTATAAAGAGGTAAGAAGAGCATATGTTATTCGGAGAGTGAGAGGGAGCAAGAAGGCCTTTTCTTGGTCACAGCCTAGGTTCTACTTGCTGGCAAAGCTAACAAATCAGCACTGATCATCCCAGGATTACAGCAGACTCTGCTGCCTACCACTGCAGAGGATAAAAAGCCTCCAAGAAGTTCACTGGGGATCTCATTTTATTAACCACACTGCTGCACAAAAACTACACCAGTGGGCTCCATTAGAAAGCCTTAAGACAGATAGCCAGACAGACTTGGCAATGCAGACTTCACTGGGTTGCTTTTTTTTTTTTAATCTTGAGTTTCTTTTAAAGAACAACAAAACAACTCCTCTTCTTGTGAGCTTCCCAGAAAAAAAAAAAAATATAAAAAAGCAAGGCTTTCAAGAGGAACTGAAAACCAGAGGACTGAAACACTGAATGAGCACCTCTTCTGCTCATGGAAAAGGAATTAAATGAAAGCATCTTCTTCAACAAAAGAACACAAGTACCAAGTAGGCATTTTATTTAAACAGAAGCCCTGGGGTTATTAAGTCATGGTAGCAACTAAGTGATTCTGTGGTAGGTGCTCTCTCTTGGAATCTCAAAATACTTTCAGCTGCTTTATGAGCTTTTATTATTTCCTTATCCAAGTAAGAAGTTTAACCATCAGTAAATTAATTTCTACAAGACATCAGAAGTCTTTGGAAGAGCTAAATACAAGCAGAGAACCTTCCATCCCTATTCAGTTACTTCTAAAGCAGTATTTCCCCCTCATACCACCATTTATTCAAGGAGGTCTTTTAGGGTTTGGTTTGTCGTTTTCTTGTTTGGTTTTGATTTGTTAACTACCAGCACTCCCAAATAGCAGGCAAACAAGTAAGAAACTGGAAGTACCACAACAAACACTCTTGGAAGCAATCTTTACCCAACCCACAGAAGCTCTCCAAATTGAGAGGTCAATGTAAAGGACCTAACCCCTATGATTTTAAGAAAGTATTTTATCTCCACTGATAGAACTGGAGCAACCTGAAGTCTCCTCTGAAAGGCTTATGATGTCCTCTGATCCGCTCGGAGGGAAGGAACAAATACAAGAAGCATTAGGAGCAGAGTTAAGGATTGTATAGTAGTATTGTCACAACTGTACTCACCATACAAGTTCCACACAACTACAAGTAGAAATGTAATATTCCTAGGAAACATCACCAAAGAAACATCTTACAAACATGCTGCATTCGTACACATTTACTGTAATGTTAAAAAAAGGCCAATCAGCTTGGGTTTATGATAGTCTGCCAATAATGTCCAAAAGAATTTTACAATAGTTGGACACCGACTTAAACTTAGGGAAAAATAACAATTTAGCCCCTCATAATCAGGATTATTTTTCCGAAGTTAGGAAAAAGATCTCCACAATAATCTTGGAAAAAAGAAATTGTGGCCAAGCTCCATTTGGAAAGACAATACGGGTCCCAGGAACTAAACAGTTAAAAACCTCCTACAGGAAGTGAGCAGAGGTCTGAAATAAAATGGAAGTGCTCATGCAACCTTGCATTCTTGTTTTGCATTTTGTCTTATTTTAGTCACTTTAGTTTCTGTAATACAAAAGGTACACTGAAGTCGGATCTCTCTGGACTTGTGTTCAGTACTGTCACGGCATCTGGATTTGAACACAGGTTCTACAGTACAAAATACCAGGAAAAAAGTTTAAGAAAAGTTTGAAGAGCTGAAGAATGGATAACGACTTTTGTACGTTCTTTCACAGATTAATACTTGCCTCTCTGTCCATACTTACGTAGTAAAGAATTCCAGAAACATCATTGATTCAAAGGCCAGAAAAACTAGTGAATGAACAACTGGGAGGAGGGGGAGAAGAAGAAATCAGTCCTGTATAAAATATCCTCACTGCTTCGGTGAGAAATCAGAGACCATGAGTGGTAAAACAAATGTGATAAGGGAAGGAGGAATCGGAGAGGCAGAAGAGAAAATGAGTTGGTCTTGATTGACAATACTGACATCAACCTACAAATTAACGTCTGGTTAACACAACTAACATGTAATGTAGAAAGAAGGATTACCACAATAGGGATACCATTATAGCAGCCTCCACGGGCTTGAGATCTGTATTCGAAGATCTTCTCATTTTGAAATGCTTGTTGCCTTTTTTTGAAAATCCTTCTGAACCATAAAGAAAAATGTTTAGAACGTTATTAAATTCGCTTGATTAAAGTCCTTATGAGCATTTTTGGTAAGAAACATGAAATTAAAATCTGATTGTTAGAAAAATCAGTGAAATGGGAGCAAATCTGTTTGCTGAAGGTCTTTCCTCATGTTGGCCATACTTCACGTCCCAAAAACCTGATTGTCACCAATCTGCAGCTAAAAGGAACACCCTGAGAGCAGCAAGGATAAAACAAATACAAACTAATGTTGATATAAATTCATTTTAGCTAACCAAGACTACATTATTTACACCATACACTTACATAAATACCGCAAGCCTACTAATGTCCATTTTCCCAACAAGCACAGCGCTCAGCTCTCCCGCAAAATTAATTAGCAAACCGCAGTGCTTTGGCACAGAACTCTGTGTGCCCTGAACACTGTTTTACATAGGAGTTCTCACATTCAGTAGGAATTTGTGCTTACTGAGTTTTACTGCAATTAAGCAAGACTAAAGAGGCAATCATTACATTTACTTTCAGAGCTTGAAATATCCCTTATTTAGATCATCTCACACCAAACTCCACCTTAGTTCAAACAGCCTACTGCAGCTTAATGACCTTTAACTCTTTCAGTACAAATCCAGGTTTATTAGGGATGCATTTCTATGCTCCTATATTCAATTTGGGCAACTGAATCCTTCGTTTAAAATAGAGTCTCTGTGGATAGAGACACTTAAGCTTTAAACAGGATTTTCTCTCTGCCTTCCTGAATTCCCATCTGAGGAGGGACAGGCTGAACACTGTAAATGTAGAGCTAGCTTTACAAAGCAGACTGAAATACAAGTCCAATACAACTTTGAATTTCCATTGGTTTGTCCTCCAAGTAAGCTGTTCTTGTTTCTTCTGACAGACCAGCGTCCTGTTACCTTTCTGGAGGAGTTGGAGAGAAGACTATCAGCTCTTAGAAATATGCACAAGAAACAGAGGCAAAATTATAGATGAAAAGTAAAATAATTTTGCTCCATTAAGGTTCCATCTTTTCTTTAAGGATTAGCTTTCACAGAGCATGCATGGAATTGTATTTCTATAATATCAGAACTACCGGTTTTGTAAGAGTAGTATTGATGAAGTGTCCAGCACTGAATCTTCCTAAAACAAGCTGGGTGCTGCCCTGGCTGTGCTGCTGTCAGTGGAAACTGCTCACGGCCTCGAGGCACTGGGGACTTCACACAGAGCGTACCACTTCTATCCAACATGCGACTGCTGTTTTCCATATACTGAACATATTTTTCTGGCAAATAGCAAACCCCTAAACTGAAGCAGCTTATCCCCTTTAAAGCTGCTGCAGAAAAATAAAACTAGTCTGACAATTGTGTCAGCATCACAACCGCCGAGTGTAATCAAAGACCGATGGCATAGGCCTAACACCTTACATTTAAAAACAGCCCTTTACACTTCATTAATCTCAAGGTTTCAAACAGAGGATGGAGGTTTATGAGAAAATGAGTACCAGCTTTCAAGCAGATCCTTTCTAAATAATTTACAGTCAAAATACAGGTCAATGCTGCTATACAGACATGCAAGTTTCAAGAACAGTATAGCTGAAGTGAATACAGCTAGAGATTACAAGGAGATTGCAAAGGCTGTAGGGCAGGGATCATCTTCTGCCTGTACTCTGAAATGCCTACCAGGCTTTTGGGTGGTGTGAAAACACTGAGTATAAAGTAACATTTTCGTGAGGCATGTGTAGCGTAAAGGTCAATCAATCACATTTTTCAAACTATGTCTCTTTCTGTTACAACGTCGATGTCGCTATTTCACAAGAGTGTTTCAAAAACAGCTGTTATTTTAAAAAGTCAGCGTGGTGTTCTCATCAAATTCAATAACAAGCCAGGAAATCCCTGGAATTAGAAAACCTATACAGCTGTCCTCCTTACCCCTTATCCATGTGACATAGAAATGCAGATTGTGACTGCATTGTGCAGATCCGAGCAGTGAATGCAGCCTTACAAGGTGCTTAGATTGAGTCTATTTCTTCTCACTTAAAGTTACATTATGCTAGACTTAAGGCATGCTTTATTTACATGCATTCAGTCTCTAGTGGGAGTTTATATACTGCGCACTGGATAATTCTCTAAGTGAACAACAGTCCAGCATCAAGAAGAGTTTCATGCAGAATACAAATAGAAAGCATTAGACAACTACCTCCCAGGGACAGCGAGTTCCCCGGGCTTACGTTGGGGATGAGGATTGGTCGATCTGTTCACCCTCAGGGGCTGTCTGGAATTATAGATCAGGGACCTTATTGTCATACCCCAGCTGCTGCACAAAGCCACTAGAAGAAAGGAGATTTACGAGTATTTCAGCAGCACTGAACAAGGGATACAGAAGCTATACAACTGGGAGTACAGTGGCTCTAAATCTGCAGGCATTATGCAAAAAGAAAATGCAGAGTTCGGCGTCAAGGGAGCTCTCCCAGAGCAATAGGACATCTTTGTAAATTCTCTAAAGAATAAATTTAACAGTTATTAAAAGAACAACACCCTGTTATTGCAGTCACTGAACTTTACATCACAAGGAAAGATGCAAGGGATTTTCAGAAAGACATCTGTCATTTAACAGTGACAGTGACCTCAGCACTGACAAGCAATTCAAATCCCCGGTGATGGAAACAAATTAACCCCTTGGTACTCGGTGGGTTGAGAACCCCAGCACCGCTGCGCACTGTAACAGTACAGCCTGCAGAAGGGTTTAGCTTCAGACAAGCAGTACATGGAATGAGGCATATTTCTTTAAATTGTAACTGCTGCACATAAAAACCGCTCACGACATTATTTAACACCATGCTATGGACAGTCTTCAAAAGGTGCACAGGAATTTCAGTGGCAGAAATAAACCCTTCACTGAAAAACACTTATCACGTAGTATTGTTCCAGGACTGGGCACACAAGCAGGAAGGCTAACATCCTTTCTATACACCCATTTCACACGACAACCGTGTTTTACCGGTTCATTGTGTCATTGTATAACCTTACAGTAAATGTGTACGAATGCAGCATGTTTGTAAGATGTTTCTTTGGTGATGTTTCCTAGGAATATTACATTTCTACTTGTAGTTGTGTGGAACTTGTATGGTGAGTACAGTTGTGACGATACTACTGTAAGAGGGTGTTCAGTCAGATTCCGAACTGGGACACTCTAGCGATCCTGCACGGTCTTTTCACTAGGAACTGCTACAACACGGGCCTGCAAGCCGACCCGGCCCTAAATCCTATACATAGTCCTAAGGAAACGCAGGGAGAAATACACAATCTGCCCACACGTTCTAGACACCCAGCAGGATATCTGCAGGGCGAGGAGAAGGACAGACCACAGAGATTACTCCATCCCTATGACACCGGTAGCCCCCATGATACCTATGGGGAGTAGGACTGGACTAAGAAGCTCTAAGCAGTAATACAGTAAGACCTTCAGCCCTGCCTGACCCCACCTCACGTTCTGCGCACTTCCTTACAAAGACAAGACAAAGCATCCCTCCTTCTGGGAAGGGCACCACACTCGTTGCTAGACAAACCTTCACAGCTAAGGCAACGACGCCTGCACAAGGCTGAACTCTACTGTAACCAGTACTACCAATAATGAAATTGGAAAGCTCTTTCCCTCCACAGGGTCAACTGCACTTCCTGCACACTGAGTTAGCCTCACCACACCCGAACCGACTATTCACTTTCTCCAAAAGACGGCACGTAAGAAACAAACGGTGGGAAAGCTACGGTTGAGTCTGGCAGAGAAATCTGCTCTGGAGGAGATGCCCATGTAGCATCACAGGCTGCTCCGTAGTCAACAGGATTGTTCCTTCCTTCTGCCCTTTTAAGCTGTTTACTGTTGCACTTAAATGTGTTATTTATCACTCACAGAAACAAAAAGTTACAGCGCTAAACACGAAGGCTGAAAAACAGGACAATGCCACAGGGAGCCCCACACTATACAGATGAAATCAGTTTTAGGCTTCTAAAATGAAGCGTGGTAGAGATTGTGTAAGATTCACCCTTGTCTGAATAATAACAGTTAAAGTAAATTAGCTTTCTAAAATACATATTCTAGCCCAACGGAAAGATGTTTGATCAGCAAGCAAAACAGTTGACATCAGCTAGGGTGGCTACACGACAGCAGTCCCCTCCAGCCTTATAAATCCATGGCCTTCACAGACTATGCCACTGTACTCCAGGTAAACAGTGACTGAACGCTCAACAAATTGCTGCTCTGCCGTCAGTCCCCTCCCTCAGAGCAATTAGCTTCCAGATGGATGCCTTTAACGCAGAGTAAAATATTCAGACAATATAAAGCAACTGTAAATTGTCCACTGCTACATGCGTGGTAGCTACACACTTCTCTTAGCTACGTTCTGGGAAATTCAAACAGGCTCCAACATGTGCAGTCACGTCAGTGTGAAGAGAGGAAGACTGATTTACAGGTACCTTTGATGGAACCTTACTGATTGATGATTTAATGATACAGCAGTTTAATTTAATGATTACAGACTGATAACAAAAGGAAATAAAAGGATTTGGACCACAGTGTTATTAGCTGGTGATGAAGGACATCTATCTTACGACCCTTCTGAAGTGAGAAGATTGAAAAGGACTGTACCTTGACCAAAATGCTGCTTTTTAAATGGAGCACATCGACGCTTGCAGCTCTTTTCTTAAGTCCACACAGCTGTATATAACAATCTTGGACAAACACTCACTTCAATATGCAGTAGGGTGTGCTTATTCACAACCTAAGCATTCCTCCTGCCACTGTATTATCCATTCTTGGCTTTTTTGGTACCCCACAAAAGCTCCCAACATTCTCGACTTACCTTCATGGCTTTGGGTATATAGAGAACCCTACAAACACAGAAAGAGGTTGGAATACGCATGTTCTAGAGTCCATGAGGAAGATGTATGGGGTAAAGAGGAGTGAAGATGGCACGTTTCCATGAAAATAACAAGTACACTTGGGGTGAAGACTCAACTGTTTGACCTGCAGGGGATCACAAAGGCAAGCAGGTTATTTATTCCTTGTTCTCCCATAACACTTGGTATTCTTCAATCCTAAAAACAAACAAACAAACAAACAAACAAAAACCACAAAACCAAAAACCCCACACTTCTGCATACAGGCAGAACTTTGTTTTACATCAGAATCACAGGCTAGTAGGGGGGTCTTAAGGTCTTGTTAAGAAAACTTCTCTTTTATGTCTTTGCCTCAGCAGATGTTGATGCTCCAGTTCACCCTCTAGGTATTTGTTCCTTTTCCTGTGGGTATCAGCTTTGAAGTACCAAAGGATGGGACGAGGAAAGCTTAGATTCATAGAATAAGATCAGCAGCTCTTTTGTTTTAGATGTTGGACTTCAGTTTATACACGTTTTTGTTTATACAGAAAGGCTTATTCGTTCGCTAGCCATACTTAAAACCAGCCAAATCTGTTCAAAGACAGACAAATTGAGCCGCAGGACTTAGTACAGTTATTTTAAAAGCAAGTACACTATTGTAAGCCTAAAAAATCTTCAGACAATTTTAGAAATTAATTTAAAAGCAAATTAAACAGACGGTATGTTATTCAGTTTTATACTTAACTCAGAACAAACCTTCACTTCTAGCAAACCTGATGTAAAATTTCAATCCTCTTACAGGATTTGAGGGATTTCACTGTAGGCTTTAGACCCAAGAGTACGTGGGACTTACCAAGCCTTTCCTTGCTTTAAGTTGGCAGGAAGCATCTAGGAGAGACCCAACTCTCAGATGGTTATGGGTATTCCTTACAATGAAGTTTCTCCCTACAGTCCTAAAAGCTGAGTGGGTGAGGACTTCATTTAGCAGAAGAATAACCAATTGAAGAAAAGCTCTGGATCCTCTATTTTAGCACTGCTTAAAAAGAGCAGGAGGCTTTCTAGCATCTGAAAAATATTGGAAGATTAGATTGGCATTTAAAGAACAGATTGATTTTTTTTTTTTCAGAAGTCTGCTGGCAGAAGACAGCAAGAAAATGTATAGTTAATATTTCAGCAAGCTGAAAAATGATTAAATTTATTCTTAACTGTAAGCAATACAGGAAAAGCCAAAGCAAGAGAATGTACAGACTCATTTCAAGATTTCAATCCTTTGTGTAACATAAAAACAAGCCAAATATTACATGGGTGTGATGCTAATCACTCTACAGTCATACTGCATAGCAAAAAATAATCGTATAAAAAAAGCCCAGTGCATTTGGGCTGCAATACACGTAAAAACAGACACATTAGTTATTCAGCATGTGTAAGTTGCAAGGATTAGTGCCCATATGTCTTTCTACTGTACTGCTACCTTGCAAGTTCAGCCTTAAATAAACAAAAAAAACCCCCACAAAATATTGTTTCAATATTTCTCAGAGCAAAAAGAGGAAAAAAAAAAGACTTAAGCCCTAGCTCCAGAAAGAGGTCACTAGAACATGAGGCGAGCTGCATCTGTTTCTTCAGCACAACCACCGTGAACCAACCCACCATTAAGTAGTCCTGTAAAAGATTAAAAACACACAAGGTGTTTCTAACAGAAATAAACCAGCAACAGTATCATCGTGCAAACCAAACCCTTGCAGTTCTTGTGCAAACTAAATCCTCACCTGAAACATTCCACGCAGTTTTGGCTCCTCAGACCAGAGCAGCCAAACACCTTCTCTGTTGATTCCACTCAAGGTACTAGAAAGGGTTGTACAGCTCATGCACCGAACAGGGTTAGAGAAAGCCTTGCCTGTACTCGAGGACAGCCTTTTTTATCTAACAGAGGCTTTTCAACATCCTGACTTTATCACCTGATGCCACTTTTTAGCAACCACAAAATTCCTTATCAAACCTCTCAACACTGGTTCCAGGATAGGGCCTGTACCCACCGGCTGCCTAAACTCCATCCAATCGCTTTTTCCTCATCTCCAAGAAACACCATTAGTAACGAGCCATCATCTGGAGTGTGAACCATCAACAACTCCATTTCAAGTCCAGTTTTCCACTGACCTCTCCTTTAGGTAACCTGGTCTTTAGGGATGGAGGATCCAACTACACTCCCGAACTCTTAGTGGTTCTCTGAGCTGTGTCACTTGCGGTTGTCAGTATTCCAAGGTTCTTTAGAAAAACACCTAGGGAAAGGTGTATGTTCCTGCAACCAACGTTATTATAAACAGTCAGGAAGCAGACAGCATATAAAGGAAACTAGAGATCCCTGCTCAGAGACCTTTCCAAATAATAAATATATTGCAGCAGGCACCTTCATCCAGAACTGCCTAAAACTGTGGTCTTTATTTCTGAGATTCTGAAACGAACAAATGCAATCTCCACTCAGTTTGGAACAACTGGGGGGGATGCACAGCTTACCAGGAATCTGTGTCATCTGGAATGGGCAGCCATCACTCCCTCCGAAATTATTTCCATGCTTTGTTACTGATGTAGGAAATTAAATTCATCTGATGAAACATTAGCTACAAAAGGGACCCAGGGACTCTACTAAAAGTTCCTTCTAAGCCTACAGAAAAGGGTAATTGTGTCCAACGTAATCCACAGTTGCCTCCCCCCCTCCCCAAAATCTCATCTGTGTTTAAACTATCACTTAACACACCTGATAGGCGAGAACCGTGAGCAGATGGAAGTAGTCAATTCTGTATTTCAGGTTACCAGCGAAGTCAGGAATGCTTAAGAGTTCAAAGACCTGAGGTCATAGCAGAAAAAATGACTACAGCAACGGAAAGAAAGTACTGAGGTCTTGGTCAGAAGGGCTTATCTTAGCTCCTTAGAAGCAACTTAATTCTCTCCATCTAGTAAAGGAGCCATAGACAACGACAAAAAACCCACCACGTGCAGAAATTCGGGCAGCATCTCAGTTCTCTCAACTACTGCAAACAAGTTCTCACACTAAAGCTCTCGCCAGTTTCTAGAACACTGATACAGTTCCTGTTAAGTTGTCTGGGAAGAGATCATCTTCTTGTAGGGCAAGAGACCTACAAACAGAACACATAAATAGTTGAGTGACCAGCTCATAAGGCAGAAGGGGAGATTATACCTTAAAAGTAATGCAAATATAAATCTTAAGCCTAGTCTTAAAATGGAGAGCGAGTCTCTAGATACCTAGTTATTTTAGATCTCTTATTTTAAGCTCACATATCCAAGAGATAATGTTCAACTCACTCCAGACTTAACACATCTTTCAACCAACCCATGCTAACTTTTCGTTCCACGCTAACCCACCAACAGGTACAACAATCAAGTCTAACAGCGTGCTGATTTTCTTACACACGAAAATATCATGCCATATAAAAAAACAGAGGTCAAGGCACCAAACTGTTCCCTCTCTTTTTCCTCACAATGTTGTATTTTCTACTCTCCAAGCTACGCTAAAAGGCAACAGCTAAGTGACCACCACACACAGCCTTCTTCGGAGCTGCTACTAGACCTTCTGGTGGCCTGGTATCTCAATCAAGCATCCCACCGTAATACTCGCACACTTTCCCCAATTCCACAACAGATCACTGAAAAAGCAAATTGGTTCGCATTTGAGATTAGAAGTATTTTAATTCTCTCTAACCTCTGTCCACCCTGCTTATACCGTCTGTATACAGAGAAGTAACACGGAGGTTCTGCACCAGAAAGGTGCATAAATTACACGTATGATGAGATTTTGAAAAGAGTTCCCCGTAATGACCACAGGTGATTGTACAGTTACTTCTTTCAAGTTACCACATTTAAGGAAAAACGATGCAAATTACTTAGCTGTACTCAGAAATAGTTAAATCAGACATTTCCAGTGCTCGTTAGTCAACAGCTAGATTAGAAAGAACTGTGGAAAAAAAAGACTAGTGTACTCATATATAATTTTTAAGTTAGAAAACAGTGCCCAGCGTGCACATATACTGAAAGCATGCTTCTCCTAGGCACACTATGAAGGCTAAAGTGCTTATCTGTGCTGCTAAGTGGAGTCTGAATCAAAAATCAGCAAGAAATAACAAGAGTCATTAAGATGTAACTACAAACCTTAAATCATTTCAATCATAATATCAAATCAAGACTTGATCTGAAAGCGATTTGGTAGTCAGCATAGGGAAATACTTGAAATACTTAACTATAGACACTTTAAACAGTAACATTTCTTAAGTATTTTATTGCTACAAACTGGTACATCTTATCACAAAAAGCTACAAGGCATATTATAACACATACTCTATTATACAGAGTGCAATGCAGTCCCCAAAACAGCCACACTCAACAGCACAATTTTTGAAGTTTCTCATTCTGTACTAAGAGGTAAATACGATACGCTTATGCTGTACAGCATTTAATATATTTACCCCACAGACCCGCCTTTCTTTTCAACTGATTAGACCAAAAATTATTATTATATCCAACTTTCAATACACACACCAAAAAAATAGGATGCTTAAAAAAATATACAACACAATGTTTTAATCAGCTTTAACAGTTTTCTATAAAAAGCTCAACTAAAATAAGTCTTAATCTCATTTTAAACAAATCAGAAACACAGAGGAATTATATAAACAAGTTCTCCATGGAATGGAATGCATGCATATGGTGGGGAATCTTCAACAACTTCATTTGAGACTAGTAAGAAGTCTTAGCCACTTCAGAGCAGAAATAAAAAGCTGGTTTTTGGCCCCCCCCCCCCAATATATTTTCCTTTTCTTGCACTTAGTTATCTTCAGTGTGGTCTAAAGTGAAGTCAGTTTGTTCTTCAGTTTCTTCTTCCTCTTCTTCTTCCTCCTCTTCCTCACCCTCAACTGGCTCATCGGCTTTGTCCTCTTCTTCCGTCTGCTGCTCCTGAGCCTGATCATTAATTTCAAAAGGATTTTCACCCTGAAGCAGAAGATGGAAAACAAACACTTTGATATTCATTTCAAATATAAAGTAAAATAACACTCATCATTTCAGTGAATGAAAAGGGCAGCCACTAAGAAATGCTATGGTATTTTATACAGCTTTAATAGCCGTTTGGGGGTTTCTTGCGAGAAAATTGAAACAGATGTGATTTAAAATTAGCAACACCTCGTTTTTATGTACACTGGAAATTAGGATTCAACAAACTGTTTTAATGAAAGTAGAAATGGCATTGAGAAAAAGCCAAAGTATGCTACACACAAACTTCAGCTGTACTTCAGCATTCAGCAAATTAAAATTACACTGTTAAGTTTCAACATGTTTTTATTAAGAACTACAGCTGCTTCCTTTTTCTCCCCAATTAAAACCAAATCCAAACAAAACAGTTTTGTTCTGTTTTTCCTTATTTACAGACTTTACTCTCTGAATAATTCTATCAAAAAGGCAACCTCCCCAGTAAGTGAAAATCTAGAATTAATTACATGGACTAGCCTGAAATTCATTCCATTGCTGACCTAGAAAAGTTATCAAGCAGATTTCTCAGACAGGATTTTAATTATGTTGGCATTCTAGTTTCAAGTCTTCTCTATTTTGTAAAGTAATTCAGTACAAGAAGTATCTCGGCTTTCACTTGTTTCAGACATTTAAGAACTACAAATCGTCAACAGACAATCAAGAATAACAACATGAAGTACCAGGAGTTTCTTTGCCAAAGCTCCTTTCACATTCGAATGCCTGACAGAGCAAGTCTGATGCGAACTCATGACACCCATCACTAACTACACCAGGACTGGGATTTCAGGAATACTGTTTAAAAGATGATCCAAAGGAGATATTGAGTACTAGGCCCCTTGTCTCTTTTGCTTAAATATTTTTACTTCAGTTACATTTTTCAGGTAGGGTCTTCCAGGTGACCTACAAATTACTGAAAAATTGGAAAGCCATAAAAGCATTTACCAAACGCCACTGAACGGTATCTTGGCTTCATTGTTATTCTCAAATCAAGAAAAAATCATAAGTCTCATTTAAAGAGTAACCCAAAGAAAGCAGAATTCTCCAAGACCATGTTATTCCAAGTCCCAAGATAATCCTACGCACACACTTTGCAACGGCCTGCCTGCAGCACGTAGATGATAACATTTGTTGAGGCCAAACAACTCACAGCCTAACCAAAGACACAGTTGCCACAAACTCACGAATAAGGTAGTTTTTAAACTTCCTTAAGATACCACATTTGGCTTTTTTAGAAGTAGATTCTCACAGGTAAGGGTCAAGTACATAGAAAGCTGGGATCATAACTTACCTGAGCCCTACGAAACCAAGAAAACCCCACATATCTCAGTTAAAATTCATATCACTTTTAGACGACCCACTAGTGCTGTCAAGCACCATGGGGCTACAGAACACCAAGGAGTATTTACTGAATAGATAACGACGTCCAACATTGAAATAGCAAAAGTATTTATTAGCTCAGTAAACTGTTTCATGAAAAAAAAAAAAATACAGAAAAGCCAGTGCTCAAACCAATTCAATTCCAACATCAATGGAAAGCATTGTGAGATAAAAAGAGTAAGCATCTACACCTTAATTCAACAAGGATTATTGCAACTCCCTAAAATTGTACTCATCTACGTTTTTGGGGGGGGACCAAAAGTACAAAAGACCTCCTGACTGCCCTTTTCCTTACATTTCCTTATTCTCAATCACATCTGGGTACAGGACCACCGATTTCCTAAGACAGAAACAAGCTAATTACTAAGAATACACCTGGTTGGCTTCATATACATGCTCATCAGTGGGCACTACTGAGGGAAGACGGGTATATTAGGAGTTTCAAATGGCCTAATAGAGAGCATTGTTTCCTCGCAAAAGAAAACAAAAGGTGGTCTTCCTCTGTAAAGGATTCACAAGGATATCAGAAGCCCTTTTATAGGTCTGACCCAAGAGGAAAGATTAAAACCCTGTCAGGCCTAGGCTAGGCATAAGGATGAATTGCAGCTAAAGAAGGCACTTCTAAAAGGACCACTGCCACACTCCTGCAGGCAGCTGCTGACTGTTCCTGATTCTTGAGGACAAGCTACAGAAAGTTGTTGCACTTCATTCCTGTGGAGACAGCACGTCGCTCCTGGCTAACCTAGAAGAACTGGATTCAGCACTCTACTTCTGGCTGAACAGATCTCTATATAATAACAGCAACAACAACAAAAAAAATTAAGTTGCCTTCCACGACTCTCTTTTCCAGAGAAAAATGCATTTTTCAAGTTCTCAAACTAAGGAAAAAGTTGCTGCCCTCAAGGGGAAGATCCTAACGACTGTGCTCTTTCCCAGGGATGTAGCAGCAGAGGCATCCAGCACAGCATGCAGAGACAATTTTGATGCTAGGTGATTCTGACAGCCACACTGGTCCCATCTTCCCAGACGGCTTTAAAAAACAAAACAAAAAAAAACCCCAGAAAACAAGAACACAGGCACACCACTGAACTGCTGCAGGAAGACTTTACGATGCCTACAGAGCATAAAAACACAAGCCTATAAGCAGTTTATTCCCGAGAGATGCATTCTTGGTGTTCCTTGTCTCTAGAATATTTCAATTGCAGAGAATGCTTAAGATTGTGAATGGGTACTCACAGCCAAAGCTTCAGGATTCAAATATCCCCAGAAACCACTCTCCATACCTATTTATAACAGGTCTTCCAAACCTGACCCAAAAAGATACCAAAGTCTGCCTGCCTAACCTGGTAAACTTTAGAATGCCTTCAGTAATACCCGTGGTCAAACAGTCCTGGGATATAGCGATAGAAAATGTCAACCTCTGTGATGCTTCTCTTGAGCAACACCCAAGCAGCTTTTATTCAGAGCCATCATCCTATCTAGGAAGTTCTAAACGGTCCAAAATTAGAGATAGTTATCGCTTCATCAAGTGACAACTTTTTGCCTGAGAAATAAGATGGGCTTTTTCTCCTCCTTAGTATCAAGAGACTTGTTACAGGCCATAAAACTTCAAAGATGATTGTTTCAGAGCGGTCAGCAGGGGGGTTGTGGTGGATTTCCCCCCTTCCCCCTCTCTTTACCATATGGAGAACAAGGAGAAATTAATAACTTCTAAAAAGCATACAGAGCGCACTGGAAGCATACAAGGGTACCACAGAAGACTGACGCTGGGGAAACAGAGAGCTCTCTAAAAGAATGGCCAAGGTGAGAAAGGTTCTTTGATTAAAATATCTGTGATGAAGATATCAAACAAGAGATCAAGAGGAAAGGTTCCTTGCATGCAAAGGACAGGATGCAAACAATAGGCTGTCAATGTAAGCACTGAATTGGATTTTCAAATACAGGAATTGAAGAAAAAAAATAAAAATCACAGAATAGGATAGTGTAAGAGATGGTCACCAGCACCACTAGGATCGTAAAATCGATCTCAGGCATGTTCTGACAACTGGAAACCTCAGTTCTGGTACAGTATTATTCTGGAAACCAAATGGGGACATTTCCAACAACGCAGAGACCAGCTCCAAAACACCAGCACAGGGAACAGAAGCAGGATTTCACGACTGAAAACATAATACAGAAAACAACAGCCCCAGCAGAAGAACAGGGCACACGACAGTTATTCCAATACTATTAGATCCAAGGAAGCTGCATCAGCAAACTAAGGCCACTCTTAAGAAATGCTGTTCCCACCATGATGATTCTTGTTGCTCTCATCATCGGCTGTGGCACTAACAACTGCTGTCAAGTCCTACCCGGAACTTTGCATTTTCCTTCCTGTTCGTAACCCAAGCCACTGACCAGGAGTGTAACGAAGATCACAGCCTTCATAAAACACCAGGAGCTCTTCTAAAGCCACATTGCCCAATTTACTGAAGCAGACTTCTGTGGAGCTGGGACATTCATTGCAAATGGCTTGAAACAAACAAAAAACCCACAGACAACACAAGGGATTCTCTCAGCCCAGCTTCACACAGATCCTTCCATTTTCTGTGGACACCACAGGCACTTTTACCATGTTAAAAAAAAAAAATTTAAAAAATAGCTTAACTCAGTGAAAATTACCAGGGGCTTGATTTAACCTTTACACCTTTGCTACAGCTGATGTATCCAAGTTGATATAACCAGCTGAAAGATTCAACTATGCCTGTACAGGTAAATACTCCCAAGTTTGCATCCATTCCTTCCAAAGATTTTGCAGTAAAATTTCAAAAATCTCAAACTGACTTCATAATTAAATGGTTAAATACAAAAATATTTGAAAATGTTTACAGCCAAAAAACTTTCTTTCTGCTTTCCTCTTCACAGTACAAATTAGAAACATGTAGTTAAACAAAACTGGAAGTCCAGTGTCTGTAGAACAATGCATTTGAAGCTCTAAGTTTATTTAAAGTGGATGCATCTATTTGTTTTCTTTCCTTTTGCACATCCAGCAAACCACCTGTGGAGCAGTCTCTAGTTGGAGAGAAGAGTAAATCAAAAGACAAAAAGAGATTTTCCATTAAGCACTGGGTAGAGGAGTAAGTCACAGACAGAATGGCATTTTACTCAAAACCAAGCGGCCAAGGTGCCCCAAGTAAGATAGCGGTTGCTATCGCTTGCCATTTAGCTTACTGCAGACCAGAAGTCATCATACACTCCCTCATTTTCAGTCAAACACTAGCCAGAGCCTTCAACCTTGAAAACTCTCATACAACGCAACACACAGCAAATATCCTCAAAATCCATCACCTGCTGCAGGTGTCAGCCAGCCCATCAACCCAAATTACATTAAATTGTCACCCTCCAAGCAGCCAGGAGCTCCATGGGGCAATCAAAATGACTTGAGCAGATTTTTTTCACACAAAACCACAACAGGGGATGGTGGGTCCCAAATGCTGGCTGTGGTAAAGAGACAGATGACGACTACTCTCAGCAGGGTGTGGTTCTAGAAGGCAGTACTGGCCTCAGCAAAGAGCTTTCCCTAATTCAATTTTATTTGGGATATGCATCTCTTCTAGGCCGCACATTAAACTTCCCAATATACACAGAGAAATCCAGCAGTGTAACAGAAAAGGAAAAAAAAAAAATCTTGCACCTTTTTTGCTCATGTCAAACTATATCAACAGCGAATTATAAAAATCAGGAGCTGCTGACCTGCAGTTTCATTCTCCTTGTGATGTTGATGACCGGCCTTTGTGACTTGGTTCAACAGCAGCCTCATAGGGTCTTCCCTGCTCTGAATTTCCTCCTTCCATGCTGCATACGCAGCATAGACATCGCTTTCCAAAACAACACTGGGTTTGGGGGGGGTTTGTTTAGGTTTTGGTTTGTGGTTTTTGGTTGGGGGGGGGTGGGAGGGGGTGTTTCCCCAAACCAGTCTGCCCTTCATCTCAAAGCGAGCTATTTTCAGCCATAACAGTGATCTCCTACTCTCCTGGAAGACTGCAGGCAGCAAATGCCTCCACCACATGCTGTATAATAAAACTGGACACCTTCAGTCTGCAGTTGATTATACGTTTGGATAAGGCTGGGAGGGATTTGCATAACCAGCAGCCAGGTACATCTCACCGAGCAGGCGCTGCTGAAAGCGCATCCAGTTCAATCCACCCCAGGAAACGCATTCCCAAACTGTCAGCGGTCTTCTTGGAAAGACAATCTCGCAAATTTTATCTTCCTCAGTTTTCCAGCTGAGGAATGGCAAACTCCCATTCCCCCTTTCACCAGTCCCCCACTAGAGGGCTGTAGGGGACAGCGCACACGCACACCAGGCCGTAAGGAACACCAGCAGAGACGGCTGGAGATACAGGCAGGTATTCCAGGCCGCGGTATCTGTCTGGTCATTTGCCACCTTTTCTTAACAAAGACGGAACAGTTGTCTGAAAGTGATTCACGCATCCAACCGTACATAATTTCGTGGGCCACGATTAATGTGACATTTTAAATCACAAGTAACTTCTGCATTGGCTCACACCCCATCATATTTCTGCAACACGGTACTGCTGCTTTGTCTGAAAGAACCTATTGTTTGTGCACAGGCAAAATTACAAACCAACTAAGAGTAATACCAGAAATAGCTAATGACAGCACCACAGAAAAAGTTACTTTGCTGGCCCAGAACAAAAAAACCCCACATTTTGCTAAAAAATTCACACGTTTCTCAGGCCACGCATGTGCAACCTAGGCTGCCACGCCTTTTAACTTCTCCCATCACTACAACTACTGTTGTAAGCTTTAATTTTTCTTATGCTGCCATGAATCCTAGAAATTCTAGGGAATAAGAAGTAGCCGAGTAGCGCGTGCGCTGTACTTTAGTACAAAGCCACACGCCGGAGCCTTTGCTTCTGAACGCAAAGACTGACTCACTTGTAAAGTGTTTTGTGCTCCAGAGTCAGTATTAAGTATAAAGACACCGCTGATGCTTTCCTAAAGCTTGATTTTTTTAAATAAGATCATGTAATTAAAAATTGACTAGATATACATACAAATGGTAAAAACCCACCAAAAGCTGGTAAATCCAAAGGTGGCAATTTTTTCTGCAAAGCCAGTTATCCAAGACTGGAAAAACACATTAAAAGTATAATCAACCTGTGAGCTACCTCGACAGCAGAAACAGAAGCCAGCACTAAGGTTAAACTCCATCAGCATGGAGGAAATAGTGGTAGAGCAAACATTACAGGTGACTTTTTTCCATTCGCATCTTACCTTCACGTACAGCTCGTATCGTGCCTTGACTATAGGATTATTCAAGATACTGGTGGCAGTAAGAACACTCTCCCTTTTTATTTGTTCTCTGTAGGCCTAGGAAACAAATTTTACCGTGAATAATTATCACACACCTACTATAGCTGTCACACAAATATGAATTCATGGTCAGGTTTTTTAAGGAAAGTAACGAATATGTTGCAGCATGAAATGCTCATTCTTAGCATTTAGGTCCAAACCACATAACAAGCTCAATTAAGTTTGGTAGCATTTATAGTTTGTTGCTTTAGCTTGATCAAAATATATATTTATGTCTTGCTTATATAATGAACTACAACCACCCAACCCGCCTACAACCAGTTACCTGTTCCCATCTACAGATAACACGCACGCTTCTCCATCACAGCCTAACACGCTGTTGAAGACGTCCCTGTCCATGGCAGGGGGGTTGGATTAGATGACCTTTTGAGATCCCTTCCAACCCAAACCATTCTACGATTCTACGATATTCGGTCATCACAGAGCTTATATGCAAACAAGACATTACTTTGGCAGTCTTGCTTGCTATGACAACTGTGATTTTTTCCCCCCCACACACACTCACGCTACTCTTTCAGCCCTTCTACCCACCTTAAAAGTGTATCATTATAAACTGTAACAGGGACCTAAATACCATACTACTGCTAATTCTAAACTGCTTTCACTTTTCCTCAAATTAAAAAGACAACAGCCAAGGAAAAAGATAGCGTGTTTGTTATCTTGCTGGAAACATACATATTATGTTTTGCAATCTGCAATTTGAATAACAAAATCTTTCCAATGCTTAATGGCAGTAAAAAAAAAATCCCATAAAATAAAAAAGTCATTCCTAGCAACCATCTCAGGACTTGCTACTGTCAGCTATTAAGCACACCAACATTTCATTAACTGGGGGTGCTTAAGCACTGGCTACTTCAGGAGACGTTATGTTTACAGAGTGTGACAAGGACATTCTAGCTTTCTAGAAAACAGGTGATACCAACAAGAACCTGGAAATTACCAAGTACCATAACCCTTGCCTTTTTTTTTTTTAAATATGACATATCTACATATCTTACTTGTTTTCCTTTCGTATGATCAGGAGATTTCAAGTGCTGCTGAACAGAACTGTGTAATGCTGGAACGTACACGCTGCAAGCACTGCAGTGAACAGTCTCCACTTTCATCATGTGGTCATCGGCAGTAACCCCTGCCAAAGAAGATGCAACAACTCATTAACACAGAATATGTTATTCCAGGGAAGTGGAAGAGGGGCTTGACACTTTTACACCAAAAAATTAGAGCTCTTGGTTGTTAACACGTCAAACTGAACCACAGGAATATTCACTCAAATTCAGGCATCAAAACTGGGCGCTCTGACAGCAATGCAGAAGGAGGAAGTTTTTCACTTGGATACTCCATCTTTTTCTCTCCACAGACTATATATAAGATCCACGCAATTACATTTGCTGTCTGAGGTTACGATGTATAACTACCTGCCTAAACAGAGGGAAATAAAAATGATACCAAACAGTTCACCAAACTGAACTATTTAATGCACAAAAATGCCGCAATATTCCAGCACAGTTATCGCCTAAAGCAGAGGTACTCAAAAGAGGTCCCCTCTGGCTCTAGCCCATCTTTGGAAATCCCTCAAAAGACAAAAGTGGAAAGATATGGCACAGCAAGGCAGGGACACTCAAAATACTCTAGAAAACTGCCTGTAGGGCAACCAAGGGGAAAAAAATTCAGGCCAAGATGCCGGGGTAGCCAAGAAAGTGTTCAAACTCCGCCGTTTGTCAGTGTATATCCCTCAAAACCACAGCAACTATCCCACTTCCATTACCCAGATCCCTGCCATATTTGAGTTATCAGCTTACTGCTTTATTAAGTGCTCTCTTTCGACCCATCTGCATCCACCTGTCGCCACTCCTCTTGCATGATACCGAGTAAGACTATGGCAAAGCCCACTAAATTCTGTTTGTCAAGTACTAGCACGATGTGATCTTACTCTCTGACAAGGCTACCTGGAGAGCAAACACGAATAAGGTTTGCTCCCTCCCACCGTCCTTACATACTACATCATTTCAAAAATGAAGCAAGGAATCCCAACCAAGTAAAGAAAAGGTGTAAAAACATGATTTTAATCCAAACTGCTTCCCAAATTTGAAGGGGAAGGAAAGGCCAAAAGGACAAGGAGAGCTCCACAGTACGCACTTTCACATGAAAAGCATAACTCACCTTCCATTATATCTTTTTCAGCAGCTTGAGCATTTTCCGTTTGGTTACTTGTCTGCTGCTTACGCATAGCTGTCTTCTTGAATTTATTCACCATACACTCCTGCAGAGAATCGGGGAAAAAAACCACATACTGGATGTACAACTGTTTATCTTCCAATAGGAACCTATACCTAAAACATCCCTCCAAATAGCTCTGTAATAAGTAGCAATTAATTGCTGTTACTTCTCAGGCACTACTTTTAATCGTAAAAGTAACACTGGTTTTTTGGTTCAACTTTTAGTAGTATGTGCTGTGTCAAAAGTCGTCCGCAAAAGGAATAAAGATGATGAGTTATGTCTATTTTGAAGATCTATGGCAAATTATAACTACATCCTAATGTGAAAGTATTATATAGGTCAAAAAACCATTATCTTACATGAAGAAATTCCATCACTACTTTGTCAAATTTGGTCTGCTTCTGGATATGATCCAATGTTTCCTGGTGAGCTGCACTCTCCAGATGTGACTCGATTTCTTTTTCTTCAAAGGTTCGAAATTTGCAAAACGAGCAAGTAAATGCCATTCTATGAAGAGAAACACATTAAATAGTACTACAATTTAAGAAACATTCTTCCCTCTCTCCCCAAAACTACGAGGACTTGACAAACCTAATCAGAAAAGAAACGGGAAAAGCATTCTTTAAAGAAGCCTCAGGGAAAAAAGAAAAAAATTCCAGTATTTTACCATTATAAACTGCTCTAAGAATCAAATATAAATCAGGCCAGTCTCAGAGTAACGAATTATCTACGCAGAAGCTGAGAACTGCTGGAATCAGAAGCTAGCCATTTAAAAGCCACATTATTCTGTGAGCGTATCTAATCACAGCTGTCCCAAGTTTGCATCACCTTTTGTAGTACTTCTCATAGTCAAGCCAGTCCACGATTTCCTAACTACCAATAGTCAACAGAACTCACTTACAGCTCATTTTCTGTACAAAAACTATATAATCTCTATAGGGAAATACGGCCTCCTCAGTACAATGAGGACAAGGCACCAATACTATGATCATTTACTGCACTGACATAGAACAGTTTTGTACAGTGCTGGCCGCCAGCCTGCTTGGCTGTGCCAAGCCTAAGAACAGTTACAGAACTATCCACTTAATTTTACTACAAAGTAGCTCACCATCCACATAAAACCAAAACAAAGGCAATTTCTAACAGCTTATTAAGTCACCATGAATATATGTTTAACTGAAATGCACACCCCAAAAGCAGTGCCATTCTAAGCTGCTTCTCAAGCGTGCACCAATGCCCTTGTGGGGGAGAAGGGTTTAGGAAACTGTATTTTCTGATACAGCACAGCTCCAGTGAAACATTCAGTCTTCTGAGTCACAGATTTGGGTGCTGAGTTTTGGGTTGAGGTTTTTTTGCTTCTTCGGGTTAGTTTTTTGGTTGTTTTGGAGGTGGGGGGATTGCAGGGTGGTGGGTTTTTGGCTCATTTCTTCACTGCATTTTATTTTCCTAAAGTCAGTTCAAAGGGTCTTTCACGAAAGACGACGTATTCTTCCAGAAGGATAAAGGGGAAGAAAAACACTGCACACAAGACAGAAGTTACAGCACAAACCTGTATCCATCACCGTATTTTTCACTGTTTTTTTCCCTTCTACGCCTTTGCTTCTCTCTTCTGGCCTCAATTCGCCGCTTTTCTTCTTCCTCACTTTTAACTTCTCCTTTGCCATCTTAACAAACAGCAGAAGGATTTCAAAACATTACGTTCAAAAAATACCAACACAAAATAAGCCAAAATACCCCCAGTAAAAGTATTTGACTTCCTGATGTCCTCCACAAACACCTCTAAACGCAGAGAAAGACCCTATACCAAAGTGGATCAACAGCCTATTTAAATGCCATAAAAGTTCTGCTTTGTTTTCCTCCTCTAAAGACAACCAATGTAAACATTTGCTTCTAATAATGCAAACACTAGATTACACTCAAAAAATTAAGGACGTTCAGAGTTAAAGCAAACCTTACTCTGGCGTGTCTATTTATTAAAGGCCTCTTCAGTTAAGTGATCAGGAAAAGGTACTGGGAGTGCATGGGGAGAACTCTCCATGCTTTTACAGCACCATTGCTACAATCCCCTTACATTAAAAAAAAACAAAACAACCCCAAAACCACCCACCAACACCTATCTAAAGCCATTCTCTTCTGCTGAGGAGGCAGTTTCCAAAAGCAAAAGCAAAAAGGAGACAAGGCAGTGTTTTATTAAGGTACGGTACCCAACCTGAACTTGAACAAACTTCATTATTTTTCCCCACCAGACTTCGTTTGATTTCACAGAAAAATGCTGCCAAGATTTTCTTTCAGCTGAAGAAATAAACCAGTGAAGGAGAAGCCAGCTGGGGGGTGGGGGGAATGACAAAACCGCCACACACAACAAAAACCCAACCAAACCTTCAAAGAAGATCTTCATTACATTATCACCTGGCACGTCAGTAAGAGCACAAACAAATAAGTGACTAGAAATTAGTTTTGCAACATTAAAGACTCCTAAGGACATCGACTTTTTGTATAAGTGCACTTATGTTTGCCTTTCCTATGTCTGCTTTAAAAGCCTATGGACAAAGACAAACAATTAGAGTATTATTTAAGCGAGTATTTTCAGAGCAAGAAAAAAAGGGGATCACTTAAGTTTTCTTTTGCAGTTCAACCTTAGGAGAGAGGTCAGCCTCCATGAAATCTGCCTCCATCCAAGTAGCAACAGAAAAGAACGTTCAGCAGTGGAGTGAGGAGAAGAAAAAAAAAAAGGACTTGCAAAAAGTTCTGTGGCTCTAGAAGCATCACCAATTACCGAAAACATTTCCACCAACTAACAGCTTACACTTCGTTCCTGAGTACCCCAAGGTTTTTCATTCTGTAGCAGTTTCAAAAATTACTCTAGAGATGAGAAAAAACTCCTATCCAAATATTTTTTTTTCCTTTTTTAAAATCAAATTTGAAAACAAAACAAAAAACCCACCTAGAGAGGCAACTCCCATTACTGATCTCAGGATTTAAACTTCACTTAGTGCCTTACGATGGTAAGACCTGGAAACATGCAAAGGATCACCTGTTTTGCTGCTGTAAAAACCACCTGGTGTGACATTTTGTGGTGTGAAACGGCCTGTATCTTGACCCTCAAGCTCACAAAATCAAGTGCCCATCACTCTGTTACAAGCTGGGGAACGTAAGCTTGAATCTACCCATGAACTGAGACTCCCCAGCGGGGCTCCCACTTCCCTTCAGTGTGGCCGCGCAAACTTTTAAGAACTACAAACCCACACCATTTAATAAAGAAAAAAATTTACTGCTATTTCAAGAAAAGAAACTCTAATCAGTTGGCTGCAAACTTCCAGCACTCCTTACCATCAGATTAGACTACATACGCAATGGGGCAGCACACAAGGGAAAGGGGGACTAAAAACAGCCTTAACACTGGATTCCTTTGTGTCTGTGCTTGAAATCACTACAGGTAATACACATTTTAATTGTTTTTATGTAAACAATTAAACTGGTTCATTAAGACTGCACATGAAATAGACCCCGTGTTCTTGAGAGCAACTCTCCGAGTTAACTAAATCCACTTCTAGAAAAGTGACTCACCTAGGATTTAAGGGTGAGGTTGATCAGCTAGTGGGATAAACAATAGGATATGGGTGAGGAACTGGTGGGATAAGCATCATTTAAGCAATGGAATGGCAATAAGTATAAAAGACCTTTTACATTCATTTCACAAAAATTAAAACAAGTCAAGCAACAACAACACACAGAGACCGTTAGAAAGCAGAGAGACAATAAGCATGTAAAGAACAAAAGCGATGGATAGATGTTACAATCACCTTCTCCATAGCCTAAATTTACAAATTCTTAAAAAAAAAACCCAAACATGCTACTCAATAACTAGAGGTCATACATACAGGCTTACTAAATCTATTCACTCAAGGTCACGCAAATACAGTACCTACAATTATCTTACCTGACAAAGCAAACTGGCTTACCTCCAAAAGTCTGGTATCCAAGATCATAAGCATCTCTTGTAAAGTCTTCATATATAACAACTGCACCACTTGTGTCCACTTCAATTTCCTAAAGTCAAATCCATAAATTGTGTAAGAAAAAACCCCACAAAACGATGCCATTCTAAATCCAGAAAAAAAGACAGTGCAAATGACTTTATTTCCAAGAATCGGTTGCTTGCTACTTTTATCAAGTATGACAAGGGAAGAGAGGGAACTGAGTGTCTAGTTAGACTCAGTGCACAAATACCTCAAGCTATGCATTTCTCCTTAATGCCTGGAAGACTGCCTGAATTAGTTTCACAATCAAAATTATGTCTTCTACACCAATATTCTGACTTCCAATTCAGACTTTTAAATACTTAGTTTGAGTTAATACCTCCACTCAAAAAGAAGGAAAATATCATTCCAGTCTTGCACCATGGAACCAGGATACACACGCACACTTCGCTTACTAATCACATTCTTACATATTGTTGCAGCTGATCCTCACGTAGGTGGGAACTAATCTTTGTACCCCATCAGAGAACACTCATTAACACCGGTTCTCTTTTAATTTACCCCACTGCTGTTTAGTAATCTCCTTGTCATTTCATACTTAAATTTCTCAACCCACCCAAGCAGGCCATAGGTGTACGAATTCAAGCTGACTACCTATGACAACATGAGAAGTGTCCACATGACAGCTCTCTCTGCATTACAAGAATAGGTAGGGTCTACAAATACACCTTAAAATTTATTTTCCAAGCTATATCTTTCACTGAAAATCAGGATTTCGGACTGCCACCAAAATAAAGACAGTTTTAGACAAAGTGAAGAAAAAAAAAGTTTAGAAAAACTTATACAGTTAAGTACTTCATTTTTGTAACTCTAGCTTAATAATTATTCATCTTAAGGTATACTGTGCAAACTTCTGAAAGCATCACAACCTTTTCCAGTTTGGGGAATCTTTACCTCTATAGTAGAATCCTGGAAAGATGACTTCATGTCTATAAACAGAAAATGAGGAAGAAATAAAACAAAAATGTAAAAGTGCTATCACTGTCAACACATTTTAAAGAAGATACTTAGGGAAAAAAAAACAAACCTCCAGCTTGTTACGCAGCTAGGACAGTCTGCATTACAGTTTATCATATTTTACTAATAATACTAAACATAAAACCAGTTATCCTTAGGAATATAAAGTAAACAGTCCTCTAGAAGCAACTGCCTATATCTAACTCCACAAAACAAGACTGAAATGACAATATAATTTTGACTTACATTTTCACACCTACATTGCACACCAATCGCGTACAACTTTCTGGTAGTTGCCACCCACTTCTTAGTCTTCAACTACACGGTACTGCTTAGAGCGTCCTTCAGGTCAAGTTTCAGAAAACTACGTTAAGCCGCTCAACAGTTTCTTCCCCCCAGTCTCGGAGCCAGAGGACGGGCTGATTAAAAGTGCATTCTACAGGTGCCACCTACTCAGCTTCAATATTACGTAGCATATTGGTCCCTGGGTTGTGGAAATCAGTGAGGGGGAACAGATAATAAACTAGAAGTGCTCTTGCCTGAAGGTAGTTGAGAAAAGGAGAAGCTACAAAAGTACTGGAAGAAGAAGAGCTGAGAGGCAGACCTTTGAGATGCCAGTCTTTGATACGCCTGGATGTGTATTTTACAGATCCATTTCATCACAACAAAGCTGGCGAGTCCAGCAATAACATTCCCTACACAAAAGGCAGAGGGAACATGTTCTATACACCCAGTGCCTGGAATTTTTACAGCCCCCAAAGTTATGGGAACAGTTTTGCAATACACAATAGTGTAACTAGAATTACAAAATGAAAAATGAAATTTTCATGTGGAAGTTTCTGCCAAGTCTGTGCATTTACCTTGCAAGCTCTGAGCTAATTTCAGACGTTTTTCAGGCACGATTTGAAACCAAACCATATAAAACTGCAGCTCCAAATTACTGAGAGAATTACAAGCACAAAACCCTAAAGTCTGACTGCTGTACATGCCGTTCATAATACTTAATTCTCAAGTTTACATTCGCTCAAAGGTAATTTATTCAAACCTCATTAGTGATTTTATTTCTCCAGCTTTGCTTGCAATATCAAAATTATTGGAGCGGTAGGACATCTTTAGGGAAGCTAAACAAACCAAGCGTCATTAAAACTTTGCGATTTATATTTCCAGTTATCTACCGTATTTCCAGGTCTTCTCTTCATCACGGCATTTCATTCACGAGAAAGAGCAATCTCTCTCTGCCTTTCATAAATTATTCTGTAACAATTTTCATTGTTTTCTCAGTTCGTCTCCCTCTCCTTTTCACCCACACCTCATGCCTTTATTTCAGCTGCACTACTTTTTGTGCCCATCAAAGCACTTGGACAGCAGGGCCCAGGCTCATGCAAGGGCACATTTAAATATTTGTCAGGTGTTGTCCCTTAGGGCAACTTGAAATCTGAAATTACATTCAATGGTGAAAATTTGCCTCCAGTAAGTATCATTATAAAGTGATGAATGAAATAGTCTTCAGCAGTACATATTTAAACACACCAAAATATTCAGTTTCATTCAGCAAATTATCTTTGCAGTAGAAGAGTTGGAAGAGTAAATTCATAAAACCTGTTGTGGAGTACTTCAAAGGTAGAAAGTGAAGAATAACAAAACAGCATAGACAGCCCTCTTTCTCAATATTAAAACTAAATAATTCCTAATGAATAAAAAAAAACTTAGTAATTTTAACTTAAGAATTTTGGCATTTGTACTTACTAGGTGATTTTTTCTGGCTCAGCTTCAAAATAGGTTTTGTCATTTTGGGTTTCTTGATAAACGTCCCACCAGGTTTGTTATATGGCTGCGGTATCATCTTTCTTTTTATCCCTCTTGCAGCAACTGCTGCAGGACTGGGTTTGTTATGATAGTCAACAACAATTCCAGGTCTGTGCATTCCTCCAAAGTCTCCCATATGCTGAAAATTTGTGAAATCAAGAGAAAGGTATTAGTATATGAAACCAACAGAAATAAAACAACTACTTGGTACAATAAACTGAACTAAGCAAAATCTGCGTTCTAGAGCAAAATGCAGGGGAAATTTAAGCTCCCAGTTTGATGTTGTGTTGTGCAATGGCTTTGTGGGTGTTTGTCCAGTAGAATGAATATGTATGTACAAACTGTGTTTCTGCTTATTCAGAACCATGGTCCAGACAATGAACACGTCTATCAGAGTTCATAGCTCAGCCTTACATCTTGGCTCCCCTCTTCAGATTCTCTAGATGATAAATGACTTCTCCCTTTGCAATAAACAGAGGTAACCAACCCAGTTTTCAACACTTTAGTTAGCAGTCATTTAGGTGGGAAAAAAGAAAAAAGCAAAAAAAAAAAAGCTTCTTTATGCCAAACGATTAGCAGTGATTTGAAAACTGAGTAAGGAAGGTTGACCAGTGTGGAAAAGCGATTAACTGAAGGAAGCTCAATCTTTCTTTTACTTATCTTTCCATTGAATTCAATAAATTCAGAACTTAAAAGCTGAGCCTGGAGGGTGCGATACAAAAACCATGGCGGCAATAGGAATGAAAATTCAGTCGAAAGACTAAACCTTTCTATTATTTCTAAAATGCTGTACAGTCATTTGTGGACAGTTGTTTATGAAAGTTGCCTCTCTGAAGGCAAGGAATAAATGAGTAATCTGAAGAGGGAGAATTTAGGTAGCTGCAATATTTTCAAAAGTGCTAACACACTTCTTAATAGTAACTCAATTATCTGATTGATAAAGGGCAGAAGAGAGCCCACTGACTGGATGGGTGACTTGGATAAGCAGAAATATTTCTATAGCCATGAGAAGAGAATTAGTATTACACTAACAAAGTTAAAAGAACAAAAATAACTTCACATAGCTCCTGAAAAGTATGATTTTTTTAAGCAAATTTTAAATGACAGACAGAATGTACCAAAACAGGCACTTTTCATCAGAAGTCCATGCACAAGATCTCCATGTTAATTTGAGACAGTTATAGAACTACCTAGCATGTACATTTACACTGTACACATGTAAATTTGATATGAAGTATGCACTTGGATAACTTCAAGTACTTTTTTTTTTAAACAGACAGTCTATCTATTAAAGGTGCAATGCATTTACATATGGTAAGCAGTTTAGCCTTTACATTCTCCTTTATTACATAAAAGACTAAAAAGATAAATTTCAAAAGCAAAACAAGAAAGAAAAAAGGCTACTTGGTTGTAACTCTGCACAAAACTTTCAGATCTAAACGAGTTCTGAAAGGATGGCATCCAAGCTTAAGAACCTAATATTTTTCAGCTTCACAAGCAGAGAAACATAAAGATTAGAATCTATTTCTCATACCATGCTACATGCTAGCTAGCAGCCATGTGCAAATCTGAGCTAAAATTTGAATATGGCAACTATTGTACTCGAGAATGCTGCAAAGTAGACTTTCTGGAACAAAACCACCACACAATTAGGCATTTAAAAGACCCAGTAAAAAATAATCTTTCTCTACACTTCAAGCTACAAACAAGGTGTACGGTTTAATATTAAAGAATTGCTTCCCAAAGAAATATGGCATGCTTAAGAATTTTAAAAGGTAAGTTACACCTAGAGGCACAGGCAGAAAAGCGTTCACTGAACTCTTTGTGCTTAAAAAAACCATCAGAATTGGGATTATAAAACCAAGATAAAGGGACACCATCAACTTAAAGTTAGTACTTCTGTCAGGATTATTTTTTTTTATTATTCTCTTCAGTTTTAGTTTTTCCCCTAGCTCATTTAACATCAAGTGTTACTTCTCCAAACTGCGATCCACTATTTTGTTTACGGTTAATCTTGCTGTTTCTTGGACATTCAGTTTTTACATCCTACACTGGAGAGAAATCCCCTGAAAAGGAGTTAGAACGCAAGTCTTCAAAACAAAATGAATACAAGCAACAGGACTAGGCACACTATCTGGAAATTAATCTCAGTTCTGTGAAAGGACCCTATTTCAAGTTGATGATGCCCCTTTAACCATGCTTTAATTTTGAAAAAGAAACACTGCACCTGCTAACCACCCACGTTTGCCACTTCCTCCCCCATCACCCTTCCAATACACAAGTCAGAGTAAGAATTAAGTTTAAAAGAAGACTTGATGTTTGATAGAGCATGTGTTCAACATGTTAAAGAATTCGCTAAACTTTTACCTTTACAGCAAACAAAACCTACTCTAGCATTCACAACCTGGGCTTTATTTTTTTTGCTTATACATTGCACCTTTAACCTACTCAAAACTTCAAAAGACTTTGAATTAAACTTTTACAATATTCAAGAATTTCCCCACCAGCAGCAAAGATGCTGGTGTTTACAAGGAAAAATGCAAGTCCTTTTAATCCCTTTTAGACCAAACCTATTACTTTGATCTTCACCTTTCAAACAAAAGGAGAGATTTAACAAACCTTATCAACTAGTCTTCTATTACTCATTACTTTCAACAGAAAGAGGGACTGGGTTCTACTTGAAGACAGCTTCAAGGGGGGGGGTAAACAACATTGTCAACCATGATAGTTTGCTTGGACAAAAAAAAAAAACCCACACTGTACTGAACAGTGCATTCATTTTAAAGCAGTGGTCTTGAAAGGGTTTAAAAGAGTGTCTAGTGAAAAGAATCTGAAAAGATTCTGTACTTACTCCTCGGCCTCGGCCTCTGCCTGTTGATGGTCCTCCAAAAGCATCATAGTTTCTGCTTCCAAATCCACTTTCAGGATAAGCAGGCGTTCCTCTCCCCCGAGAGCCTACAGGTGCAGGCTTCATATGGGGTGAAGAAAAACTGCTGTAGGAAGAGTAACTCTCTCTTCCTCTGTCCTCCATAAACCCAGGCCTCAATTTTGAACGGGAGTAAGGTGCTTCCCAGCTAGACCCGCCCTGGTTTCTACCTCCGAAAGAGTCAAGGCTATTCCGGTAGGAGTTGTCAAATCGACCACCATAACTACCTCCGAAGCGGCTTTGTTCGGGTTCATTATAACCATAGCCAGATCTGTACAGATCTCGCCCACCCAGAGAAGACCCGGAGTCGTAAGACTCATAAGGTCCAAACCTGGAAAAGTTGCACAGTGAGGAGAAAAAAAAAGTAAGCTTACTAACGTTATACATTTCAAAAGACAAGTTATCAGTTGACATTTATCAACTAAAATCAATTTATTACTATACTGGTCTGTACAGTTGTGTTATCGTTTAATCTTGATTAGGGCTGGGCAAATCAAACCATGACCAGATAGAAAGCTATCTGAGCCATTTTTGCTACGAACAATTCTAAAGTTCAGTACGCCTGAACTTTGTTTACTTAAAATTTTCAGCAACATTTATTTACAAAAACATTATTGGAGCCCAGCCCTAGTCTCATGAAAATAATCACCTGCAGACATTCATAGGCTAGTCAAACTCTCCTTTCTTCAAAATCATGCCCTCACATTCTAACAGTTAAACAGCAGATAAAAGGCGGCTTAGTTCTGAACTGAGGAAAAAAAAAATAATTCTTTTTCTTTTAGTGGTACAGTTGTGAGTCTTAAAAACACCCCACAGTTCCAATTTTAAAGGAAAAATACACGTGCTCTTCCATTCGTATTTGTATTTTTTTGGAAATTTTCGTCCCTGCAAAATTCAGTCTCCCAATCAAAGAGTTCATGATCTTCAGTGTATCCGTCTTTCACTTGCAGACCATTAAGTCTAGCAACTCAGGATTTTGAAAGTCTACCCAATGCATGCACAGTGGACACGAAAACAGTCCTTGGAATTTCAGAGTAGAGTAACAAGGAGCTGAAATCTTTAGTTATTTACCAAAAGTTGGCTTTGCCTGGGAGGGGGTGGGTCAGGCTAGAAATCATCACTATTTGTAACCACTTGGAAGGGAAACACATTAGTGTCCCTGCAGGGTTATAATCAGGTGATTCAGCAGGAGTTGGGTAAGACAACCCCTTGACTGATAAAAATATAAACTAGAACGGACTCAAATTACTAACTGGATCTACAGTAAACTGAATGCCTTCATTTTAAAACATGTTAAGTCTCGGAAGACCCAAAGCTACGCAGAAAATTACACTATCTACAGAAAGAGCCCATGCACAACATTAACATTACATGGTAAGAGACATTTCGGTGTTCAAGTAGTCATTCAACCCCAATCATATGCAGATTACTATATGGTAGGTACAGCTCATTCCTGAATCTCTGCTCAGACTTTTAGGTCAATCTTAATGTTCATCGTTAAACAAATTATACTTGACTGAAATGGTTAACAGAACCGTGCAGCAAAACACAACGCTTCTCCAGCCTCCCTACTTGGTCCTGTCCTTGCCCAGTGGCACCACAGTGACTACAGACAAGAATCATACAGTAGTCTGGCTACAGCCAGGCAAGAATTCGAGGGCGCGCACAAGAAAACCATCAGATTATCTAAGTTTTCTTCACATTTTATTTCCTCCAAGGTAGTATCACTACTCTGAAAAGCATGCTTCTTTGAAAACAATATTAAGACCTAAATCAAATCAGCTGCCCCCTACTGTTTTTATCTGAAAGAGCAACAGTAATAGTATCCTAACATTAAAAACACAACTTTTAAGACCACTGCATCAGAATTTTTACTTTTAGACCAATCCATCTAGCAAAGCAGCCCAGAACATGCACGCAGTTTTGAGTGTAATCAGTACCTGCCAATGAAATAATCTGGACATGACTTTCAGATTCAACAGCTGGATCATTTGAGCACTGCACATTCAAACCAAAGAACACATACCCTAAATGTTCCTTGAAAACGGAATGTTGATAGATTTGGCCTAAGGCACCAAACCAGTTAGGTCTAGTCTGCTAGGTCAGAAATGGTATGTCAGCCAATCAGCTACAAATTGCTAGCCATTACTGAAAAATACAACCTTTTTCCATTTTCATTCAAAGACGCATTGTTTCGCTGTCAAACTTTTCCACAAAAATGCTGATTATTACAAGAATCTAGCCCTTGCAGTTTAGTATTTGCCAGTATTTATCGAACGTGAAGACTCAGAACAGAAGTGTTCGTGTAAAATCGTAACAACATGCCTCAGGAACACTTAAGTTAGAAGACAGAATGATTTAAACTTAAATTGGATTTTGGATTGGGACAACTGAAGGATTATTTTACCTGTTACCACCACCACCACCTCCTCCGCCTCCACCTCCATGACTCTCCATCCCATAGGATTGGTTAAGGTAAGAGTCCATGGATCGTGGGCCACCATAGCCTCCATGCCCATAATCACGGTCCATGTCTAAAAAAAGAGCAGAAAAATGTTTATAAAGAAAGCAAGCAAGAAGTCTTATTAAGTAATCTACTTTAAATTCTTAAGTAAAAGGTTTACTCTTTGCCACAGTGCTTACAAACAAAACACAAAACTGCCAGCTGCAAACCAATTTCGACACGGTGCTTAGGGAAGCCGCGTGTCTTTGTCATCACCTGAGCACCTCTTCACTGAAATCAAGTTCAGATTTTTTCCCAGTCGTGGATAACTTGGGATTATCGTTCCCTCAGCTGGAATTCGGACGCAAATGAATTTGAGAGAATTAAATGGAGAAGCCTGATGTGTCAGAAGTTAGTGGAGAATTAAGACCACTTAATTACCCTTTAGTAACACACACACCCCCCCCCTCACGGGCATCTGCTTTCTCTATCCAACACCACAAGAAATCTGCACTCACACTGACAGCGACCCCGGGTCGAGGTTACAGGCTGTCAGGCTGCAGTGCGGACTCTCTACACAGGCTACCAACAAAAGCATTTTCTCCCATCTAGCACCAACAAAACCCCACCCATATCAGCGGTGAGTTGCAGTTCGCTAACTGCACCAAGATGTTGGTATCTCATGGCTGAACTGATGTCACTTCATGGCATCTTTGTATCTTGTCATGAAGTCTGGCAAAAGAACCAACTTCCCTCTCAACACTGGAAGTCCTATGTAAGAAGTTCTGGTTAAATAACCACTCAAATCCAAAGCACTAAAACAGTATCATAGATCTGTGTAACAAGGGTGAGCCACTGTCTTCCTGTAACAGACACAACCTGCACTTCACTGGTATTCCAGTGACCAAAACTGCTTGCCAGTACCAACCAACACTAACTTTTGGATAACACAAAGAAAGCCTGGCAAGTCAAGCCTCACAGAAAAGGTAATTCAGAGAAGGAAAACACAGTGAACACAGGGAGGATAAAAACAAAACCACACAAAGACTTGTCCATTCCGACAAGGAAGAGCATTTTATGCATTTCAAGGTCTCCAAGTGTAAACCATTGACTTTCCGGAAGATTACAGGACAATAAGCTCGCTTGAAGTCGTAAGAATTTTTCCTGTTTAAAGAAACATAGTAATTCTCTGTGCATATCATTTCATGAAAATAACTGTAGTGATGCAAGTAACTATCTACGCTATTTCCTGCTTGTACCTGCCTCTTGTTAGCACCAGGCAGATATTGGAATTTACTTTCTTACACCTGTCAACATCCAGGATTCTGCAAACGGTATTGAGCTGACTGGATCACTTTTAAACAGATGTTCTCAGCATGCTTGAATAGAGACTCCGACAAATTAAAATCTCCTGCTGATTTTTTTCCCCTCTAAAGATCATAGGTACTTTCTGAAAAATTAAAGATGATAATTCTGAAATATTCTGAAATAAAAACTTTGAACATGAAGTCCTACTGCACCTTTCCATATTCTGAACATACAACAAAGAATCTGCAGCAAAGCACAAAAAAAAAAGCTTTTCAAAATATTAATCATAGAGCACCACACAGCACCAATTTAAACTGCAAAAGTTACTCTTCATGGAAATGGCTCAGACTTCTAATGGAAGCATCCAATATTCCCCTCTGGTGTGACTGAACGATCTACCACCTAACCCAGTGGAATACTCTCAGGGCTGCCTACATAAAGATGCAGGCCAGTAAAGAGAGTAAGGCAGCCAGTGAAATAAATGAAGTTTCACAGAAATTAAGGTTAGATGATCCCATGGTCAATCTCATATCCAGGGTATTTTTTTTTTTTAATACAGTATATCTAATCAAGAGACACTGACATTCTGAAAAATTAAATCTCTGACCTGAAAGCACCCAATAATTTACCTGAGTTTCACCTGCTCCCTATTACCTACAGATCCTGAGATGGAACAAAAGTAACCACGTCAAGAGTTGAAGAGGTGAATCAAATGGTTCAACAAGGAAGAACACAACGTAGTGTCAAGATCCCTGCCACTGCAATCCAAGTTGGCTACAGCGTAGTAAGTAGTGACCAGCGCTGTCCACACGCCAGAAGTCAGCTAGTGGGAAAGACACAGAAACATTCAAGCGCAAAAGAACTCTCTCAAAAAATGGTCTGATGCAGAGTTTTGAAATAAATGTTTAGACTAAATTTTTTAGCATGAAAGTAAATTGGAAAATTATTTTTAATTATTATTATTTTTTTACAATCACAGGATAACTTCTGACATCCACTTTTGCTCAACATTCTCCTTACTCATCCACGGTTCATGTTACCTAACCTCAGCAGTCTTGCTGTAGAGCTATGCCAGTCCCTAAATCCTCAAATCGCTGTCTTTAGGACATCACCACCTCCTCCCTAACAGTGAACAACCTACTCATCCTTTCCAGACTCACTGCACTGCATTTAACTACATTATCATATATTCATGTTTGAAAAGGTTTAACGGGGGATGTAAAAGCTACAAAGAAACAAAGAAGGATGATCGCTCATGTGATTTTCTACCACAAGAAACTAGAGGTAGCAAATGAAACTTAAAAATAACAAGCTAAAAAAGTAATTGGATCCTTTTTCACAAAACAGATACCTACGTCCTGGAACTGCTCTGTGACAGGAAGTTACTAAAAATTTACATGGATGTAAGAAAGAAATTGGATAAATCCACTGATAAGAAATTCACAGGATGGCAAATGCAAAGACTATGTCTCTGGTTCAGAAAGTCCCCAAGCTGCAAACCAGCGAAGGCCCCTAAATACACCGAAGGAGTACTTGTACTGTTCCTTCCATACCTCCAAACAGACAGTGACATTCGGGATATCAGTGAGGTGGGACAGACACATCTTTGTCCTGACCTCCCAAAGGTGACCTTACCATCTCCTGCTGACTAGTTCATTAACTGTTCCACCTTGCTGAGCCGTTAACCTGCCATTCCAACCACTGGCCTCCTGGTGCACTCACTTTGTCAGCTGCAAACTTTGCTGATGATTCATAGATTTTACACTTCATGCCCAGAGCCTGACAAAGATACTGCATTTGAATTAAGAAGTGCAGCACTTCTTCAGGCATTAAGCTTTTCTTTACTCTGAAAGTCTGTTCTCCAGATCGGCTTTATCTTAAAAAAAGGGGAAAACGTACAAGACGACAGTAAATATCACTCAGGTGAATGACAATAAAAGGATTTCAATTTTTGAATGTAGTAGCTGAACAATAACCACTCACACAGATTTAATTATTACAATCTCAAGGTAAAGAGTCTATTAGTTGACAAACCTCACAACCACAGACCTCAAAATCCATCCGCACTGGTGTCTTCCACGCTTTTGAATCTTCTTCTACTAACTAAAGCAAGACAGACGGACAGGGAGCGTTAAGAAATCTGTATCTGCGCAGAACAACTTCCTCTGCCTGCAGCCTGCTCCCCGTTCTCTGTTACATTAGCTCTGGCTGTCAGCTCCGGTGGAGACACGCAGAGGTTGAGACTACTCAGACTAAATGCAACTGTTTCACGTGCTCAGAGAACATGTCCTTAAACACTAGAGAAAAGCCACCAGGAATTGTACTGCAGTGTCTCAAACTGAATATTCAGAAGTGCAGTACTTCATTTAAGTTTAAATAGTAACTGTTCAGCAAAGAAACCTTTGAAGAAATATTGTATCTGTGTGTCTATGAATACCACAGAGTGAAACAGAGAAGAAAAAAAGAAGTGGTCCATATTTGCTCCCAAAGTTTAAAAAGGACGGAGTAAATCTCAGAACTGATGAATGCACTGACAAAGTATCTGAAACAATGAGTTTGTGAAGGAAAAAAAATCAGGTTTTGGTATCTGCAGCCTCTTGCATAAATAGGGTGTGGATGAATGAGCTGTTGACCTAAAATACAGAAATAGAATTGCAAAGAACAACCTCACTTTTCATTTCTAGATCATACTTAAAGTCTACTGGGGTAGGGGAGAGAGGAGAAGAGTTAAGTCAACGGGTGAAAAAAAATATATTACCTCCAAAATAAAAAAGAATGGGACATTAAAAGACAGGCTCAATTTACAAATTAAAATGTTAATGTATATGTAGTCCTTCAGATTAAAAAAAAAAGCCATATCTGGTAGAGAGATCATTTAAAATAGCTGCAAAATAAATCTCAATAGCCAGCAAAGAAAAAAAAAAAAAATCAAATTTGCCTTAGGACAAGAACTAGAAGTTAAACACGTAGCAGGCAAGACTCAGAATCCCTTGGTTCAAAGGACTCCATTTAAAAGAAAAAGCTTAAGATCAGAGAACACTGAAATCATATTCACAGCACAAAGAAACGAAATCATTTTCAATAGCGTTCTCCGCATGAAGCACATGAAAAGGCTAGGAAGATGAGAAAGGAGATTGCAGTAATAAATAATAAATGAAAAAAAAATAAACTTCAGTAAAATAAAAATAACCTCTAAACAATAAAGAAGCAGAAGTACCAGTTTGAAACGAACTGAATTTCCTTATATTTTAAATTCATAATCCACAATGATTACAATAAGCTTAAGGATCCATTGTGCAATAGCTAACAACATTTTTCTCCAGGCACATTACATTTTTCTTAACACCATGTCTGCTTTAAGGTCACAACCTCAGCATTAGGTAAGTTTTAACACATCGTTAAGTCCCATGGAAAACAAGGAACCAAGCCAACAACAGAGATGAATTTTAGGAATATCAGCAAAAGCCATTTCCCCTTCCAGATTAAAAGGACAATAGTTACAGTAATAAAAACATTAACAGGAATAGTTAATAATATTTCTGTTAATATTAACAGAATTGATTCTACAGGCTATGTCACCTCTGTCTCAAACCAAGTCATCAGCAAGCGACACCGGTGGAATTACAGCGGTCATCAGCCATCCAACGTGAAGTGCTTCACACCAGCTAAAAGTTTCCAACAGGAAGAACCTTGCCAAGAACTCAAATGAAAACTGGGCAAAGATGACAACTCTCAACATTCATCCTCTATTGCCATCTACTGGACCCCGACAAAACAGCCTTCAGCCCACTGCACAGAACCGGGGTAAGACCAAGCTAATTTATGTATTCCTTACTAACGTACATACAATGCATAAACATTAATGTTAAACGTTTCAAGCTGCACACATCATAATTAAACTTGTTCGATAACTACGAATAACAGAAAGCTTAAATATCACAGCGAGAACTATTATTACACAGGCACATGAAAGGAACAGTCTAACTGTACAACATACATTTGTTGGTTACTTCCTGCAGGATAAGCCTGGACTCACTTTAATACTACTGCCATCACATCTCGGAAAAGCAGGTTCTGATTAACGGCTACAGTGAATATTCAATAAGGTACTTAAACCGCCACTTAAGAAGAAGCTTTTCTACTAAAAATCTAAAGGACATTTCATTAGCAACCAACACAGAAGATGAAAAAACAGGGCCATAGCTTTAATTTATTTATTTTACTATGAAGAAAGGCAAATGCAAAATAATATCATTGGCAAAAAAGCTAAGACTCAAGGAATGTATCGTAAGAATGATCACACTGCAATCAAAGATGCGTCTGTAAGCCAACGTGTTATTTTTGTACAACAGCCAGCAAGAGCATCAAGAGATCCAACAGCAAAGGCTTATTTGATGACATCTGTACAGGAAGCTTGGGTACAGTTCGTAGTAAAGCTTTTATATTAACATTCTTTTAGTACTTGCTTGCATGCTGGCAAGAGATGTCAAATCATTTCTTGAGTCTTACTGAACTCATAACCTTAATCCTCTTACAAAAATAGGTGCATTCCTCTCTGTTGCATCTATGGTATTTTTGACAGTGTAAAAACAAGAGCTAGCTTTTGCTGTATCACATTTACTTTACATGCTTTCTATATTCCTTCCCAAACCATAAGTTAAAGTAAACTTAAAAAAAAAATACAAACAAAAATAAAAATCAAGCAGTTTCAGGTTCTGTTTTTCCCATGTCTGTATAAGGGGGAGAACATCCCCCTTCTTTTCAATAGAAGTACTAAGAACCCAATACAGTAGTCCATAAGAAAACTAAATACTGATTTATGCAAAAAGCATCATCATCAGAAAAGTCTGCACTCCCCCCCCCATCCCCACTCCTCGATATCACAATTTTCATTTGGAACGTGCAGGAGTTCATGTTGACATGCCCAAGATGAAAATCAAG